>NC_084617.1:54325632-54643132 GCF_033978795.1 Nerophis ophidion | reverse complement strand
GAGCTAAAAAATAGTATTTGATATTTTACGGTAATGTGTTAGTAATTTCACACATAAGTCGCTCCTGAGTATAAGTCGCACCCCAGGCCAAACTATGAAAAGAACTGTGACTTATTGTCCGAAAAATACGGTATATGTGGCATTTTGAAAGGCTAGAAATGATAAAGCACTTTCTGGCTAAATATACTGCATGCAACTGCATATGTTCTACAGTTTAATATTATCTGATCATGCAACAAGATGTTCAAAGCGTTTTTATTTTTGGTTATCAACAAATAAATACTAAAATATCTGCTTGTCTCCTTGACTTATAATTTCAAAACTAGTTATCCTTCGAGCTGTTGCTATTGAAATTACGTAACAACGCTGTAATAGGTTTTTATCATGCTTTTGACAGAGCCTGGACTCTGACCTCTCTGATGGACCTATCACCATGCATGAGTACCTGGAGGTAAAGAACGCACTCTCAGCCTCCGAAGCCAAGATCCAGAATCTCATGAAAGCTAACAGCAACCTGAGTGATGAGCTGCGGCTAATGCAGAAAAAGGTATCCGCCGGACTCCAGCAATAAGATCACTAACAACATCAATGGGCCTGGACTGAGTGAGGCAGGTGGATTGGTGTTGGGAGGGTCACAGCGGCCCAGCCTGTGCCTCGTAATTATGGCGTGGCTACTTGACTCGGTAGGCTGCTGTGACACCCTGCTGGTCCACCCTCTGTCGACCAGCATGCTCACTCGTACTCACCAGAAGGGGAGATCACTCCAATTCATTTCACAATCCTTCATTATTCAACATCCTGTCACATGTTACTAACAAGCATGATTTTACAAAAAAATGCATGTTTTTTTGTTTGTTTTGTTTTGATCCTGTAGATTGTTCATAATATCTTCAATTGTATGTGTGTGCCTTGCTTCATCACATAAACTGTGCGCTAAAAGTAATATTTTGGAGATGTTTAGTACATATGGTTGCATTGTTTGACATATGGTTTACAAATGTTTCATGATAATGTACTAAAGTATAAATCATTGTACCTACAGTACTATACATACATGCAAGCAACATGCTGCTCTCATATAGTTAGATAGCTTTAACAAGCAATTTTGAAATTATTTAGGCTGCATATTTCACTGTTTTTTATTTGTGTTAACATTGTTTGTAAAGAATATCCAAATCCTTTGCAGAAATTTGCTTGAAATCAGTACAGTAAACTTGGTAATGCCTAAGCCACAGGTGTCAAACTCATGACCTTCATTGTATGGCCCGCAAATTAATGTGTCAATAAGGCATTAATTTTTTCTTGATAAATGTATTTCAATTTTGCCAGGAAAAAAATCAGTTGTAAACTCTTTATAATTTGTTAAAACAAACTATTGCAAGTTTGTTTGGCATTAAAACCGTTTTTAAATTAAATTATACTCTAGCCCAACTAAAATATCTGCTTGTCACATTGACTACTGATTCTTAAGCAAGTTCCATCAGTTTGTTGGTAAACAATGGTAAGAATCAAATGATGGAGCAAGTGTGTAATAATCACTCCCTCCTGGATTGTGCAGGCTTTTTTTGTGTGATTGTTACAGCCCATAATGCCGGATTTCGCAGCAGCATTTTCAAAAAGTTGCGGCAAATTCGACACTAATGATGCAGGAAAACATTTAATTGGTTAAACAATAGACAGTTGCATTGTGTTTGAGTGCTGCTCGGACAAATTTGATCGGGGATTTGTGGAATTTTAGTCTTATTTATATTTTCAGGGTTACAGGAGCACTCTACCGTTTTTAGGGACCTTCTGCAAAAAACCTAGTCAAAGATTGTGTCTACGACTGCACTTTTTAAGATTGCTGCAAAAATGTGAGTCTCTCACAAGGTTTTAGAACTGAACTTGTTAGCCACCACTTGAATAACCCAAATGATGAAAAAGAGAGGATCTAAAATGGAACCTTGAGGAACACCAGTAGTATAAATAAAGAAGTTGAACAAATGACGACAGACTGCATCTGAAGTAAACGATCTACAGCAAAATGTTATATTACCAAAGAAGAGACGACTTAAAGGGGTGCCTTGAAGGGCGCCTCAGTTGTAGCTCACAAATTTTGGGCCCCGGTATTCTATGTTTGGTAGCAAGGTAAACTGTCAATGCATGATCTACCAATGTGATTACAGTGGTCCAGGTTCCTCTATGTAACAGGAGCACTTTACTGTTTTGCTGAATTCGATGTAAAAATGTTTGTTTTGAACTGAACTTGGGGGGCCGGTATCGTGTCAATCCCCTGCTGTATTTATCCTCTGTGCCACAAGTTGAATAGCCATGTTCTAGAGAGACTGATTAATATCATGAAGCGACCCTCTGAGGGTTTCTGTAACGCCAATGTGGCCTACAATGAAAATAAGTTTGACGCCTTTGGCCTAAGCAACCAAATAACACAGACAGTGGGATGCTAATATAAAAATGATCCTCACATAATATGATGACTACAATTGTTCTAAATGCAACATCAATTGAATGCAAAGTGCAACAAAGTGATATTTTCTTTCTTTAGCATCTTCTCTCTGCTGCTAAGTTTCTGTTCTGTAGCTCCATCTCTGACTGCACCTTCACCTGTCGACTAGCCTTGCAAACTCTCGCTTGCTTACCTTTGTCCATTTAAGCTTGAAAAAAACAACACTTCTCCTGTGATGTTGCTTTGACTTGCAGTGTTTGAAAGTCATGCTTTGCTGAAAGCCCCTCTTAGTGTGTTGCTGACCGTCTCTTCCAGCTGCAATCTCTGCAAAGTGAGAACGCCTCTCTTAGGCGGCAGGTCACAGACAATATCTATCAGACCCCGAGCACCTCCGACTTCCCCGACCCCTCCAGTCCCTCAGCCCTGAAACGTCGACAGTCTGCTCGGGCCAGTCGGCCTATGTCTATGTACGAGACCGGCTCGGGCCTGAAGCCTTATCTCCCTAAAGGGGAAAGTCCTTACCCAGAGGAGGCTATTCCTACCCTGCAACCCTTCTCACTTCATGTAAGTAAGACCTGTTTCCTGCATTCTTTCGCCCTTTTTCTTTGCATCTCTCCCTCTTCCATTTGGTTCTTCTGTTCTTTCAAAGTGGGCTTCTTTAAAATCTCTTTAATGACATCCCCTCACATGTCATTCTGTGGCATTTGCAAGGCCATTATCCACACACACATCTGTTGTTTATTGGTGTGCTGCTTGTTATTTTTAGCCATTTATTAGCTGTTAGATGCTGTTATGTACTTGTATTGTCTTTTATGTCGATGAAGCATTAAAACAACCATACAAAGACTGTGTTTTTGCACTGCATGACAAACTCATGAGCTCATCTTTTTTCTCTTTGGTTCAAATTAAGATGCTTCTGTGGTCAGTTTTTGGGCCATTTTGCTCCCCTACACGGAAAATCAAGCCAATTGTAGTTTTGATCAATTATTTTTAGTTATAATATCTTCAAACAGGTCTAGTATCTGTACAGGAACAAATACAAATAATCCCAACTGTCTTGCATTTTTACTTTTAACGATTGTTGTCTCCTTTTAAAATGTGATTTGAACCATGTCTTTAGAAGGAAAGGGGTGCTCACGTGACCACCTCTTCATCCCTCCCCTCATTTCCGTCTACCCTCTCCTGGTCCAAGGATGAAAGTAATCTAAAGGTTAAGTACTTCCCCACGCGAAGCTCACCTTGCGGGACTAAGCAAGTCCACTGGGTGCTTTTATCGCTTTCTTCCTCCCTCACACTTCATCGATCTCTGCTCACTGCCTGCCCTTCTTCTTGCATGAGCCGCCCTCGCCATCAAACACCCACCTTCATCAGCGTCATCTTCACGGGCCAACGTAACGAATGGTCAAAGGGTGAAACACTTGTTTTCCTTTTGTAAGTAAACAAAACAAAAGTTTTGTATTGATATATCTATCTTATAGATGTTGGCATCTTTTGAGCACCTCACGATCCAATCCTTTTCTGATTCTTGAGTTGACGATTAATAATCGATTCTCATTTCAACACGATTCTCGTAATAAACAATACAGGCCAAAAGTTTGAACACACCTTCTCATTTCAATGGATTTTCTTTATTTTCATGACTATTTTTCATTGTAGATTGTCACTCATGAACTTACCATGAATTGATTAACGTGGACCCCGACTAAAACAAGTTGAAAAACTTATTGGGGTGTTACCATTTAGTGGTCAATTGTACGGAATATGTACTGTACTGTGCAATCTACTAATAAAAGTATCAATCAATCAAAAACTCAAAGCTCAAACTATGACACCTGTGAAGTGAAAATAATTTCAGGTGACTACCTCGTGAAGTTCATCGAGAGAATGCCAAGAGTGTGCAAAGCAGTAATCAGAGCAAAGGTTGGCTATTTTGAAGAAATTACAATATAAAACATGTTTTTAGTTAATTCACCTTTTTTGTTAAGTGCATACAAAATACAATGTAAATAGTTATGAAAATAAAGAAAACACATTAAATGAGAAGGTGTGTCCAAACTTTTGGCCGGCACTGTATTTATCTTATATGTATATGTGGGCATCTTTGAGCACCTCAAGATCCGATCCATTTCTGATTCAGAATCGATTCTCATTTCAACACGATTCTCATATTATATATCATTTGGTAAATAAATGATAATTAAACATTTTCACCACAGGTAACATGTTACAAAAGCTCCTCTTGGCTGCTGACGCACAACTCAAAAAAACGTGTTTTTTTTTGTTTTGTTTTGTTTTTTCATAAAATAATAGTATTGTATTTCCAAAAATCACAGAATGTGAACACAAATTAAGGAGCACACATTAATATGAGTTATGTTCATGAAAATTTTCACTGCACATAACCATTATCGAATGTTCCCAGACAACAGACAAGTCGTTGTTTTTCTTTTGTCAACAATAAATGCTGGGTTTTTTTTACTGTCGGAAGAGAACATTAATAACCGTATAGGAGTGGTCTAAAGAAAAGGCTAAATAACTAAATAAATACGTACAGAAGGGTGTGGAGACCCCGAGAGGTAGTTGTAGGGCAAATGACAGTTTGTAGTAATGGACCCATATTGGGTCCAATTGTACACAGTTACATAAACATTGATATTATACATGTGGGCCCATAGGTATGAATGCCATTAAATGTAACTATGATGGAGCAACTTACTTTTGCCGTTTAGTGTAACTTTCTACAAATCTCCGGGGATAGCTTCACCTGTAGCTCAGCCTACTACATATTCCAAGTAGCTTGCACACAAGCAGTCCTGCAGCGTTTTTACTTGTGCAAAGCTGCGAAGCCAGTTTACATCTAAATGTCCTCCATTAAACAAACAATATTAGTCTTTCCTAGTATTTCAGTGAAGTCATTTACAAAAGGTAAACATGGTAGGCTACAAGGAACTAGCAGCCACACAACAGCTAAGCACACAATAGCACACAGGCTACACTTACGTAATACAGGTCCTTAAATGAACAATATTGGAGTCTAAAATGGCACATCTGTCAATAGAAACAAATAATTACAGTTGCAAATTCCAGACACAACGTCGCCAAGGCTGACGCATATTAGAAAGTATCAAGTAACAAACGTGTCCGCATCATTCAACATCATGCTTCACGAGCTTACTGTAATATAGGTGTCACCAAAAACAACCAATTACTACTTCACTCTAACTTAAAGACAACATTTCAGTCAGTTAATGATAGATATAAAAGGGTTTTCCGTCCCTACGTACCTGTTCTCTATTTGACTAATTTTACTTGATTAAGAAAATGGATGTATGGACACTTTTTCCAATGTTACACCCTATGCTAGTTTGACTGATTCCCCCAATATTGATATTGTATCGGAAGTGAAAAAGTTCAGAACACCCCTAAAGTGCACACAATCAATGATGGCATGTCTGACTAAGTACTTGCCATCCACCTATTATTTGCACTAATCAAAGAAACTAATATTTGCATTTCGTGTTTCATGCTTAAAGTGGCTGTTCGGCCCACGTCCCTTTGGCTAATTTTTACTTTGGTCCTGTAAAGGCAAAATGTTTAGGAACCCCCTGGTCAAGTGGGATTTAAGGTTGCCATATTATATAGCTGCAATTCCACTAAACTATGAAGTTAAGTACTTTAAAGCACTGGTGTCAAACTCGAGGCCCGGGGGCCAGATGTGGCCCGACACATCATTCTATGTGGCCAGCAAAAGTCTGGAAAAATGTTCATAAAAGTAATTTTCTTACTAAATGTACTCATTTGTTCCATTTTGACAGAACAAATATATTTTCATCTTTAATATTATATGATACAGTAGCGCAACAAATATTATATTATCATACATTCAAACATTTTTTGGTTAAAATCAGAATAAATACTTAAATATCTGCTCATCTAGTGATTTTAAAGCAAGTTAATCATTATATTTTACGCTTTAAAAATGATAATAGATATTACGGTAAAATTCTGTTTTTTCCAGCATAGTACTGTAAATAGAAAAATGATGCCTCTGTTTTTTACGCTAAAATTCTACTAAATGAGCTGCCACTTTTTTTTGCATTAAAAAATAAAAACTGGTATTGTATTTATGGGCTTCACGGTGGCAGAGGGGTTAGTGCGTCTGCCTCACAATACGAAGGTCCTGCAGTCCTTGGTTCAATTCCAGGCTGAGGATCTTTCTGTGTGGAGTTTGCATGTTCTCCCCGTGAATGCGTGGGTTTCCTCCGGGGACTCTGGCTTCCTCCCACTTCCAAAGACATGCACCTGGGGATAGGTTGATTGGCAACACTAAATTGGCCCTAGTGTGTGAATGTTGTCTGTCTATCTGTGTTGGCCCTGCGATGAGGTGGCGACTTGTCCAGGGTGTACCCCGCCTTCCACCCGATTGTAGCTGAGATAGGCGCCAGAGCTCCCCGCGACCTCAAAAGGGAATAAGCGGTAGTAAATGGATGGATGTATTTTTTCCATTTCCAATAATACACCACAAAACAGCATTCATAAAAGTTTTTCGGTAAAAAAAAGATTACAGCACAGTTGCATTAATTTTATTGTAAAATAACAGTGGTAGAATTTTTGCCGTTACAGTCGTGCTGTGAAAAAAACACTGAATTTTACTGTAAAATTCTGGCAACTGAGCTCCCAAATTTTTTGTGTTAAAAAACAGCGGTACTGTTTTTCTATTTACAATGTTATGCTGTAAAAACACTGTAAATTTTAGCTATCTACATGATTTATTTTACAGTGCATGTTAAAAAATCGAATCAAATCAAACGTCGGGGCAGCACGGTGGAACAGGGGTTAGTGCATGTGCCTCACAAGACGAAGGTCCTGAGTAGTCCTGAGTTCAATCCCGGGTTCGGGATCTTTGTGTGTGGACTTAACATGTCCTCCCCGTGACTGCGTGGGTTTCCTCCGGGTACTCCGGCTTCCTCCCACCACCAAAGACATGCACCTGGGGATAGGTTGATTGGCAACACTAAATGGTCCCGAGTGTGTGAATGTTGTCTGTCTATCTGTGTTGGCCCTCTGATGAGGTGGCGACTTGTCGAGGGTGTAGAGCCCAAATGCGGCTGAGATAGGCTCCAGCACCCCCCGCAACCTCGAAAGGGACAAGCGGTAGAAGATTGATGGGAAAACCAAACGTCTTCCACCATGTGCAGCTGGCTCCAATCACCCCGCTATCCCTGCAGCGACAAGCGGTAGAAAACGGATGGATGCATAGGCAATAGTCTAGTAATATCATGAGGCAAATCATTTCACATTTAAATTTAGTATTCAATCATTTGGCCCTCAATGAAAATGAGTTGGACACCCCTGCTTTAGGGCCACTTGTTTTGAGACACCTGTCTTAATTGTTGTTTGATGTCCCCATACTTTTATACCAGCAAATGGTCTCCTGAAAACTACTCTGCACTTCAATTGTCCGTCTTTCCTTTGATTTTTTTTTTGATTTTTTTTTTTGTGAATAGCGCATGTCCACTGTAGGAGCATTTTTGATTTTAAGACCCAAGTATATAGAAGAAAACTCTAAATTAGCTGTCCACTGAGGTGACCACATGAAAGGGTTAAAGGCAAACTGTGTTTTTATGAAATGTTGGTTATCATTTGCAAATCCATATGTGAGAAGAGAACACACATCTTTCTTTTTTTTATACATTCTAATTTGTAAAGAAACACTAGCAATGGGTGGCTAACAATGCAGATACGTGGGATTCGACCTATTCCATCCACAAAGCCCTCTAAAAAACATCCAAAAAACAATTTTTGTTATACACATTGTATGTATATATGTTTATATATACATGTGTGTATATATATATATATATATATATATATATATATATATATATATATATATATATACAGTCAAGAAAATAAGTATTTGAACACCCTGCTATTTTGCAACTTCTTCCACTTAGAAATCATGGATGGGTATGAAATTTTGACGGTAGGTGCATGTCCACTGTATGAGAGATAACCTAAAAAGAAAAATCCAGAAATCACAATCTATGATTTTTTTAACAATGTATTCGTGTGATACAGCTGAAAATAAGTATTTGAACACGTCTATCAGCTAGAATTCTGACCCTCAAAGACCTGTTAGTCCGCCTTTAAAAGTCCTCCTCCACTCCACTGTATTATCCTGAATCAGATGCACTTGTGTGAGGTCATTAGCTGCATAAAGACACCTGTCCACGCCATACAATCAGTAAGACCCAAACATTCAGCATGGCTAAGAGCAAAGAGCTGTCCAAAGACACCAGAGACAAAATTGTACAACTCCACAAGGATGGAAAGTGCTACGGAGAAATTGCCAAGCAGCTTGGTGAAAAAAGGTCCACTGTTGGAGCAATCATTAGAAAATGGAAGAAGCTAAGCATGACGGTCAATCTCAATCAGAGTGGAGCCCCATGCAAGATATATCACCTCATGGGGTCTCAATGATGCTAAGAAAGGTGAGGAATCAGCCCAGGGTTACACAGCAGGACTTGGTCAATGACCTGAAAAGAGCTGGGATCACTGTTTCCATGGTCACTGTTGGTAATACTCTAAGACGTCATGGTTTGAAATCATGCATGGCACGGAAGGTTCCCCTGCTTAAACCAGCACATGTTAAGGCCCGTCTTAAGTTTGCCAATGACCATTTGGATGATCCAGAGGAGTCATGGGAGAAGGTTTTGTGGACAGATGAGACCAAAATTGACCTTTTTGGTCATAATTCCACTATGTGTGTTTGGAGGAAGATGAATGATGCGTACCATCTCAAGAACACCATCCCTACTGTGAAGCATTGGGGTGGTAGCATCATGCTTTGGGGGTGTTTTTCTGCTCATGGGACAGGACGACTGTACTGTATTAAGGAGAGGATGATTGCAGCCATGTTTTGGGAGATTTTGGCCAAAAACCTCCTTCCCTCAGTCAGATCATTGAAGATGAGTCGTGGCTGGATCTTCCAACATGACATTGACCCAAAGCACACAGCCAGGAAAACCAAGAAGTGGCTTCGTAAGAACCATATCAAGGTTCTGGAGTGGCCTAACCAGTCTCCAGACCTTAATCCAATTGAAAATCTTTGGAGGGAGCTGAAAGTCTGTGTTACTCAGCGACAGCCCAGAAACCTGACTGATCTAGAGAAGATCTGTGTGGAGGAGTGGCCCAAAATCCCTCCTGCAGTCTGTGCAAACCTGCTGAAGAACTACAGGAAATGTTCGACCTCTAATTGCAAACAAAGGCTACTCTACCAAATATTAATGTTGGTGTTCAAATACTTATTTTCAGCTGTATCACACAAATAACTTGTTAAAAAAATCATAGATATGTGATATCTAGATTTTTCTTTTTAGGTTATCTCTCATACAGTGGATATGCACCTTCCGTGAAAATTTCAGACCCATCCATGATTTCTAAGTGGGAAAACTTGCAAAATAGCAGGGTGCTCAAAAACTTATTTTCTTCACTGTGTGTGTGTGTGTGTGTGTGTGTGTGTGTGTGTGTGTGTGTGTGTGTGTGTGCGTGTGTGTGTGTGTGTGTGTGTGTGTGTATATCTATATATATATATATATATATATATATACATAAATGAAGTACCATCTATCTATATGTATATACTCTATATATGCTTATATATACATATATGTGGATATACTCTATATATGTATGTGTGTGTGTGTGTGTGTGTGTGTGTGTGTGTGTGTGTGTGTGTGTGTGTGTGTGTGTGTGTTTATGTGTGTATCTATGTATATACATATATGAATATATATTGTATATGTATGTGTGTATGTATATACATAAATGTGTATATATATTATAGACAACATAAGTCCATTTCAGACGGTTAATGATATAAATAAAAGTGATTTCCATACCTACATACCTGTTTACTATTGGACTATTTTTACTTGATTAAACCTTTTCTAATGTTGCACCCTACCAAATAATACAAGTATGAATGATTCCTCTTATATTGATATTGTATCGGGAGTAAAAAAGTCAAGGTCATCCCTAAAGTTCACACATTCAATGGCATGTTAGTGAATATGAGGACACATATGATGGTTTGATTAAAGGTGCTGTTTGCAACTTGCTCACAGAAACATTTTTCAAAGCAAAAAAATCTAACAAGAACACCACCCACTACAGTAGATTATGTTACCATTAGTGGTTTAGAAGAACACATTTTTTGACAATTGTCAATATTTTTCACAATTACAAAGTTTATGCAATAAAAGAAATTGCCTGCACAAATGAAATTATTTGGTGTTCTCTCACCCGAGTCGAGTCATACCAAAGACTATAAAAAATGGGACTCATTACCTCCCTGCTTGACACTCCACATCAAGGGTTGGAATTGGGTTTTAAATCACCAAAATGATTCCCGAGCGCGGCCACCGCTGCTGCTCACTGCTGCCCTCACATCCCAGGGGCTGGAACAAGGGGATGGGTCAAGTGCAGAGGACAAATTTCACCACACCTAGTGTGTGTGACAGTCATTGGTACTTTAACTTTTGCCAGTTGCAGTCATGTTATGATAGAATATACATCCGGGGACAGCAAATGCTAGCTATCCAAATTGCTGTTATTAGTTAACACCTAAAGCTAATGCATGTGTTACGTATGTAGATAAATACTCATTACATCATCATGGGGACGGCACGCCATCAGTGTGTGAATGGTGTCAAAGCTTTTAGAGTACCTTTTAAAGGTAGAAAAGCGCTGTACAAGTACAACCCATTTACCATTAATATATTGTAACATTGTACATGGTAATTGGGATGTGTTATATATTGCATATATTATATAAAAATATAATATATCATATTATATTATATACTATATATATGTAAATATTACATACCGTATTTCCTTGAATTGCCACAGGGCATATAGTATGCGCCTGCCTTGAATTACTGCCGGGTCAAACTCTCTTCGCAAAATAATTAGCACATGCTTAGTATTACCGCCTGGTCAAACTCGTGACGTGACGAGTGACACTTCCCCTGTCATCATTTTCAAAATGGAGGAGGCTGATTTCAATACCGGTAATTTGAAATCGCATAAAAGGAAGAAGATTAAGAGCTATTCAGTAGGATTTAAGGTTCAAGCTTACATCACACTCAAATTTTTACTGCATGTCTTTGGTAAGTGCCGGAGCGAGAAGAGGTTTTAAAATAATTAGCGCATGCTTACTTTTACCGCATGCCTCTGGTAAGCGCAGGAGTGAGAAGAGGTTTTAAATTAATTAACGCCCCGGCGGCAATTCAAGGAAATAAATAAATGGTTATAAATAAATGGGTTGTACTTTTACAGCGGTTTTCTACCTTCAAGGTACTCAAAGCACTTTGACATTACTTCCACATTTACCCATTCACACACTGATGGAGGGAGCTGCCATGCAAGGCGCCAACCAGCACCCATCAGGAGCAAGGGTGAAGTGTCTTGCTCAGGACACAACGGACGTGACGAGGTTGGTACTAGGTGGGATTTGAGGCAGGGACCCTCGGGTTGCGCACGGCCACTCTCCCACTGCGCCACGCCGTCCCTACGGTCTGTATGTCCGTACGATATATTTTATATTGCTACTATGGTACATTTTTAGTCTACTTAATACTTGCATTATCCTTTCCATCCTTTGAAAGTGAGCTACTGTGTGGAACAATTTCCCTTTTGGATCAATAAAGTTTGTCTAAGTCTAAGTCTATTACGTACGAGAAGCCCTGAGAGGGGGGGGGGAATGTGTAGAATACAGTGGAAAGTTAGTATCTGTGTACAGTATTGTTGCAAACAGTCCCTTTAGGAGTATTTTATGAAGTCATTTGACCTTTGACTCTCTTCAGGGTCCACTCCTCACTAGTCAGAACAAGCCTTTTGTTTCATGGCTCTGATGGGAGTGTTTCAGTCATATTTATTCTGGAAACATATAAAGCTAAGTGGTTAAAGATGAAGAATTACCCCCGCCCCCCCTCTAATAACCCTTTTCAGTTTTTGCATTAGGTTTTCCGTCTTTGTCAGCATTCATCAACAATCTGTCTTTACTAACAATAGTCCTGCTTTAATATGTTTATTCTTGCTTCACAGCTTTATTAGCCCTTCTTCGGCATTGCTTTGTTTACATGACAGCTGGCAACAACACAAAGCGTAAAAAAATGACACTTGATTTTTGTTTTTTAGGTAGGTGATTGTCCTCGCAGCGCTCCACTTGTGCGCAGATGTTTCTGCTTTGGTATTTCCAATAACATCAATGGCTTCCCCTGCAGGCCTCCAAGTTGGAGAAGCAAAGCAGCGTGCCAGAGAGCGACTATGACAATGCATTCATTGACTCTGAGGCAGACGAGACGGGGTAAGAATACAATGACATCATTCTGGAAGTATGACTGCAGCAAAACAGTTTGCAAATGTGTATCTCAATCTGTGTTTTAATTTGTGTGTCTGTTTGGATTTTTGTGTGTATAAAATCAATCTGTCCGTCCGTGTTGCAATCTGCATATGTGTTTAAATTTTTGTGTGTAAAAAAAAAAAAAACCCAAAGCTATACGTCCATTTTGCGATCTGTGTCTGTGTTTAGATTTGTGTTTGAGTAAAAACACTGTGTGCGTCCATATTGCAATGTGTGTGTCTGTGTTTAGATTTTATGTGTGAAAAAATCTGTCTGTGTTGCAATTTGTGTCTTTGTTTAGATTTTTGTGTGTAAAAAAACACACAACGTATTTCCTTGAATTGCTGCCGGGGCACTATTTAATTTAAAACCTCTTCTCACTCCTGCGCTTATCAAAGGGATGCGGTAAAAGTAAGCATGCGCTAATTATTTTAAAATCTCTTCTCACTCCGGCACTTACTAAAGGTAAGCAGTAAAAATTTGAGTGTGATGTAAGCTTGGACCTTAAATCCTACTGAATAGCTCTTAATCTTCTTCTCTTTATACGATGTCAAATTACCGGTATTGAAATAAGCCTCCTCCATTTTGGAAATGATAACAGGGCAAGTGTCACTCGTGACGTCACGAGTTTGACCAGGCGGTAATACTAAGCATGTGCTAATTATTTTGGGAAGCAAGTTTGACCCGGCAGTGATTCAAGGCAGGTGCATACTATATGCCCTGCGGCATTTCAAGGAAATACGGTATGTCCATGTTACAATCTGTGTTTAGAGTTGTGTGTGAGTAAAAACAATGCATGCGTCCATATTGCAATATGTGTGTCTGTTTATAATTATGTGTGTAAAAAAATCTATCTGTGTTTTAATTTCTGTGTCCTAGATTTTTGTGTGTAAAAAAAAAAAAAAATGTATGTCCATGTTACGATTTGTCTGTTTGTTTGGATGTGTTTGTGTGAGTAAAAACAATGGGTGCGTCCCTATTGCAATGTATATCTGTGTTTGGATTTGTATGTGTAAAAAATTGGTCTGTGTTGCAATTTGTGTCTCTGTTTAGATTTTTGTGTGTAAAAAAACATGTCCATGTTACGATCTGTGTATTCGTGTTTAGATTTGTGTGTGAGTAAAAACAATGCATGCATGCATATTGCAATTTGTGTGTCTGTTTAGATTAGTGTGTGTAAAATATCTGTCTGTTTTGCAATTTGTCTGTTTTTACTTTTCAAATCTAAGCACAGACACACAGATAGCAATACTGACGGATTTTTTTTACACACACATTCAAACACACACACAAATCGTGACAGTGACACAGATTGTTTTTACACACACACACACAAATCTAACCACAGACACACGAATCGTGACAGTGACACAGATTGTCTTTACACACACACACAAATCTAACCACAGGCACACAAATCGCGACACTGACAGATTCTCTTTACTCACATTCAAACAGAAATCGTGACACTTACACATATTGTTTTTCCACACACAAATCGCAACACTGACAGATTGTTTTTACGCACACAAATTGCAACACGAACATACAGATTTTTTTGTTATGCACACATTCAAACACGCACACAAATCGCGAAACTGACACAGATTGTTTTACACACACAAATCTAAGCACAGGCACACAAATCGCAACACTGACAGATTATTTATACACTGACATAGATTGTTTTTATGCACACAAATCGCAACACTGACACAGATTGTTTTCACGCACACAAATCGCAACACGAACATACAGATTTTTTTCATTACGCACACAAATCAAAACACAGACACACAAATGGCAACACTTACATTTTTTTACACACACATTTAAACACACACAAATCGTGACACTGACAGATTGTTTTACACACACACAAATCTAAACACAGACACACAAATCGCAACACTGACAGATTATTTTTTACACACACACCGCAACACTGACACAGATTGTTTTTACACACACAAATCTCAACAGGAACATACACATTTTTTGTTTCTTACGCACACAAATCTAAGCACAGACACACAAATCTCAACACTGACATTTTTTTACACATACAAACAGAAATCGCGACACTGACACAGATTGTTTTTACACTCACATAAATTGCAACGCCATTTTTTTCCCCACGCACACAAATTTAAACGCACAAATTGGAACACACACAAGGGGATCTGACTACACTTATACAGATGGAGATATACGTTTCCAAATGGTTTTACTCTAACAATACTTGTTGCATCTGCAGTGTGTGCAGGCGGGGAAGACTGCGGAGCAGTGGCTGGCTGGGGGGGGGCAGCTCCATCCCTGAGCTGGCTGACGGCGAGGCGGAGTTGGACCCCACGCTTCCCAGCACCGAGGACGTCATCCGCAAAACGGAGCAGATCACCAAGAACATCCAGGAGCTTCTACGAGCCGCTCAGGAGAACAAACACGAGAGGTCAGAAAGATCGGACGGGACGATTTTATGTCTTCCGTTTCCCAACCTCTGGCGTCCCCTGGTTGTTATTGTTTTCTGTTCTGTTGACTTGTCTGCCATCTTGCTTCTATCTCCTCCCACTCCTTATCCTCGGGCCTCACGCCCGGCAGCAGACCATATGAGCGTGAAGGTGTGCGCCGCCTTAGGCACAGTCTGGGATGTTTCAGCACTCTGGTGCCCTGGGCTGACAAGCCCTCCAATCCTCTTCATCCACTCGGGCTCCGCTCCCCTGACCCCTCCTCCTGGTACTCTGGCTTCTGTCCCTGCCTCCCAGGCACAGTTTGACCTTCCTCTGCCGCTATCTTTTTTTTTTTTCTTTTATGCCTCACCCACTAATGAATCATCAACCACTGATAATGTTCCTGATCATTTCAATGACTTATACTCTAACTGGTTGGCTTTTCATCCGCATGTGAACCGACAACTTTATAAATCAGGGGTGTCCAGGCCCGCGAGAAGACGACACTGGGTTTTCATATTACATTCAAACACTTGATGTAAGCTTCCTTGACAATACCAGCACATCATTTACTTGTATGACCCAATCCAAACAACCTATGCTAGTCATTGTGCATCAAAAAGTTAACACACATGGTCACACATAACAAAACCTGCTCACTGGACTTTGTCGATATTAAAAAAAAATAAAAAAATGTCCCATCACCATAAAAAGTTAAAATAACACCCATTTAAATCCATTGTAAGGCATGATGGGAAAAATGCAAAACACTCTCTCCACACTTGTTTATGTTTGACTTTTAACTGTTTGATATTTTTTGATTGACTACAAAGAGGTTGTCACAGAAGTAAACAAGGTAGGAGTTGAACTTTCACATACTCGTAATATTCAATTATAATAATGATACATTATCATATTAATTATATATATTTATGTGTATATATATATATATATTTTTTTTTTAAATTTATTATTTTTTTTTTTTCTACCACTTGTCCCTTCGGGGTCGCGGGGGGTGCTGGAGCCTATCTCAGCTGCATTCAGGCGGAAGGTGGGGTACACCTTGGACAATTCGCTACCTTATCACAGGGCCAGAGTGTACACACTCACATTCACACACTAGGGCCAATTTAGTGTTGCCAATCAATATGTATTATTATTACTAAACAAACACATCTATATATATATATATATATATATATATATATATATATATATATATATATATATATATATATATATACATATACATATATATATATATATATATATATATATATATATATATCAGTGTGTGAATGTGTGTGTAAATGGGTAAATGTGGAAGTAATGTCAAAGCACTTTGAGTACCTTGAGGGTAGAAAAGCGCTATACAAGTACAACCCATTTATCATTTATTTATTTATATATACAGCTTCATTCGGGTGGTAGGCGGGGTACACCAAGGACAAGTCGCCACCTCATCGCAGGGCCTGAAGTAAACATGCTTCAGCAAAATTTTAAATTGCAAAAAGGAGAGGACCTAAAATAGAACCTTGAGGAACGCCTCAGTTATGTAAATCACAAGCCTATGTTCCATGTTTGGTAGCAAGGTTAAAATGTCAACGCAAGGAACTGACAATGTGTTTACACTGGTCCAAGTTCTTTTATACAACGGGAGCACTCTAATGTTTTTAGGAATTTTCTGCAAAAATATTTCTCTCAAGTTTTGAACTGAACTCGGGGAGATGAATTGAATAGCATTCGGCTAAACTATTTCGAGAAAAAAAAACATGTTTTATCCTAGCTTTTGTGTTATAAGTGACAATGCCAGTATGTGTTAATGTTGAATTTTATATATAGCTCATTAATAATGGATTCACATGTCGAGGGCCAATTAAAAACTATCTCGTGCCACACTTTGGACACCACTTACTATTTTTTAAGTAAATTTTATTTCAGAATTATTGTTGAACGCATATTTCCAGGAAAAAAAAGATATGAAGGCTTCTCAGAACATGAACAAAAATATATTTTTCACTTTGTATTTGTACACTTTTCCAATTAACTGTCATATTAAAACCCCAAATCAAATTAGGATAAAAGTCTTATTTGGCCCAAAACTCAAATTGCCTTTAATTTTGTAACTTTTCCTGACCTGTGAAAGTATTGCAGTGGAACTGCTTTTTAATGTAAAATATCATCCGGCTGTATTTTGGTAATGTGTGATTACTGCGGTTTTTACCTAACAACTCTGTGTGCCGTGTTGCCAGAAATATCAAATAGCATGCTTTTATTGTGAAATGCTTTGAAGTGATATTGCATGTTTTTCCTAGGTGTTCAATTTAAGGAAATACATTGAAATTATTGTTTTTCTGTCGTCACAGCTTCATACCCTGCTCGGAAAGAATATATGTGGCCGTGACAGAAATGGCCGCCCTCTTCCCCAAGGTAAGGGCGCACTGAAAACCGTGTTCATTCATCACATGCTTCATTTGACGCTCGTTGAACTATTTGTCCCCCTTTCCTCTGTAGAAGCCGCGCTCTGAGACGGTGAGGAGCTCCCTGCGCTTGTTGACCTCCAGCGCGTGCAGACTGCAGGGCGAGTGCAGGAAGGCGGCGCCTCCAGACGGCTGCGCCGCACCGGACATGCAGCTTGTCACCCAGCAGGTCATCCAATGTGCTTACGACATCGCCAAGGCAGCCAAGCAGCTGGTCACCATCACCACTAAGGAGAACACCAACTGACAAACATCTCACTACATTGCCTCTATATTTTTTTTAAATTAAGTTGTTTTTTTCTTCATATTTGTGGTATTTGCATGCATTTTAAATTTTTTTATTATGTTTGACCATTATTATGTCTGACCATTTGGGACAGCTGCGACAAGGTGGCGACCTGTCTAGTCCACCCCCCCAAGTGTTAGAAAAAGGATGGAAGGAAACACTCTGCAGCTTTACCTACTAATACTATACTTGGAAAAGCACAATTTCCCTCAAGGTAAAATCATTTCCACAAATATTTGTTTTAAATAGCAAAGAGGACTAAACGCAGCATAGCAGTGGTGCCTCGGTTTTCATACGCCGAAAACTTTCACCACAAATATATTTTTTTATCGACTATGGCTGCAAAGTAAAACACAATATAGGTAAATAACAGTTAATAGTTTAATCCAGGCCTGGGCAATTATTTTGACTTAATGTGTCTGGGGGCCGGTATAGATACATACACATATATGTACATACACACAAAGGGAATAAGCGTCAGAAGATGGATGGATACATATATATATATATATATATATATATATACATACATACATACATATATATATAAACCCCGTCTCCATATGATTTGGGAAATTGTGTTAGATGTAAATATAAATGGAGTACAATGCAAATCCTTTTCAACCCATATACAGTTGAATGCACTACAAAGACAAGATATTTGATGTTCAAACTCATAAACTTAATTTTTTTTGCAAATAATAATTAACTTAGAATTTCATGGCTGCAACACGTGCCAAAATAGTTGGGAAAGGGCATGTTCACCACTGTGTTACATCACCTTTTCCTTTGACAACACTCAATAAACGTTATGGAACTGAGGAAACTAATTGTTGAAGCTTTGAAAGTGGAATTCTTTCTCATTCTTGTTTTATGGAGAGCTTTAGTTGTTCAACAGTCCGGGGTCTCCGCTGTCGTATTTTACGCTTCATAATGCGCCACATATTTTCGATGGGAGACAGGTCTGGACTGCAGGCGGGCCAGGAATGTACCCGCACTTTTTACTACGAAACCACGCTGTTGTAACACGTGGCTTGGCATTGTCTTGCTGAAATAAGCAGAGGCGTCCATGAAGACGTTACTTGGATGACAACATATGTTGCTCCAAAACCTGTATGGACCTTTCAGCATTGATGGTGACTTCACAAATGTGTACGTTACCCATGCCTTGGGCACTAATAAAGTTAAAGTACCAATGATTGTCACACACACTAGGTGTGGCAAAATTTTTCCTTTGCATTTGAACCATCCCCTTGTTCACCCTCTGGGAGGTGAGGGGAGCAGTGCCCCTATACCATCACAGATGCTGGCTTTTGAACTTTGCGCCTATAACAGTCCGGATGGTTATTTTCCTCTTTGTTCCGGAGGACACCACGTCCACAGTTTCCAAATATAATTTGAAATGTGGACTCGACAGACCACAGAACACTTTTCCACTTTGCATCAGTCCATCATAAATGAGCTCGGGCCCAGCAAAGCCGGCGGCGTTCCTTGGTGTTGTTGATAGATGGGTTTTGCTTTGCATAGCAGAGTTTTAACTTGCACTTACAGATGTAGCAACCAACTGTAGTTACTGACAGTGGTTTTCTGAAGTGTTCCTGAGCCCATGTGGTGATATCCTTTACACACTGATGTCGGTTTTTGATGCAGTATCGCCTGACTGATCAAAGGTCCGTAATATCATCGCTTACGTGCAGTGATTTCTCCAGGTTCTCTGAACCTTTTGATGATTTTACGGACCGTAGATGGTAAAATCCCTAAATTCCTTGCAATAGCTCGTTGAGAAATCTTGTTCTAAAACTGTTTGACAATTTGCTTGCAAATTGGTGACCCTCACCCTATCCTTGTTTGTGAATTACTTAGCATTTCATGGAAGCTGCTTTTATACCCAATCATGGCAACCACCTGTTCCCAATTAGCCTGCACACCTGTGGGATGTTCCAAATAAGTGTTTGATTAGCATTTCTCAACTTTATCAGTATTTATAGCCACCTTTCCCAACTTCTTTGTTACATGTTGCTGGCATCAAATTCTAAAGTTAATGATTATTTGCACAAAAAAAAATGTTTATTAGTTTGAACATCAAATATGTTGTCTTTGTAGTATATTAAACTGAATATGGATTGAAAATGGTTTGCAAATCATAGTATTCTGTTTATATTTACATCCAACACAATTTCCCAACTAATATGGAAACGGGGTTTGTATATATATATATATATATATATATATATATATATATATATACACACACATATGTATATATATACATATGTATATATATATATATATAATTATATGTTAGGTCAGGAAAAAACAGAAGCGCTTATATCAACCCTACAAGCCTGTTTCCCTGGTACTGCCTTGTAGGGATGATATAGACTGTGTTTTTTCCTCACCTAACGTATATTCTGCTCTACCTCGGTACTGATCACTTTATAATGGATAAACATTTGAAACCTCGACTGTGTGTGTATGTGTGTGTGTGTGTGTGTGTGTGTGTATATATAGTGTGTGTATATATATATATGTATGTATGTGTGTATGAGTATATATATATGTATATGTGTATATACGTGTATATATACATGTGTGTATATATATACATATGTATGTATATATACATATGTATGTATATATACATACACATATATACACATACATACTTACATATGTATGTATATATACATACATATATACATACATATGTATTTTTATATATATAAATATACATGTATGTATAGATACATACATACATACATATATATACATACATATATATATATATATATATATATATATATATACATGTATGTATATATACATACATATATATACATGTATATATATACATTATGTGTTTATACATATATGTATATAAATACATAGATATGTATATACATACATATGTTTATACATATATGTATGTATGTATATATAGATATGTGTATATGTATAATATATTTATATATATATATATTTATATTTATATATATATATATATATATATATATATATATATATATATATATATGTATATGTGTGTAAGCTGTGAAGTCTGCTTTACAGTATGTGTGCTTGGATCCTCTTTTTAGGAACAGTAATACAAAAAACTCACAATGTCTGATTAAAAACTAGAAAAGTTTTGACAGACCGCGTGATAAAACGGAATGGAATTTAATTTGTTTTTACTGAGACACCCAGAAAGTAAATGAAAATAAACAATATGGGATTTACAATATTAACTATGATGGATAAAACACTGAATACTGACAACATTTAAACGTCACACCCCTCTCCATCGACATATTTTACAATCAAGGCGGCCGCTCTGAAAACACTATGGAAATGCACCCCACCTGGTGCCTGTTTGAGCTGCTGTGATGTAGATTACCATAGTAACCAGTATGTCATGCAAAAGTGCAGATTCTAACCATTGAAATACTTTGTATAGTTTAAGACTTACGGTCATTTGAAAACATCACTGCACATAATGGCAGCTACAGTTCGGATCTTAAAGATCTAAAAATATTATTTGGGAATGTCCGGCGGGCCGGATTGAAAAGCTTAACGGCCCCCGGGCCTTAATTTGCCCAGGTCTAGTCTAATCAAAGTCAATGAGAGCATTCGAGTCCCAAGTTTCCGGAGTGTCGTTGAACGCACCACAATGTGGAGCTGGGATTTCTGAAGGGAGTCGTTCAAAAGACCGGATCCTTGTTATTCAGGCGAAACGCAAATAATCACATTATCGTGCACAGGTTCTTTCATGTCAGCAATTTCACTTCAAATGTGAAACAATCATGCGATTTAAACCTGTTACATACCTAGTGAGAGACGTTATGCCTTTATTTGTTTTCATTTCCATGATCATGGCGAACGGTTATTGAAAACCACAACATTTACGGAGATTTTCAATTTGAGTTTTTCATCAACTGTAAGCTATTATCATCTAAATCAGGGATCACCAACTTTTTTGAAACCAAGAGCTACTTCTTAGGTACTGATTAATGCGAAGGGCTACCAGTTTGATACACACTTAAATAAATTGCCAGAAATAGCCAATTTGCTCAATTTACCTTAATAAATATATCTATATATACATTTTTAAAAAATGGGTATTTCTGTCTGTCATTCCGTCATACATTTTTTTTCCTTTAGCGGAAGGTTTTTTTGTAGAGAATAGTGATGAAAAAAACCACTTAATTGAACGATTTAAAAGAGAAGAAAACTAAAAAAAATGAAAATTAAATTTTGAAACATAATTTATCTTCAATTTCGACTCTTTAAAATTCTAAATTCAACTGAAAAAAATTCAGATAAAAACTATCTGATTTGAATCTTTTTGAACAATTTAAAAAAATAATTTATGGAACATCATTAGTATTAATTCCTGATTAAGATTAATTTTAGAATTTTGATGACATGTTTTAATAGGTTAAAATCCAATCTGCACTTTGTTAGAATATATAACAAATTGGATCAAGCTATATGTCTAACAAAGACAAATCATTATTTCTTCTAGATTTTCCAAAACAAAAATGTTAAAAGAAATTCAAAAGACTTTGAAATAAGATTAAAACTAATTCTACACATTTTCTAGATATGCCAGAATAATTTTTTTTGAATTTTACGTTTGAAGAAATATTTCACAAATATTCTTCGTCGAAAAAACAGAAGCTAAAATGAAGAATTAAATAAAAATGTATTTATTATTCTTTACAACAACAACAACAAAAATTGAACATTGATTTAAATTGTCAGGAAAGAAGAGGAAGGACTTTAAAAAGTAAAAAGGTACATGTGTTTAAAAATCCTAAAATCATTTTTAAGGTTTTATTTTTTTCTCTAAAATTGTCTTTCTGAAAGTTATAAGAAGCAAAGTAAAAAAATAAATTCATGTATTTAAACAAGTGAGGACCAAGTCTTTAAAATATTTTCTTGGGTTTTCAAATTCTATTTGATTTTTGTCTCTCTTAGAATTAAAAATGTCGAGCAAAGCGAGACCAGCTTCCTAGTAAATAAACAAAATTTTAATAAATAGAGGCAGCTCACTGGTAAGTGCTGCTATTTGAGCTATTTTTAGAACAGGCCAGCGGGCGACTAATCTCGTTCTTACGGGCTGCCTGGTGCCCGCGGGCACCTCGTTGGTGACCCCTGATCTAAATGATATCAAAAGAAGGCTTGAAATATATTGAGTTGCATGTAATAATGTGATATATTAGTTTTACCTTGTAAATCTAATTGCTGGAATAAACGAACCTTTCGCATGATATTGTTTTTTTTAAAGTTTCACCTGTATTTCTTTTTTTTGTGTTTTTTTTTCTAAGAAATTTGTCAGAAGTTACTTGGTTAAATAATCACTTGTAGCAGTGATATCATTTGGACCTGGAGAGATTCCCTTCATTTTATTTCCTATTCTGAAACGCAAATCAAAAAACTAAATTAGGGCAATTTTTCCATTTTTATTACATATGGCAGATTTTAAAACAAACACAAATGGGTTGATGCTCATTAAAATATTGCCATAAAATTGTATTGTGTGCTGTTTTACTTTTATGGATTTTTATTTTTCCAGATAAAAACAAAAATGTTCATCCAAAAAAGAACGTTATCCGTTTGATGACAAACTGAACCAGAAGCAGGAGTTCAGCTTTTCCTTTGTGTTTAGCATGTTTTTTGCATAACGGTAACATCTTTGTTCAGCAGGATTTTTAAAAAAGTGTTATCAAATAGTAATCCAACTTTTGTTTCAGAAATTAAAATAGAAAAAATGGCCCGAAATTAGTTTTTTTTATTAGCATTTAAGAATTACAAATAAAATTAACACGGAACACGTATACGGACCCTGAATAATTTACACTTTCACAAATTTACACTGGGAGATATTCTAAAATATGATTGCATTTGATGTATTCCTTATGACAATGTGATCATATTTTGAATTTAAGAAAGTGGCACAATAAAAATACTACATAGTAATAAAAACCTCAATGCACATTTAATGAACTGTAAAATGTATTTAATAATATAGGGAATAATGTAGCCTACAAATATTGAATACTCTGTGTATAAAAAATAATGGGCAAAATACATATTGTAGCGTTTCCACAGAAACCAGTCGAGAGGCGTAATACACTTGCTGTCTTTATTGTTAGACACGTAACAGGCTACTGTGGGGCGTAACCACCGCCAAAGGCACATTTATATATCTCTCTAGTATTGCTGTAAACTTATCTCTCGTGCGTCTGTCTCTCTCACTCTAAACCTCCGACTCCTTCACTTCCGCATCCCAGCATAACATAACTCTCCCTCCTATTCCTCACCCAATCACAGGTAACCCCCAGCATGCAACAGGTCCATTGGTGGGGAAGTGGGAAGCAGACTGTCCATTGGTGGTGGGGTGGGGACGGAACGGTCCATTGATGGTGGAGTGGGGGGAAGACAGTCCATTGGTGGGGGCGTGGGGAATGTCTGGGGTAGTGTCCAAGCTCTCTCGCGTTCCGCCCCCTTGTCCCGGGGGGACGGCCGTGCCCCAGTAGGGGGCCAGTCTGTCACGGTGTATGGCAACTTTTCTACCTCTTGGTGGCAGCTGTACTCTATACACAACCTCACCTAGTCTCTCTAGGACCCTGCAGGGTCCCACCCACTTGCTGTCCAGCTTCGGGCACCTGCCCTTCTGTCTCAATGGGCTGAACACCCAGACCAGTTCTCCAGTACTAAAATGTCGCCCTTTGGCATGCACGTCATAGTTCCTCTTTTGTCTTGCTCCTGCGCTCCTTAACTGCTCTCTGGCGAACTCGTGAGCAGAGTCTAGGCGGTCCTGCAGCTTCCTGGCATATTCGGGCCCCGGGGGGTCCGCTGGGCTGTCGGGCGGCTTGCCCACCATCAGCTCAGCCGGGGTCCTGATCTCCCTGCCGAGCATGAGAAGGGCCGGGGAGCAAGAGGTGGAGTCTTGGGCGTCGGACCGGTACGCCATCAACACCAGGGGGACATGAGTGTCCCAGTCACGTTGGTGTTTGGCTGTCACTATGGCCAGCTGCTGCGCCAACGTGCGGTTGAATCTTTAGACCAGTCCGTCGCTCTGCTGGTGGAGGGGTGTAGTGCGTGTCTTGTGGGAGCCCAGTTGTTCACACATGGCCGTAAATATGCGGGACTCGAAGTTCCTGCCCTGGTCTGTGTGGATGACTTCGGGGACCCAAAGTCTGCTAAAAATCCCATCCACCAGCGCATCCACTATGGTTCCTGCCTCTAGGTCCGGCAGGCAGTATGCTTCTGGCCACTTAGTGAAGTAATCCATGGCTGTGAGGATGTAACGGTTACCTCTCTCCGAGCGGGGAAACGGTCCGAGAACGTCGATCCCCACTCTCTCCATGGGGCAGCCCGCTGGGAACTGTTAAAGCTGGGCGTGTGATCTGTCGGTGGGGCCTTTACGCGCCGTGCAGCTGTCACAGCGGCGGCAATAGTCCTTCACGTCCCGCCCATGCTGCCCCCAGTAAAACCCCTGACGTAGGCGGCGGAGTGTTTTGCCAACCCCGAAGTGACCAGAGCCGGGAGCTCCGTGCACTGCCTGTAACACTGTTTCACGTAGGGCCCTGGGTACGACCACCTGCCACAGTGTCTCTCCTGTAGCAGCCTCCCTCCACCCCCTCTGAAGCACCCCGTCACACACACGCAGGTTTGAGAACATTTTCCAGAGCCCCTTCGTGGCCCTGGAGCAAAGCCCAACCTCTCCCCATGAGGGTCGACGTTGAGCTGTCGTCCACGTGAGCACCGGTCTGATGTCATTGTCCTCTTCCTGTTTGAGCCTCCACTCTGCTGTGTCCACAGCTGTTAGTCCCACCGCCGCACATTTCACCTCGTCTTGCTGCTGCTTGCTTTCTCGTGTCTCCCTTTTTTCACAGTAGCGGCAGTCGTCGGCGGCGCAGGGTCGGCGGGAAAGTGCGTCCGCATTCCCATGTTGTTTCCCCGGCCTGTAGACCATGGTGAAGTCGTACGACTGTAGCAGTTCGATCCAGCGTGCCAGCTGGCCCTCCGGCTCCCTGAAGCACATGAGCCACTGTAAGGCTGCGTGGTCGGTCCTAACCGTGAAATGGAGGCCCCGGAGGTAATATTTGAAATGTTTGATAGCACTGACCACGGCAAGGAGTTCCCGCCTGGTGACGCAATAACGACGTTTGTGCTTATTGAATGTCCCACTATAGTACCCAACCACTCTTCCCCCTTCGGGGGTCACCTGGGACAGCACGGCCCCCGTGCCGACGTTGCTGGGGTCTGTGTCGAGCACAAAGGGCAGGATGGGGTCAGGGGGGACAAGAATCGGGGCCTCCAGGAGGGCCTTCTTAAGTGAGGTGAACGCTGTCTGGCACTCCTCTGTCCAGACAAACTTTTCTTTCGGCCGCTGTAGCCGGAACAGGGGCGCAGCTATGCTGGAGAAACTCCTCACGAACCTTCTGTAGTAGGAGGTCAGCCCTGTGAAGCTCTTCAGTTCGGAGATAGAGCTGGGGGTGGGCCAGTCCTGCACAGTCTGCACTTTCTCTTCCATGGTGCTGACGCCGCCAGCCCCCAGCCCCCAGCCAGTGACCCAGGAACTTGACCTCCCGTCTCATAAAGCAGCACTTCTGGGGGTGCAGCCTCGGTCCTGCTGCTGCCACTCTCTCCAGCACGCTCCTGAGGCCCCTGAGGCCTCACTCAAATGATACCCCTTGGACCAGGATGTCGTTTAGATAAACAACACACTCCTGGCGGGGGATCCCATTAGTCTCTCGAATGTAGCGGGTGCGTTACAGAGGCCAAATGGAAGGACCTTGAACTGCCACAAGCCCCCTGTAGGAGCCATTTTGGGCATCCTTATTTTTGTGTTGGCATTACTTTCTTTTGTCACTAGGTGGCGGGTTTTTTGATTGAGCAGTGCAGGGTTGAAGGCATATATAGGAGCACAGGTGAGCTGATTAGGGAGGACTCAGGTGTGGGAGCACAAACCGTTCTTACCACAACAGCAGACAACGGCAGACAACAGCAGACAACAACACACAGCAACAGGCAGGAAAGACAGGAGAACATATGGCACCATGTCACTACAATGATCCATGGTATGTTTCATTCACCCTGCAAGTTAATTAATAAATATGCATTAACTGGATTTCTGACTGGACCTCACTTCAATGCAATGTTTGCTGCTGCGTAGGATCACTCCCTCAAACCTGTTGAGTAGTGTCAATAAATTTGAACATTTAAAGGTGAAAATTGCCACTACACCCCCGTTGGTGATGAAGGCGGTCTTGGGCCTGGCCGCGGGGGTGAGGGGGACCTGCCAGTATTCGCTGAGCAGATCTAGTGAGGTGAACCAGGAAGACCCAGCCGCTGCATCCAGGGCCTCGTCGATTCGTGGGAGGGGGTAAGAGTCTTTTCTTGTTACGTTGTTGAGTGGTCTGAAGTCCACACAAAACCGCCAGTCCTCTTGGGACTTTTTAGGCACCATGACTAATGGGGCGGCCCAAGGGCTGGTGGAGGGTTCGACAAGTTCTGCTCGCTGCATGTCCTGTACTGCTTTGTCTGCTGCCGCCTGTCGGGCCAGGGGATGGCGTTGGGGCCTCATTCTAATGGGCGGGGCATCCCCTGTGTCAATGTCGTGCCGGATTAGATCAGTTTGGCCCACGTCATCCTCCGATAGTCAGAAACAGTCTTTATACTCCAGCAGGAGCTGCCACAGCAACTCCTGCTCGATGTGAGTCAGTCCGTCACAGTTCTTCTGCCACACCTCTCTCACGGCCGCGACTCTCTCTCCACTGTCAGGCGGTGTGGCAGGTGTTGGGCGACCGTGGGGATCTGCGGTGGGCGGGGTGGAAGGCAGCTCGGGTGGCCTGTAGGGGGGGTTGCAGTCGAGGGCTGGAATTGTGATGAGTCGATGTGGTTTTGTGGCGGGTGAGGAGGGGGGCGGTGTGGTCGGCTCACGGAGGAAGACAGGGCCTACAGCCATGCTTGATGTCACCTCTGTCGTCCGCACCGCAACCGCGTGAGCAGTGTTGTAGTTCGGCCGGGATGGTTGTCTTGACATCTGTACGACATGTCCGTCTGAGAATGTAAGCGTTCCCCTCCTGGTGTTAATGACACAGTCCATCAGTTCAAGAACGTCCAACCCTAGTATGCAGTCCTCCAGGTCCGCGACCCACACTGGGCAGCGAACCATCTCTCTCCCCACCCTCACAGTCTCCACCGCCCCCCCCACCATGGGATCCCGGTCCCCGGTGACCGTCTGGAGCTTCACTAAGGTGGGCCAGACTGTGGTCCCTCTTCCCACCACATCAGGTCTTACCAGGGTGGCTGACGAACCCGTGTCCACCAGTGCAGAGAATCATGTCTCTCCGAATGTCACTGGGGCGTACCAACAGTTCCCCGTCCCAGTCCGGCCCAGCATCACGACCTGCACCTGTTGGCCCCCTGTGTCCTCCAGTGTTGTATCCCCGCCCGTTCGGGGTTGGGACGCTGTCCCGGGGAACCGCACCGTCCCTGCTATGCGTTCCCCGCGTCGTTTCCCTGGTCCTTAGGGGCGTTGGGGCACTGCCGGGCCAGATGGCCAGGTTTTCCGCACGCCCAGCAGACCCTTGCCCGCTCCCATGGGCGCTGTTCTCCCTGTAGCGAAGCAGCCCGCACCAGCTCCATCAGTTCCCCCGCCCAGGCAGGCGCTGTGTCGTCCCTTTCAGGTACGTTCGCGGCCCTCACCCTCAGTGCATTGTCCAGCGTGGAGATGGGGGGGCCAGCACCCAGCATCTCTCTCTCCGAAGCCAGCTCCAAAGCCTCCAGGAGTGACTTTGGGTGAGCCAGCAGCGTTTGGATACGCAGGTCGCCCGGTGACAGCGCCTGCAGGAAATGGTCACGAGCTAATTCGCTCTGTATGGCTGGGGGCATGTGGGCGTAGGTGCGGTGGACCAGCCCTTCAATGTCGTTGGCGAGATCTCTTAATGGCTCCCCGTCCCGTCTCTGTCGGCTGCACTGCTCGGAGCGAAGTAGGCTAGCCGCTGAACATTTTCCAAACCTCCTCTTTAATGCTCCCACTAAAGCATCATAGTCACTCCTGTCTTCTGGGCTCAGCAGCAGCAGGCTTGCCAGAGCATCCCCGGTGAGGCACATAGCTAGCTGAAGAGCTTTCATTTCTGTGGACCACCTGCCGGCCCGGACTAACAGCTCGAACTGGGCGTGAAAAGCTTCCCAGTCAGCCTTGCCATCATACCTGGGGGTTTTTGCTGAGGGCGGGGCGACATTCTCCGTCCTGACAGCGGCTGGCTCTCCACCTGCGGCACGTCCAGCTCCGAGACGGGCGGAGGACCTGAACCCGGCATCAGCGGCCATCTGAGCAGTCGTTCTCCTCACCCTCTCTCTCTCAGCCGCATCCCAGCCTCCGACAGCGCCGTATTGCGCCGGTACCCCGGCTCCCCCCTCCCGCTTCACTTTTTTTCCGTACTCCATTTCTCACCGGAGTGTGGACGCTGCGTCCTCCGTCCTTCTGTGTCCACACGTGTGTAACGGTGGTGTGTACCGTCTCTTTTCTCTTCTCACCGTCTTTTTTTCTTCTGACACCAGTGTAGTGTTTCCACAGAAACCAGTCGAGAGGCGTAGTACACTTGCTGTCTTTATTGTTAGACACGTAACAGGCTACTGTGGGGCGTAACCACCGCCAAAGGCACATTTATATATCTCTCTAGTATTGCTGTAAACTTATCTCTCACTCTAAACCTCCGACTCCTTCACTTCCGTATCCCAGCATAACATAAATCTCCCTCCTATTCCTCACCCAATCACAGGTAACCCCCAACTCTGAACATGTTGCCTTCACTGGCACTCTGTAAACTTCAGTGTCACAGAACAGTACATGAAACTAAGTACGTGAAAGTTGACACATTAACATTAACATCGTGGTCACTCCGTGATCACGTACGACCGCCAGACACTTCTGGATGTGGACACATCGGGCCGTTTTGGACCGATAGACACTGCGTGGTAGACTTGCTAACTAGCATGGGAATACATCGGCGGCTACATCCAGCGGCCTGTGAAGCAGCGGAGTCTAGTAGCAGCGGGGGCCGTCTACGGAGCAGACGCCAGCGGTGTGATCGGAAACGCGGATGCCGAGCGGGGCTAAAAACAAAGCAGAAAGCTAATCCCCACAGAACACCACTTTCCTCCATCCCGAAGACGGATTTAGATGGAAAATGCGAGACTACTGGTCTGGGTAAGGAGTCAGTTAAATTAGAACAAGTTTTTTCTGCTTTGAGAGTTTCAGAGTTGGACATGTGTTTTACTGAGGTGGCTAACTATGATGCGTGCAGTTTATCAAAGCAACAAACAAACAATTGGAAAATCCCCGTTACTGAGGTGGCTGACCATGATGCGTGCAGTTTATCAAAGCAACAATCAAACAATCGTAAAATTCCTGTCGTATCAATTCCTAGATATGGTCGTAACTATACTAAATGCACTGGGCATAATAAACACAACATTATTAATATTGCTACTACGGATAATTTGATCAAAAACTCCCTAAAACAGCCCACTACCTATAATATAGGTTTTTTAAACATAAGATCATTGTCTCCTAAAACGTTGTTAGTTAATGATATTATCAGAGACAACAATCTTAACGTCATCGGTCTCAGCGAAACCTGGCTTAAACCAAACGACTTTTTTGCGCTAAATGAGGCATGTCCTCCTAACTTTACACATGCGCATATTGCCCGTCCGCTCAAAAGGGGTGGGGGGGTTGCACTAATATACAACGAAAACTTTAACCTTAGTCCTAACATAAATAATAAATATAAATCGTTTGAGGTGCTTACTATGAGGTCTGTCACACCGCTGCCTCTACACCTGGCTGTTATCTACCGCCCCCCAGGGCCCTATTCGGACTTTATTAATGAATTCTCAGAGTTCGTTGCTGATCTAGTGACACACGCCGATAATATAATCATAATGGGGGACTTTAATATCCATATGAATACCCCATCGGACCCACCGTGCGTAGCGCTCCAGACTGTAATTGATAGCTGTGGTCTCACACAAATAATAAATGAACCCACGCATCGCAACGGTAATACGATAGACCTAGTGCTTGTCAGGGGCATCACCGTTTCCAAAGTTACGATACTCCCGTATACTAAAGTATTGTCTGATCATTACCTTATAAAATTCGAGGTTCAGACGCATGTTCGTCAAACTAATAATAATAATAACTGCTATAGCAGCCGCAACATTAATACAGCCACAACGACAACTCTTGCTGACCTACTGCCCTCGGTAATGGCACCATTCCCAAAGTATGTGGGCTCTATTGATAACCTCACTAACAACTTTAACGACGCCCTGCGCGAAACCATTGATAACATAGCACCGCTAAAGTTAAAAAAGGCTCCAAAAAAGCGCACCCCGTGGTTTACAGAAGAAACTAGAGCTCAGAAATTATTATGTAGAAAGCTGGAACGCAAATGGCGCACGACTAAACTTGAGGTGCACCATCAAGCATGGAGTGATGGTTTAATAACTTATAAACGCATGCTTACCTTAGCTAAAGCTAAATATTACTCAAATCTCATCCACCGTAATAAAAACGATCCTAAATTTTTGTTTAGTACGGTAGCATCGCTAACCCAACAAGGGACTCCTTCCAGTAGCTCAACCCACTCAGCTGATGACTTTATGCAATTCTTTAGTAAGAAAATTGAAGTCATTAAAAAAGGAGATTAAAGACAATGCGTCCCAGCTACAACGGGGTTCTATTAACACTGACACGATTGTATATACGGCGAATACTGCCCTCCAAAATACTTTCTCTCGTTTTGAGGAAATAACATTAGAGGAATTGTTACAACGTGTAAATGGAATAAAACAGACAACATGTTTACCTGACCCTCTTCCTGGGAAACTGATCAAGGAGCTCTTTGTATTATTAGGTCCATCAGTGCTAAATATTATAAACTTATCACTCTCCTCGGGCACTGTTCCCCTAGCATTCAAAAAAGCGGTTATTCATCCTCTTCTTAAAAGACCTAACCTCGATCCTGACCTCATGGTAAATTACCGACCGGTGTCTCACCTTCCCTTTATTTCAAAAATCCTTGAAAAAATTGTTGCGGAGCAGTTAAATGAACACTTAGCGTCTAACAAGCTATGTGAAACCTTTCAGTCCGGTTTCAGGGCAAATCACTCCACGGAGACAGCCCTCGCAAAAATGACTAATGATCTATTGCTAACGATGGATTCTGATGCGTCATCTATGTTGCTGCTCCTCGATCTTAGCGCTGCTTTCGATACCGTCGATCATAATATTTTATTAGAACGTATCAAAACACGAATTGGTATGTCAGACTTAGCCCTGTCTTGGTTTAACTCTTATCTTACTGATAGGATGCAGTGTGTCTCCCATAACAATGTGACCTCGGACTACGTTAAGGTAACGTGTGGAGTTCCCCAGGGTTCGGTCCTTGGCCCTGCACTCTTCAGCATCTACATGCTGCCGCTAGGTGACATCATACGCAAATACGGTATTAGCTTTCACTGTTATGCTGATGACACCCAACTCTACATGCCCCTAAAGCTGACCAACACGCCGGATTGTAGTCAGCTGGAGGCGTGTCTTAATGAAATTAAACAATGGATGTCCGCTAACTTTTTGCAACTCAACGCCAAAAAAACGGAAATGCTGATTATCGGTCCTGCTAGACACCGAACTCTATTTAATAATACAACTCTAACATTTGACAACCAAACAATTAAACAAGGCGACACGGTAAAGAATCTGGGTATTATCTTCGACCCAACTCTCTCCTTTGAGGCACACATTAAAAGCGTTACTAAAACGGCCTTCTTTCATCTCCGTAATATCGCTAAAATTCGCTCCATTCTGTCCACTAAAGACGCTGAGATCATTATCCATGCGTTTGTTACGTCTCGCCTCGACTACTGTAACGTATTATTTTCGGGTCTCCCCATGTCTAGCATTAAAAGATTACAGTTGGTACAAAATGCGGCTGCTAGACTTTTGACAAGAACAAGAAAGTTTGATCACATTACGCCTGTACTGGCTCACCTGCACTGGCTTCCTGTGCACTTAAGATGTGACTTTAAGGTTTTACTACTTACGTATAAAATACTACACGGTCTAGCTCCATCTTATCTTGCCGATTGTATTGTACCATATGTCCCGGCAAGAAATCTGCGTTCAAAGGACTCCGGCTTATTAGTGATTCCCAAAACCCAAAAAAAGTCTGCGGGCTATAGAGCGTTTTCCGTTCGGGCTCCAGTACTCTGGAATGCCCTCCCGGTAACAGTTCGCGATGCCACCTCAGTAGAAGCATTTAAGTCTCACCTTAAAACTCATTTGTATACTCTAGCCTTTAAATAGACTCCCTTTTTAGACCAGTTGATCTGCCGTTTCTTTTCTTTTTCTTCTATGTCCCACTCTCCCGTGTGGAGGGGGTCCGGTCCGATCCGGTGGCCATGTACTGCTCGCCTGTGTATCGGCTGGGGACATCTCTGCGCTGCTGGTCCGCCTACGCTTGGGATGGTTTCCTGCTGGCTCCGCTGTGAATGGGACTCTCGCTGCTGTGTCTTGGATCCTCTTTGGACTGGACTCTCGCGACTGTGTTGGATCCATTGTGGATTGAACTTTCACAGTATCCTGTTAGACCCGCTCGACATCCATTGCTTTCCTCCTCTCTAAGGTTCTCATAGTCATCATTGTCACCGACGTCCCACTGGGTCATTATTGTCACCAATGTCCCACTGGGTGTGAGTTTTCCTTGCCCTTATGTGGGCCTACCGAGGATGTCGTGGTGGTTTGTGCAGCCCTTTGAGACACTAGTGATTTAGGGCTATATAAGTAAACATTGATTGATTGATTGATTGATCTCCCCTTAACTCGACCCGTTACAATATAATAGTCAGGGGCGCCGAAAAGGGGGGGGTAAAGGAGACGGATTCTAGGGGCCAAAAATCCCTAGCGGCGCCTCTGATAATAGTTCTACGCTACTGTGGAGGGACGGAGCCGACAGCAGGGTGGGACGAACGGCGGTCCTACTCAAGATGGCGGCCAGGGGGCGGAGTTTGTGGCGGAGCGGAGAGGCGGAGCACGCTTGGAGGGACGCTGCGGCAATCCGAGTCAGGTGCGTAGTTCACACACCTGCTCTCAATCCCTGCATCTTCTCCTGCAGCATAAAAGGGGAGAAGGAGGAGCAATCGTGGCAGAAGACGGAGGAGAAACAGTGACAAAAGATGACAATGTGAGAGACCCGACCAGAGATGAGCCCGCGAGGAAGAAGCAGTCACCGGCCACCGAAAGGCGGGCGGAGACAAGCAGCAAAGGAGGGCGCGCTAGAAAGTGGCACGACCGACTGGGATTCAACACTGTTTGTTGAAAGCAGTGTTAATTGTGTTGACGAAAATGTTTTGTCATAGTTATCGTCAACGACCTTTTTTTTCTGACTAAAACGAGACAATAACTAAATAAAAATTATTTTTTAAGTGGACTAAGACGATGACGAGGTCAACGAATAAAAACGAGACGAAAATGTCTGCCAGAGACGAGATCCAATCGGAACTAATTTCCTTAGGAAAAGGCGGGAGGAGTTGGGAAGAGAACCAATCACAGCGACGTGGTAAGGAAGTTACGTAAACGTACTTTGCGTTTGAGACTGACCCGGGAATGCGCTGCAGAAGACAAGATGTCAACGCCGGGGAGGAAGAGGAGAGAGGACATATGGGGACATTTTATATTTGACGACAAAGAAAACAAGACGCAGTGTAAGAAATACAGCGCGAGGATTACGGGGAAAACGCAACTAACTTGAAGCGACATATACTGTCGAATCACCCCGAAATCCACACACAGGTAAGCATTTTCCACAACATACAACTCACTCGACGTTATCCCGTTTATTACACGGCTTACTCGTGAAATACTAAATTTGAGACATGATTTTCATCAAAATACGACTTGTATCGGTGATTTTTCCGCTGTTTTGCTTTGACTTTCAGAAATTGAAGGGAAACTTTACATAAATCTACTGTAGTTTTCGTCGACTATAATCTTATATTTCGTCAACTAAAACTAGACTAAAACTAAAACAATATAAATAACTAAATTATGACTAAAAATAAATTACATTTTAGTCAAAAGACTATGACTTAAACTAAATCAAATTTTGCTATCAAAATTAACACTATTTGAAAGAATAAACATTTGTCAAACCTGCTACAATGCGTCCTGTATAGATGGTCCATGCTACCCACACGATGATGGCTGGAGACCTGTCACAGCTACCTTGTAGGTATTTATTGTTAAATCCAATCTTTTTATGTAGTCGTGCAAAAAAAACTCAAGTGTTTACAAAATAATCATGATCCAGGATACTTAACAAATCCATAATAAAACAACAAACCAGAAAAGTAGTGGGTAGAGCGGCCGTGCCCGAAACCTGAGGGTTGCAGGTTCGCTTCCCACCTATGGACATCAAAGTCGCTGCCGTTGTGTCCTTGGGCAGGACACTACACCCTTTGCCCCCGGTGCCGCTCACACCGGTGAATGAATGATGAATGAATGATTGGTGGTGGTCGGAGGGGCCGTAGGCGCAAACTGGCAGCCACGCTTCCGTCAGTCTACCCCAGGGCAGCTGTGGCTACAGATGTAGTTTACCACCACCAGGTGTGAATGAATGATGGGTTCCCACTTCTCTGTGAGCGCTTTGAGTATATAACTATAGAAAAGCGCGATATAAATCTAATCCATTATTATTATTATTATTATTATCATCCAATTTTTAATACCTTTCTTTTGAATTCTGCTAATTTTGTGACGTTTTTAAGTCTGCGTGACTGCAGTCCAATCAGTTCCCTTAAAAACGGCTCCCGACACACTCGACTCGTTGGCGAGCGTCATATTTAAAAGGTCAAAATGGTGCTCACTGGCTGACCTGCGTAGTTGTGTAGATAACGGAGGCCAGGGTGTACAGTTTATTATTGCGTAACCCATCACTCGCTGACACTTGAAGAGCTTGCGCTGGACGTCAAGTTGACAGTTCGGGCTTCAGGCTGTCAGGATGAACAGACTCCTCATTTTTGTCAATGCATCAAATATGAGCGGTCTCAAACTTGCCAGATTTTGTGGCCCTCTGCTTAACTTGTAGTAGTGTAATTGCAGACCTAATAGTTCAATATATTATAGCTAACTTGAATCCCACTAAACCACCAGTTCTTAAACTTTTTTCACCGAGTACTACTTCAGAGAAAAAGCTCTCCAAGCCTAGTAGGCCTAAGTATTCATCAAAAAACAAATCAGAGACTGTATTTAACAGGTATATTTAATATTTTGGACCCTGTACAATTCCGCACAGTTTGAACAGTAACACTGTGTTTGAATATTGGACAATAGAACACCATGTATTTTTCGGACAGTGGGGCGCACCATAAGGCACACTGCCGATGAGCAGGTCTATTTTCATACAACAGCCCCGTCGGATTATAAGGTGCAACAAAAGGGTCTCATTGTTTTTCCCCCTAACCCACCGACAGTTTTTGGTAGCAACATTTAAAGGCCTACTGAAACCCACTACTACCCACCACGCAGTCTGATAGTTTATATATCAATGATGAAATATTAACATTGCAACACATGCCAATACGGCCTTTTTAGTTTACTAAATTGCAGTTTTAAATTTCCCGGGAGTTTCTTGTTGAAAACGTCGCGTAATGATGACGTGTGCGCGTGACGTCACGGACTGTTAGGGAATATGAGCGCTGCGCACACACACAGCTAAAAGTCGTCTGCTTTAACCGCATTATTTCACAGTAATTTGGAGAGCTGCGTTGGTGAATCTTTTGCAATTTGTTCAATTAAAATTGGAGAAGTCAAAGTAGAAAGATGGAGTTGGGAAGCTTTAGCCTTTAGCCACACAAACACACGGTGATTCCTTGTTTAAAATTCCCGGAGGTTAAGGTTTACTATGGATCAGAGCGGTCAAGCGAACATGGATCCCGACCAATTGTTTTCGCTGAGAAAATTGTGGTAAAAAGTTGCCACTTACCGGAGATCAGCTGAGCTTGTGTCGTCGACTTCCATCAAACACTGGCCTCAAGACACCCGTGGATACACCCTTCCGACTATCAGGTACTATTTAACTCACTAAAACACTAGCAACTCAATAGAAAGATAAGGGATTTCCCAGAATTATCCTAGTAAATGTGTCTAAAAAAATCTGAATCCGTCCCAATGCAATCGCATTTTTTTAAACTTGATTTTATTTTATTTTTTTCAATATCCTCAAACACAAATCTTTCATCCTCGCTCAAATTAATATGGAAATTGTCGTTTTCTCGATCCGAATAGCACTTTTTGTTGGAGGCTCCCATTAAAAACAATGTGAATATGTGAGGAGCCATCAACATGTGACGTCATCGTCTGCGACTTCCGGTAGAGGCAGGGCTTTTCTCTTAGCACCGAAAGTTGCAAACTTTATCGTGGATGTTGTCTACTAAATCCTTTCAGCAAAAATATGGCAATATCGCGAAATGATCAAGTATGACACATAGAATGGACCTGCTATCCCTGTTTGAATAAAATCTCATTTCAGTAGGCCTTTAATAATGTCGGCCGGGTGAAAATTGGGACAAATTCGGGAGGTGCACTGAAATTCAGGAGTCTCCCGGAAAAATCGTGAGGGTTGGCAAGTATTTTGCTAGGGCGGGATAGCCATTCATAGAAGGTGAATTCATTAAAAAGTGCATGTTAGATTTTTTTAAGAAATCTTTTCTCGCGGCCCAGCCTCACCCAGTTTCTGCATCGAGTGGCCCCCAGGTAAATTGAGTTTGAGACCCCTGCTGTACATGAACTGGGCAAAACTTATTTTCGAAATAAACTTAATTTGTATGTAAGAAAAAGGCTGTGTGGTTGGCATTAAATATGCATTTACTGAATACAGAGGCGTGATTGGGAAGAATGGCCGCCCGGATCTGAACCCGAGTGGTGTTTTGTTATTGGACTTTTGTGCTCGTCACTGTTTGTCCATAACAAACACCATGTTCAAACATAAGGGTGTCCATATGTGCACTTGGCACCAGGACACCCTAGGCCGCAGTTCCATGATCGACTTTGTAGTTGTGTCATCGGATTTGCGGCCTCATGTTTTGGACACTCGGGTGAAGAGAGGGGCGGAGCTTTCTTCCGATCACCACCTGGTGGTGAGTTGGCTGCGATGGTGGGGGAGGATGCCGGATAGACCTGGGAGGCCCAAACGCATTGTGAGGGTCTGCTGGGAACGTCTGGCAGAGTCTCCTGTCAGAAAAAGTTTCAATTCCCACCTCCGGAAGAACTTTGAACATGTCACGAGGGAGGTGCTGGACATTGAGTCCGAGTGGACCATGTTCCGCACCTCTATTGTCGAGGCGGCTGATCGGAGCTGTGGCCGCAAGGTAGTTGGTGCTTGTCGGGGCGGCAATCTAAAACCCCTTGGTGGACACCAGCGGTGAGGGATGCCGTCAAGCTGAAGAAGGAGTCCTATCGGGTCCTTTTGGCTCATAGGACTCCGGAGGCAGTGGACAGGTACCGACAGGCCAAGCGGTGTGCAGCTTCAGCGGTCGCTGAGGCAAAAACTCGGACATGGGAGGAGTTCGGGGAAGCCATGGAAAACGACTTCCGGATGGTTTCGAAGCGATTCTGGACCACCGTCCGCCGCCTCAGGAAGGGGAAGCAGTGCACTATCAACACCGTGTATGGTGCGGATGGTGTTCTGCTGACCTCGACTGCAGATGTTGTGGATAGGTGGAAGGAGTACTTCGAAGACCTCCTCAATCCCACCAACACGTCTTCCTATGAGGAAGCAGTGCTTGGGGAATCTGTGGTGGACTCTCCTATTTCTGGGGCTGAGGTCGCTGAGGTAGTTAAAAAGCTCCTCGGTGGCAAGGCCCCAGGGGTAGATGAGGTCCGCCCGGAGTTCCTTAAGGCTCTGGATGCTGTGGGGCTGTCTTGGTTGACAAGACTCTGCAGCATCGCGTGGACATCGGGGGCGGTACCTCTGGATTGGCAGACCGGGGTGGTGGTTCCTCTCTTTAAGAAGGGGGACCGGAGGGTGTGTTCCAACTATCGTGGGATCACACTCCTCAGCCTTCCCGGTAAGGTTTATTCAGGTGTACTGGAGAGGAGGCTACGCCGGATAGTCGAACCTCGGATTCAGGAGGAACAGTGTGGTTTTCGTCCTGGTCGTGGAACTGTGGACCAGCTCTATACTCTCCGCATGGTTCTTGAGGGTGCATGGGAGTTTGCCCAACCAGTCTACATGTGCTTCGTGGACTTGGAGAAGGCATTCGACCGTGTCCCTCGGGAAGTCCTGTGGGGAGTGCTCAGAGAGTACGGGGTATCGGACTGTCTTATTGTGGCGGTCCGCTCCCTGTACGATCAGTCCCAGAGCTTGGATGTGGACATATCGGGCCGTTTTGGACTGATAGACACTTGCGTGCTAGACTTGCTAACTAGCATGGGAATACATCGGCGGCTACATCCAGCGGCCTGTGAAGCAGGGGAGTCTAGTAGCAGCGGGGGCCGTCTACGGAGCAGACGCCAGCGGTGTGATCGGAAACGCGGATGCCGAGCGGGGCTAAAAACAAAGCAGAAGGCTAATCCCCACAGAACACCACTTTCCTCCATCCCGAAGACGGATTTAAATAAAGGATGCGAGACTACTGGTCTGGGTAAGGAGTCTGTTAAATTAGAACAAGTTTTTTCTGCTTTGAGTGTTTCAGAGTTGGACATGTGTTTTACTGAGGTGGCTAACTATGATGCGTGCAGTTTATCAAAGCAACAAACAAACAATCGGAAAATCCCCGTTACTGAGGTGGCTAACCATGATGTGTGCAGTTTATCAAAGCAACAATCAAACAATCGGAAAATTCCTGTCGTATCAATTCCTAGATATGGTCGTAACTATACTAAATGCACCGGGCATAATAAACACAACATTATTAATATTGCTACTACAGATAATTTGATCAAAAACTCCCTAAAACAGCCCACTACCTATAATATAGGTTTTTTAAACATAAGATCATTGTCTCCTAAAACGTTGTTAGTTAATGATATTATCAGAGACAACAATCTTAACGTCATCGGTCTCAGTGAAACCTGGCTTAAACCAAACGACTTTTTTGCGCTAAATGAGGCATGTCCTCCTAACTTTACACATGCGCATATTGCCCGTCCGCTCAAAAGGGGTGGGGGGGTCGCACTAATATACAACGAAAACTTTAACCTTAGTCCTAACATACATAATAAATATAAATCGATTGAGGTGCTTACTATGAGGTCTGTCACACCGCTGCCTCTACACCTGGCTGTTATCTACCGCCCCCCAGGGCCCTATTCGGACTTTATTAATGAATTCTCAGAGTTCGTTGCTGATCTAGTGACACACGCCGATAATATAATCATAATGGGGGACTTTAATATCCACATGAATACCCCATCGGACCCACCGTGCGTAGCGCTCCAGACTGTAATTGATAGCTGTGGTCTCACACAAATAATAAATGAACCCACGCATCGCAACGGTAATACGATAGACCTAGTGCTTGTCAGGGGCATCACCGTTTCTAAAGTTACGATACTCCCGTATACTAAAGTATTGTCCGATCATTACCTTATAAAATTCGAGGTTCAGACGCATGTTCGTCAAACTAATAATAATAATAACTGCTATAGCAGCCGCAACATTAATACAGCCACAACGACAACTCTTGCTGACCTACTGCCCTCGGTAATGGCACCATTCCCAAAGTATGTGGGCTCTATTGATAACCTCACTAACAACTTTAACGACGCCCTGCGCGAAACCATTGATAACATAGCACCGCTAAAGTTAAAAAAGGCTCCAAAAAAGCGCACCCCGTGGTTTACAGAAGAAACTAGAGCTCAGAAATTATTATGTAGAAAGCTGGAACGCAAATGGCGCACGACTAAACTTGAGGTGCACCATCAAGCATGGAGTGATGGTTTAATAACTTATAAACGCATGCTTACCTTAGCTAAAGTTAAATATTACTCAAATCTCATCCACCGTAATAAAAACGATCCTAAATTTTTGTTTAGTACGGTAGCATCGCTAACCCAACAAGGGACTCCTTCCAGTAGCTCAACCCACTCAGCTGATGACTTTATGCAATTCTTTAGTAAGAAAATTGAAGTCATTAGAAAGGAGATTAAAGACAATGCGTCCCAGCTACAACGGGGTTCTATTAACACTGACACGATTGTATATACGGCGGATACTGCCCTCCAAAATAGTTTCTCTCGTTTTGAGGAAATAACATTAGAGGAATTGTTACAACGTGTAAATGGAATAAAACAGACAACATGTTTACTTGACCCTCTTCCTGGGAAACTGATCAAGGAGCTCTTTGTATTATTAGGTCCATCAGTGCTAAATATTATAAACTTATCACTCTCCTCGGGCACTGTTCCCCTAGCATTCAAAAAAGCGGTTATTCATCCTCTTCTTAAAAGACCTAACCTCGATCCTGACCTCATGGTAAATTACCGACCGGTGTCTCACCTTCCCTTTATTTCAAAAATCCTTGAAAAAATTGTTGCGGAGCAGTTAAATGAACACTTAGCGTCTAACAATCTATGTGAAACCTTTCAATCCGGTTTCAGGGCAAATCACTCCACGGAGACAGCCCTCGCAAAAATGACTAATGATCTATTGCTAACGATGGATTCTGATGCGTCATCTATGTTGCTGCTCCTCGATCTTAGCGCTGCTTTCGATACCGTCGATCATAATATTTTATTAGAACGTATCAAAACACGAATTGGTATGTCAGACTTAGCTCTGTCTTGGTTTAACTCTTATCTTACTGATAGGATGCAGTGTGTCTCCCATAACAATGTGACCTCGGACTACGTTAAGGTAACGTGTGGAGTTCCCCAGGGTTCGGTCCTTGGCCCTGCACTCTTCAGCATCTACATGCTGCCGCTAGGTGACATCATACGCAAATACGGTATTAGCTTTCACTGTTATGCTGATGACACCCAACTCTACATGCCCCTAAAGCTGACCAACACGCCGGATTGTAGTCAGCTGGAGGCGTGTCTTAATGAAATTAAACAATGGATGTCCGCTAACTTTTTGCAACTCAACGCCAAAAAAACGGAAATGCTGATTATCGGTCCTGCTAGACACCGAACTCTATTTAATAATACAACTCTAACATTTGACAACCAAACAATTAAACAAGGCGACACGGTAAAGAATCTGGGCATCATCTTCGACCCAACTCTCTCCTTTGAGGCACACATTAAAAGCGTTACTAAAACGGCCTTCTTTCATCTCCGTAACATCGCTAAAATTCGCTCCATTCTGTCCACTAAAGACGCTGAGATCATTATCCATGCGTTTGTTACGTCTCGCCTCGACTACTGTAACGTATTATTTTCGGGTCTCCCCATGTCTAGCATTAAAAGATTACAGTTGGTACAAAATGCGGCTGCTAGACTTTTGACAAGAACAAGAAAGTTTGATCACATTACGCCTGTACTGGCTCACCTGCACTGGCTTCCTGTGCACTTAAGATGTGACTTTAAGGTTTTACTACTTACGTATAAAATACTACACGGTCTAGCTCCATCTTATCTTGCCGATTGTATTGTACCATATGTCCCGGCAAGAAATCTGCGTTCAAAGGACTCCGGCTTATTAGTGATTCCCAAAGCCCAAAAAAAGTCTGCGGGCTATAGAGCATTTTCCGTTCGGGCTCCAGTACTCTGGAATACCCTCCCGGTAACAGTTCGCGATGCCACCTCAGTAGAAGCATTTAAGTCTCACCTTAAAACTCATTTGTATACTCTAGCCTTTAAATAGGCCTCCTTTTTAGACCAGTTGATCTGCCGTTTCTTTTCTTTTTCTTCTATGTCCCACTCTCCCGTGTGGAGGGGGTCCGGTCCGATCCGGTGGCCATGTACTGCTCGCCTGTGTATCGGCTGGGGACATCTCTGCGCTGCTGGTCCGCCTACGCTTGGGATGGTTTCCTGCTGGCTCCGCTGTGAACGGGACTCTCGCTGCTGTGTCTTGGATCCTCTTTGGACTGGACTCTCGCGACTGTGTTGTATCCATTGTGGATTGAACTTTCACAGTATCCTGTTAGATCCGCTCGACATCCATTGCTTTCCTCCTCTCTAAGGTTCTCATAGTCATCATTGTCACCGACGTCCCACTGGGTCATAATTGTCACTAATGTCCCACTGGGTGTGAGTTTTCCTTGCCCTTATATGGGCCTACCGAGGATGTCGTGGTGGTTTGTGCAGCCCTTTGAGACACTAGTGATTTAGGGCTATATAAGTAAACATTGATTGATTGATTGATTGATTGCCGGCAGTAAGTCGAACACATTTCCAGTGAGGGTTGGACTCCGCCAAGGCTGTCCTTTGTCACCGATTCTGTTCATAACTTTTATGGACAGAATTTCTAGGCGCAGTCAAGGCGTTGAGGGGTTCCGGTTTGGTGACCGCAGGATTAGGTCTCTGCTTTTTGCAGATGATGTGGTCCTGATGGCTTCATCTGACCGGGATCTTCAGCTCTCACTGGATCGGTTCACATCAGAGTGTGAAGCGACCGGAATGAGAATCAGCACCTCCAAGTCCGAGTCCATGGTTCTCGCCCGGAAAAGGGTGGAATGCCATCTCCGGGTTGGCGAGGAGACCCTGCCCCAAGTGGAGGAGTTCAAGTACCTAGGAGTCTTGTTCACGAGTGGGGGGAGAGTGGATCGTGAGATCGACAGGCGGATCGGTGCGGCGTCTTCAGTAATGCGGACGTTGTACCGATCCGTTGTGGTGAAGAAGGAGCTGAGCCGGAAGGCAAAGCTTTCAATTTACTGGTCGATCTACGTTCCCATCCTCACCTATGGTCATGAGCTTTGGGTCATGACCGAAAGGATAAGATCACGAGTACAAGCGGCCGAAATGAGTTTCCTCCGCCGTGTGGCGGGGCTCTCCCTTAGAGATAGGGTGAGAAGCTCTGCCATCCGGGAGGAACTCAAAGTAAAGCCGCTGCTCCTTCACATCGAGAGGAGCCAGATGAGGTGGTTCGGGCATCTGGTCAGGATGCCACCCGAACGCCTCCCTAGGGAGGTGTTTAGGGCACGTCCAACCGGTAGGAGGCCACGGGGAAGACCCAGGACACGTTGGGAAGACTATGTCTCCCGGCTGGTCTGGGAACGCCTCGGGATCCCCCGGGAAGAGCTAGACGAAGTGGCTGGGGAGAGGGAAGTCTGGGTTTCCCTGCTTAGGCTGTTGCCCCCGCGACCCGACCTCGGATAAGCGGAAGAAGATGGATGGATGGATGGATGAATACAGACTTGAGGGGAAAAGTAAAATGTCAAGACTTGCAGGCTTATTTAAAAAGCAGATATTTAAAAAACACATTTCATTTAAAAAGCAGACTTGATTATTTAAAAAGCAGACTTAAATATTTTTTAAAAAAAAGTAGACTTTATTCTTCATTTAAAGAGCAAACATATTTTTTTAAAAGCAGGCTTGATTCTTCATTTAAAAAGCAGACCTAATTCATTTTAAAAAGCAGACATTTCTTTTAAAAAGCAGACTTAATTCATTAAAAAAATGTAATTCCTCATTTAAAAAGCATACATATTTCATTTAAAAATCAGACTTGTTATTCATTTAAAAAGCAGACATTTCATTTAAAAAGAAGACTTAATTCATTTTCAAAGCGGACATTTAAAAAGCAGATTTAATTCATTTAAAAAGCAAACATATTTCATTTATAAAGCAGACTTGAATCTTCATTTTAAAAGCAGACTTTTTTCGCTTAGAAAGCAGACATATTTAATTTGAAAAGCAGACTTTATTCTAAATTTAAAAAGGCAGACATATTTCATTTAAAAACACTTAATTCTTTATTCAAAAAGCAGACTTAATTCTTTATTTAAAAAGCACATATTTCTTTTAAAAAGCTGACATAATTAATTTAAAAAGCAGACATATTTTTTGAAAAAGCAGACATTTAATTTATAAAGACTTAATTCTTTATTTAAAAAGCAGACATATTTCATTTATAAATCTTTATTTAAAAAGCGTAAATATTTAATTTAAAAAGCAGACATGTTTCTTTTAAAAAGCAGACATATTTAATTTATAAATAATTCTTTATTTAAAAAATATATATATTTCATTTAAAAAGCAGACATATTTCTTTTAAAAAGCAGACATAATATTTTATTTAAAAAGCAGACAATTCTTCATAAGACAATAAAAGTGTTTTGATGTCAGCTGCTCATGTCCACGCTATTCGAGGTTGACTGTGAATCTGCAAAGGAGATAAGAATGTAACCATTGAAAATGATACTACACATGTATTTACCGTTGGCTGGTATCCTGTGTGTGGCATCCACTGCTGGTCTTTCCTCAGCGCCTCCTTGTGGACAAGATGAGCACTTCTGTTTTCTTTCTCTTCCTCCTCTATCCTGCACTGCTCTTCAAGCTGCTGCTCCACCTGCAGGGCGTGAACACAAACGGCATTAAATCCAGACGGTGTACACAAGCCAGCATCTCTTCATTCGCTCCAAAAACCTGTAAGCGGTCTTGGTTCTCGTCCTGGTGTCCAAACTCTTTTAGCTTCTCCAGCTCCCGGATCATCTCGTCTCGTTTCTTCAAGGACTCCAACTGAGCCTTGCGGTTGTTCTGCATCTTCAGCGTCAGAATCTTCCGCCTCTCTGCCAGCACCTTTTGAAAGACAAAAACATCATTGTTTATTTTGACTTTTATTACCTGGCTCAAGTTTTTAAATAAAAGTGTACCTCGTGCATGAGCATCTCTCTGGCTTTTCTTTCCCTCTCCCACGTCGCTTCCCGATTCTCCCACACGTATTGAGCTTCCTCTCTAAGGAAAGTGTATTAAAATACTCTTCTTTTAGAGGATCCCTCTTTCCCAGAGCGAGAGCTGCCGTCTCACCTGTGTAGGAAGTCAAACTCGGCCTCCCGCTCTCTCTCCAGCTGAAGCTGCTCCTCGATGACACGCTTCATCCAGGCGGCGTCGGCGAAGACTCTCTCTCTCCTCGCCGTCACTGCCCTCGCTTCCTCATTCTGCTGCTGCTCTCCTTGCAGCAAGGCCGCAAGAAGCCTGAGGTCCACTTCCTGGGAGGTACAATGAGTTGAGTTTATACCAAAAAGTTATATTTTGGATCCTCTGCTGTATCATCCATGTATCCATTTTGGTATAAACTCAACTCGTCGTGTTTGGAGGAAGAAGAATACTGAGTTGCATCCCAAGAACACCATATCTACTGTGAAGCATGGGGGTGGAAACATCATGCTTTGGGGCTGTTTTTCTGCTAAGGGGACAGGACGATTGATCCGTGTTAAGGAAAAAATTGCATAGGGCCATGTATCGTGAGATTTTGAGCCAAAACCTCCTTCCATCAGTGAGAGCTTTGAATGGTTGACCAAATACTTTTTTTCCCACTATAACTTACAAATAAATTATTTAAAATTCCTACAATGTGAATTCCTGGATTGTTTTTCACATTCTGTCTCTCACAGTTGAAGTGTACCTATGATGAAAATTACAGACCTCTGTCATCATTTTAAGTGGGAGAACTTGCACAATCGGTGGCTGACTAAATACTTTTTTGCCCCACTGTATTATATATATACTTCAACGCTTTGAATTTTTCAAACGCTTCCAACCTATCCATATAGTTTTTATATATTATTTTTTTAAATGTTCTATGCTCTTTTTGTAAAGGCACCCAACATTTTTTATGATGGAAAAAACACAAAATATGCATCATTTCCAAACAAGAGTCGCAAAGTGGAATACTTTAGATGAGGTAATTACAGCCTTTAATATGTCAATAATTCATAACACTGACTTTCATACCCTATTATTTTTGGAACAATGACCGTATTTTCCCCAAAAACTCTTACTATCTCTACTAAGCAGAAAAACAGAACCCTTTAAAAAATGTAGTTAATATGTAGGTAATTTTTTATTTTTTGCAAGTTTCAACGCTTTAAAGTTTTTAGGAGCTTTAGACCTATCATAGATATACAGTTTTTATATATGTGTAATGTTTTGTTTACGTTTTATGCTGTTTTGTAAAGAAAAAAATTATTGCAGCCTTTTTTTAGGTCAACAATTCATAACGCTGACTTTGATGCCTTATTATTTTTGGTACAATGACCGTATTTTCCCAAAACCTCCCACTATCTTTACTTAGCCGGAAAACAGACGCATTAAAAAATGTATGATAACTTGATAAGTAGTATTTTTTTAAACTTTCAATGCTTGAAATATTTGAAACAGCTTTAGACCTATCACACATAAGGTTTTTATATATTTATGTTTTTTTTAATGTTTTATGCCCTTTTTGTAAAGAAAAAAAATATTACAGCCTTTAATATATCAATAATTCATAACGCTGACTTTGATGCCTTATTTTTGGAACAATGAACGTATTTTTCCAAAAACTCCCACAATCTCTGCTTAGCCAAAAAACAAACACGTTCAAAAATGTATTATAAGTAGGTAAAAAACATTTTTTTTTTACTTTAACGCTTTAAATGTTTTTAACAGCTTTAAACCAATCAATCAAAGTTTTTATATACAAACCCGGTTTCCAAATGAGTTGGGAAATTGTGTTAGATGTAAATATAAACGGAATACAATGATTTGCAAACCATTTTCAACCCATATTCAGTTGAATATGCTACAAAGACAACATATTTGATTTTAAAACTGGTAAACTTTTTTTTTTTTTCCAAATCATTAACTTTAGAATTTGATTCCAGCAACACATGACAAAGAAGTTGGGAAGGGTGGCAATAAATAGTGATAAAATTGAGGAATGCTCATCAAACACTTATTTGGAACATCTCACAGGTGTGCCGGCCAACTGGGAACAGGTGGGTGCCGTTATTGGGTATAAAAACAGCTTCCCAAAAATGCTCAGTCTTTCACAAGAAAAGATGGGGCAAGGTACACCCCTTTATCTTCAACTACATGAGCAAATAGTTAAATAGTTTAAGAACAACTTTTTTCAAAGTGCAATTGCAAGAAATTTAGGGATTTCGACATCTACTGTCCATAATATCATCAAAAGGTTCAGAGAATCTGGAGAAATCACTCCACAAAAGCGGCATGGCCGGAAACCAACATTGAATGACCGTGACCTTCGATCACTCAGAAGGCATTGTATCAAAAACAGACATCAATCTCTAAAGGATATCACCACTTGGGCTCAGGAACACTTCAGAAAACAACTGTCACTAAATGCAGTTCGTCGCTACATCTGTAAATCCAAATTAAAGCTCTACTATGCAAAGCGAAAGCCATTTATCAACAACATCCAGAAACGCCCCCGGCTTCTCTGGGCCTGAGATAATCTAAGATGGACTGATACAAACTGGAAAAGTGTTCTGTGGTCTGACGAGTCCACTTTTCTAATTGTTTTTGGAAATATTCGACATCATGTCATCCGGACCAAAGAGGAAGGAAACCATCCAGACTGTTATCGACGCAAAGTTCAAAAGCCAGCATCTGTGATGGTATGGGGGTGCATTAGTGCCCAAAGCATGGGTAACTTACACATCTGTGAAGGCACCATTAATGTTGAAAGGTACATACAGATTTTGGAACAACATATGCTGCCATCTAAGCGCCGTCTTTTTCATGGACGCCTCTGCTTATTTCAGGAAGACAATGCCAAGCCACATTCAGCACGTGTTACAACAGCGTGGCTTCGTAAAAAAAGAGCGCGGGTAATTTCCTGGCCCGCCTGCAGTTCAGACCTGTCTACCATCAAAAATGTGTGGCGCATTATGAAACGGAAAATACGACAGCAGTGACCCCGGACTGTTGAACGACTGAAGCTCTACATAAAACAAGAATGGGAAAGAATTCCACTTTCAAAGCTTCAACAATTAGTTTTCTCAGTTCCCAAACATTTATTGAGTGTTGTTAAAAGAAAAGGTGATGTAACACAGTGGTAAACATGCCCTTTCAATACTATGCCTCCTTGCTAAAAAATGGATTTGATGTTTTTATTGTTAAAATACGAAACACAACCCTTTTTATAATGGGGAAAAAACTAAATATGCAATATTTTTAAAAAATGAGTTTCAAAGTGAATTATTTTAGATTAGGTTCCAGCAGAGTCGAGTATACAGAGAGTATGGAGAACTAGGTTTCAAGCGATCTCTTCAATGATTGGTCAAAAGGCACTCACAAGACTACAAGGCGCCATGTTACGTACCAATTTAAAGCCCCAGCTAAGCGACACTGCACTTCTTCATTATACATTTCTTTTAGTGTTTGCTGTGTAAACATGCCCTGTTGCGGGGCGTGGGGATGAGCTACTTGCAAAAAAAATGTGGAAAGCAATTACATACGTTCTCCGCAACCCAGTAAGGAAAAAAAATATGAGAATTGAAGGTTTGCCGGGAAAACTGGAGAGGCAATAACAGTTTCTTGTGCAAAGAGCGAACATACATACACATGGAAATGTGCTATTTCTCACTCTCAGTAACAGAGAATTAATACACTTTGCCTAACAAAACTTTGCTTCAAAATTGCACCTTTTCTGTATGTCACCAATAATCCAAACTAATAAATAATGTAGTCGTAAGAAGCATTAGTTCAGTATTCAAGTTAATATGGTGATAATGAAATGAAGCCATGACTCACCACAGCAAAACTTATGAAAAATATTCAAAAATGTAAAAGCAAAGGCATATATATAGTGCAGTTATTACAAATATTACATTGGAGGCAAACACCAAAGTAGACGTACTTTTTACACAAAAGTAATAATTTCTCCGTAATTGTTGGTCCAGAGACAATGAAGATTTTGGAAAAATTGGGGTAGTATGTTTATTTTTGGTGGCTGTGTATTTTCTGACATACTGGTCACTAAACACAGCATAAATGTAGGGACGGAGTGCATCAAACACAGCCGCAAATTTATTATTTACGTTTTATTGTACGTTTATGAGCTGGAGTATATGTGGTACTATATTTAGTATGTGAATCTGTCAAATTAATACAATCAATTAGCAAAAGCAATGCGATGGAGTGACGTCAGTCAACGACCACAGATCTGTCAGAGGATATACTATCTTGCTTCAGAAAAACTTTATTGATTATTATATTACTTACATTTTTCACTTTGAGTGGATTAATATTCGCTTGTGGTTACTGGATCACTAGGAGTAAGGTTGATGAAGCGCGTTCACTTCAAATTGACACAAACTCTTATTAGCTTGCGAGACTTGAGGAAATATTTTTGTGCTACACTCTTTTTTGTGGTGTTGCTACCTTATTTGAGATTATTTCAAGCTGTTTATCAGATTCTATTCGTAGCAGTGTCACCTAAAGTGAATGTGACAGTGTGCCATAATTACAACAGTCAACTGGATTAAAAACAAAAAAAAAGATAGATGGATATTTTTGCCAGCATCTTTAAACGGTCCTCTGAGACAAATTTGTAAGCGGCACCAAAAAATAGCTGTCCTAGGTATACAGTACATGGCTACCCAGGAGGACGACGAAAAGAGCACTTAATGACTTCTCTGGTAGGATACTTACGGTATGTTGTGTTACAGGCACTGACTTGTGTTACATTTGAATGAACACAAGTGTCTGTGTAAATAGTTCATGTTTCAATGTGGACACCTGCATCTTACACACCTGTGCGACCAATATATATACAAAATACAATTAACTGGTTGCGGATTAATAATGGTAATATGATAATACTGCATTAGGGAAAGACATCTTTAGCAAGTATTCATAAATACTGTATTTCCCAGACTATAACGAGCAAAGAATTATATGAGGTGCAGCACGCTCGATGAACAGGTCTATTTTTATACACAAGGCTTACCAGATTATAAGGCGCATTAAAAGGGTCATATGATTTTTTTCCCCTAAATTTAAAACACTTCTTTATGCTCTACATAATATGTAATGGTGTTTTTTTGGTCAAATGTTGCATAGATTATGCTTTACAGATAGTCCTCAAGTCGCTTTCTGACCATTTCTTAGGAATGCACCGTTTGGTGGGCAGTCTTATGTAAATGCCTCCACTTCGACTACGTCTTCCCTTCTCCCTGTCATCTTTTGTTGTAGTTTTTAACACTTCCATAGCGTCTTCTACTGACAGATTAAGTCCGAACTATACACTAAATTTAATAAAAATGGCAACATGGGAGGATGAATGCCTCACAACAAGAGGCTAGAGGAAAAGAAGGAGCTTATTGACTACGGCGTGGACTACAATTGTGGACACGTGCACATTTTCAGGACTTATGTAAATCACAAATACACAACAGCAGGTACCAATAGGTAAGAAAAGTTAGTTTTGCGTAATAGGTCGAAATAAAACGCCAGATAATATGTGCCCTAATAGGTGCAAGTTTGGGTCCTTATCCACACACCCGTATGTTGAAGCACAGTACGTCTGACTACGGTAGCCGTAACGCTCCGACAATCCATCAAGCAGCACGGCTTTGTAGCTGACAAAAGTCATACTAAAACATTTTGACAAGAGTCTTTAAAAACAGTGCATAACGTTCTATTTTCTCAATGAAACATCAAAGCTTTAGTGTTGCTTGCTTACCGGTACTTGCTAACAATATTTATTGAACAAGCGTCAGCCTGCAGTCCACATTTATCGCCTATGTGTGACTGCCATCTACTGGTCACCCTTACTACACCATGTACTGTACCACAACCAGATTTAATACATGCTTAAGGTGCAAGGGTTTATAAGGCCCATTGTCGATTTTTGAGAAAATGAAAGGATTTCAAGTGCGCCTTATAGTCTGAAAAAAAAGAATTCTTTCTTCGGCAGATAATGGTGTTGATAGTTCACAAAATATTTTTTGTCAGAATAATAGTATCTGTTATAACAAAACTTTGTGTTTCAATGAGTTCCCGGCGAGCAGACAAAAGCTGTCTTTGATCTTACCAATCAAAAAGGCTTGTAAAACTCCACTGTGTAGGATGAGTAGCGACATGAGGGTGTCGGTTTCTTTTATGTATTGTAATCCACACAAAGATTTTGTCTTGTCTAAAAGCGGAGAGGATGCAAGACCTGACTCCCTTCCAGGCACCTTTTCTTTGAACTGTTTTAAGACAATTTCTTTGAACTACTTTGTATGCAAAGGCAGAGGCTGCTTATGATCCTCCTCCCTTAGAAACAGCTGTTGCCATGTAATCAGGGAAAGTCCAAATAAAAGAGGAGGCGAACAATCTTTCGTCAGGGCGTGGGACGACCATGCGTTTCTCCTCAATTGAGCTAAATTGAATTCTGTCTGTGTTTAATTCCTTGCTTCATGTCTTGTTTAATAGATGTCATCAGTGTTTGAACCTGACAGTTTTATTAAGAAAACAGGGAATCACTCACCAGTTCTTCTTGCACTTGCTGGGCTCTCCTCCTAAGCTGAAAGCGATACTGTCGGATGAGGAAATTTCTAAATGGAGATCAGTTGAGAGATCTTTGGATTACATCCACTCAGCAGAAGATTTACGCTCCTTCTAAAGAGCTTTCCTTACCGCATCGCATCCTTTTTTCGTCCTTCCTCTATATTCCTCCTCTCTGCCTCGATTTTCCCCAGGTCCCACAGCTGCACTTGCAAGGACTCTTCCTCCTTCCATAGACAAGTGGCCTTGGAGGAACAACACAAATGTAAGTGTGGTGTCATTTTTTTCTCAGTGTTGCTCCATTTGACTTGTATCTGATTACCTCCTCTTCCTTTAGCCGCAGCTCTTCCATCAGTTTGCGAAGGTTTTCCGCTCGCTGAATCTCCTCTGTGCTCCTGTTTTCTTCCTCTTGTTCGATTCTCTCCACAGATTCTCTTCGGCTCCTCTCATAATTGTTTTGCAAATCCTCCTGCTCCACATATTCTCTTTGGCTCTTCTCATAATTGTTTTGCGTATCTTCCTGCTCCACCACGTCTTGCTGCGCATTTGGAGACATGGCAACTTTGTCAACTATGCAATAAACCAGTAATTCTCAAACTGTGGTACGTGAACACCTAGTCATGGCCGCCATTAGTGGTTAACCAAAGAACCACTTGATTAAAGTACAATGTTTTATTTTCCCATGTTCAAATGGAGTTACTGTTCAAACAGTGTGTAATGTTACAGTGGCCAGAAATAATATACATACTTGTTAAATAAAACCCCTGCCTTGTTTTTAATTCATTCTTAGGCCGGATAGTACTTTTGTACTATCTCAGATGGTACTTAATAGTACCATCTGAGATAGTACTAAATTTGAGAACCACTGCACTAAACTTGCTAATATTTTAGACTTGAAACTGAGTGACTGACACAGAAAAAATGGAAAGAAAATGACCAATAAAAAAAACTATATTACAGTAGGTCCAACAGAATAATTCTGACACAAATATATGGAAATACAGAAAAATGAAAAAGCATTGTTTATCACAGTCCAATCGTCCATGCTCCCACTGTCCATTACAAAATCATAGTGCTGGTTTAGGCTACCTTTTGCGGTTCCGGTTTGGTTCTCTTCCAGTGCTCCTTCAGCAGCTCCTGTGCCAGCTAAATGTACAACACAGTGAATTAAATAAGCACATCAAGCAAGCAGCAAGGATATAATTTGAAGCACTAGCTACCTTTTTTCTTCTCTCCATTGATATGCCTTGCCCTTTCTCCACTTTCAGCTCCTTCAGCTCGGCGTTCAGTTGTTTTTGTTCCTCTTCGAGCATGTGCCTGAGTCGTTCCCTGCGCTCCTCCAGACAATCGATATTTTCCTCCTCCAGCCTGTCTCTACAATATGCCGACATACTGACAGAGCACACAGACATGACTCGTTTGGCCCTTCAGCCTCAATCTTTGAAAATGTGTCGTCTACTCAAAAAGATACACATGACAAGGGATTATTATCGTTTACATTTTAACCGAATAAGCACTTAAAAAAATGGAAAACATGCAAATGTATTTAAAATAAATGCCTTTTAATTTTTATGGAATTTTGTGACATTCAAGTTGAACAGACAAGTAATCTAAATATATCCGTTATATAATTAAATAACTAAATAACTAAAAAAAATAGCAAAATAATCTTACAACACACTGTTTAACTTATTGCAGCAATACAGACTATGTAAAATGTACAAATAAACCTTGCTTGAGTTGTAATGTTTGAAACTCATAATTCCGTGTTACAATTTGTTACAATAAGGGCAGCTGTAACTGCAGTGTGGCCCACAGTGAATAGGGGTTTGACACCACAACTAGGTGAAGAACTTCCTGAAGGAATTGCGTCTGAATGCTGCAAGGCTGAAGTTGAACTGAAATGCTGACAGAATTCAGTATGAATGTAAAAATAGTTGGAATGGTTTCAATCGGTTGAAAAATGTGGGAATTGTGAAAGTTTGAAAAATTGACAATTCATTTTGAAAGGGGAAAATGAAAGAAACATTTGGAATTATGTGAAATCCTGGATTTTTTTTTTAGAATTGTTGAAGTAGAGCACACAATTCCTGAACAGGCTGCATATTTTTAAGTTGGAACGGTTTAAATAAGATGAAAAATGTGGAAGTTGTGGAACTTTGAAGAATGTCCCATTAATTTCAATGTGGGATCTGAGCCGAGGATGTTGTTGTGGTTTGTGCAGCCCTTTGAGACACTCGTGATTTAGGGCTTTATAAATAAACTTTGATTGATTGATTGAATTTCCCCAAAATTTGGGAATTTTAGGAAAAGCGGGATTTTTTTAATTTTTTATTATGTGAATTGAATTTGAATGGTCTGAATGAGTTGAAATGGTTGGTGTTGGAATTTTTCAAAATGGTCGATAAATGTTGAAGTAGTAACATGTTGAATTGAGAAATGGTATTACGGAAAACCGGGAAATTTTCCAGTTCATAAAACATCTTTGTTTTTTGTCCTAATTAAGAGGAATGATTTGACGCTAAAACGGTTAAGTTAAAGCTAAAGTACCAATGATTGTCACATACACTAGGTGATGTGAAATTAGTACTCTGCATTTGACCCATCCCCTTGTTCACCCCCTGGTAGGTGAGCGGAGCAGTGGGCAGCAACAGTGCCACGCCTGGGAATCATTTCTGGTGATTTGACCCCCAATTCCAACCCTTGATGCTGAGTGCCAAGCAGGGAGGTAATGGGTCCCATTTTTATAGTTTTTGGTATGACTCGGCCGGGGTTTGAACTCACAACCTACCGATCTCAGGGCGGACACTAACCACTAGGCCACTGACTAGGTTTAAATGTATTTAAAAAATGTGGAAGGAGTAGTTGCCAGAAAAAATGGTGGAAATGGGGCTTTGGAAAATCAGGAATTCATGGAAATCCTGGATTTTTTTTTTTAACTTGGAAAAAAAAAAAAAAAGAGTAGTTTGAATTTCCAGGACAGTGGAATGTGTTGAAGGTGGAATTGAATGAATACGTTGAAAAATGTGGAAATGGTGGAAGTTTGAAAAATGGCCAATTGATTTTGAAAGGGAAACATTTCCCGGAAAACCTGGAATTCTGGGAAATTTTGGAATTTGTCAAGGGAAAACCCGAGATTCCCGAATACGCTGAACAGTTTGAAGCCGGGACGGTTTGAATATATGGAAGGTAGAGCATGCCAACATTTGGAGATTAGGGAGAAAAACCATACGTGTGAATTCTTATTAAAGTGAGCAGTGTGTTGAAAATGGACCCCAAGCTTGACTTCGGACACCACTGGTCTGCAGGCTACAAATCTATTAAAAACATATTGACGTGTTCTTCTCAAGGTTGCACTGCTGCATGTGTGTACCTCTGGTTGAAGGATTGCCTGGAGGTCCATTGATGGTGCAAATGATTGTTGAAAGTCTGCTCCCTGAAGTATTTGGCATAGATGTCCAGCTGTTCCTGTCTGCGGCATTGTTGCTCCTTCCTCCACGCTAGCTTTATACCAAACGATTGCTTGCGATGGGGAATATAGGTGTTGAGGGTCGGCAAAGCCATGGTCCTGCAAGTTAAAATAATTCATTAAACAAGTATTGCCAGGGCACAAATCACCAATGCATATGACGTACACGTGAGTTCAAAAACGCCGACCGTTAGCCTTGCACACAATCAACAAAGGACGTACTTTCTCACAAGTGTTTAGCTAAAAAGTTCGGTGTAAGTGATATTCATATCGAAGTTTTTAAATTACTTTTCTTTTTTTAATAAGAAAGGAATAACTTTATATATATAAATAAAAAAAAAAGTTTCAAGTTACCAAATCGTGTCTGGTTACCGCAGTTAATAGTCACTTGAACCACTTCCTGTTAACTCTCACGCTACGGAAACTCGAAATGGCCAAAATAGTTTTTTAAAGGGCAATTTGTCCTGAACACCGATAGCAAAGTAACAGTTCCTTCTGCAAACACTTACAACATATTTCAAAATAATGTATTGAAAATGTCTAAATCAGGGGTCACCAACCTTTTTGAAACAAAGAGCTACTTCTTGGGTACTGATTAATGTGAAGGGCTACCAGTTTGATACACACTTAAATCAATTGCCAGAAATACCAAATTTGCTCAATTTACCTTTAATAAATGTATATATATATATATATATATATATATATATATATATATATATATATATATATATATATATATGTCTTGATTGGATTATCCAGAGAATAGTGCTCGATACCGTGGTAAAGCGCAATCTCCTGATGATTGAGAGAACCCCTCATGAAACAGTTCTGTAGAGATGAAGTAGTCTTGTGATTTTTTCCCACACCTATATATATATATATATATATATATATATATATATATATATATATATATATATATATATATATATATAGGTACTTATGTCTGTCATTCCGTCGTACATTTGTTTTCTTTTTACGGAAGGTTTTTTCTAGAAAATAAATGATGAAAAAAACACTTAATTGAACAGTTTAGAAGAGGAGAAAACAGGAGAAAAAATGAAAATGAAATTTAAAAAAATAGTTTATCTTCAATTTCGACTCTTTAAAATTCAAAATTCAACCGAAAAAAAGAAGAGAAAAACTAGCTAATTCGAATCTTTTGTAAAAAAATTAAAAACATAACTTATGGAACATCATTAGTAATTTTCCCTGATTGAGATTAATTTTAAAATTTTGATGACATGTTTTAAATAGGTTAAAATCCAATCTGCACTTTCTTAGAATATATAACAAATTGGACCAAGCTATATTTCTAACAAAGACGAATCATTATTTCTTCTAGATTTTCCAGAACAAAAATTTTAAAAGAAATTCAAAAGACTTTGAAATGAGATTTAGATTTGATTCTACAGATTTTCTAGATTTGCCAGAATATTTTTTTTCATTTTAATCATAATAAGTTTGAAGAAATATTTCACAAATATTTTTTGTCGAAAAAAACAGAAGCTAAAATGAAGAATTTAATTAAAATGTATGTATTATTCTTTATCCATCCATCCATATTATTCTTTACAATAAAAAAATTAATTTACTTGAACATTGATTTAAATTATCAGGAAAGAAGAGGAAGGAATTTAAAAGGCAAAAAGTTATATGTGTTTAAAAACCCAAAAATCATTTTTAAGGTTGTATTTTTTTCTCCAAAATGGTCTTTCTGAAAGTTATAAGAAGCACAGTAAAAAAAATAAATTAATTTATTTAAACAAGTGAAGGCCAAGTCTTTAAAATATTTTCTTGGATTTTCAAATTCTATTTGAGTTTTGTCTCTCTTAGAATTAAATGTCGAGCAAAGCGAGACCAGCTTGCTTGGAAATTAATCAAATATAAAAAAATAGAGGCAGCTCACTGGTAAGTGCTGCTATTTGAGCTATTTTTAGAACAGGCCAGCGGGCTACTCATCTGGTCCTTACGGGCTACCTGGTGCCCGCGGGCATCGCGTTGGTGACCCCTGGTCTAAATTATTTTTTAAATTGGATGTAAAAGTAAACACATGCAGTTTTGTGTGGTGTTGTGCTACGATGTCCGATTGGCCGTGAATAGGCACAGTGGCGGAGAGAGTAAAGATAGAGAGAGAGCGGCTGGGAGAGAGTGACGTTATTGTTGTTGTTTTTTATTTGTTTTTTGATTGATTGATTTAAAATTTTGTAACCTATTTTATGGCTTAGCCTTTTTGTGATGTTAAGTTCCTGTTATACAGTATATGCCGTGAGCTCTTATTTTGAAGGTGAAAAGAACGGAAACGATGTCATCTTGGAGTGGAGCGGGGTTTTGAAAATAAAGGAAATAAAGTGGTCCTCGTATAGAACAAGAGCCTCCGTGTATGCTATTTTATAGTTTGATACAGTATAGGCGAAGCTTATATAAACCCTCGGTTACAATTTTATTCGTAGATTGCACAGTACAGTACATATTCCATGCAATTGACCACTAAATGGTAACACCCGAATACGTTTTTCAATTTGTTTAAGTCTGGGTACACGTTAATCAATTCATGGCGTACGTGGTATTTATTCCAGATAATTGTGTTGTTTTGGTGTGGTTACGGCGGGTAGTTACCGATCTCGCACAATAAAGCAACGGATCACGGATCACCTCCTCGTCCTCTTTATAACGTCTACAAAGACGTTACACATGGTGTCAGAAGTGGCCGACGTGACAGCGCCTGAGAATGAAGGAGGAGGTGACAGATGGACATTGCTAATGATGACTAAACAAAAAAAAAAAACATTAGTCTTGCTTCAGAGCAGGTTGTTTGCCTCAAGCAGCCGGGATGAAACTCGCTTCCGGTCACATGTTGTAAACAAAGCTGGCGGTGCCCATGGTAACCGCCAGCACGCGAAGACGCGGAAATACTCCCGCAGAGTGGATTGGGAGTAACAACGTTTTGGTTTTAATATATGCAGTAATAAACCCTTTAACTGCCATTTACTCACCATTGTTGATATTATTTACAAGAAGTGCAATACCCTAAACCTTAAAGGCCTACTAAAATGAGATTTTCTTATTTATACTTGATCATTTTGCGATATTGCCATATTTTTACTTAAATGATTTAGTAGAGAACATCGACGATAAAGTTCGCAACTTTTGGTCGCTAATAAAAAAGCCTTGCCTTTACCGGAAGTAGCAGACGATGTGCGCGTGACGTCACGGGCTGTAGGGTATGGAGACAGAACCCTGACATTAATAGTTGGCATTGAAAATAAAATTTGGCATTGTAATTACGATTTTTGGCATTGAAAATAAAATTTGGCATTGCAATTACGATTGTTGTTCATATTATTTACAAGAGGTGCAATACCCTAAACCTTAAAGGCCTACTGAAATGAGATTTTCTTATTCAAACGGGGATAGCAGGTCCATTCTATGTGTCATACTTGATCATTTCGCGATATTGCCATATTTTTGCTGAAAGGATTTAGTGGAGAACATCGACGATAAAGTTCGCAACTTTTGGTCGCCAATAAAAAAGCCTTGCCTTTACCGGAAGTTGCAGATGATGTGCGGGTGACGTCACACGTTGTAGGGCTCCTCACATCCTCACATTGTTTATAATCATAGCCTCCAGCAGAAAGAGCTATTTGGACCGAGAAAGCAACAACTTCCCCATTAATTTGAGTGAGGATGAAAGATTTGTGGATGACGAAAGTTAGAGTGAAGCACTAAAAAAAATAAAATAAAAGGCGACGGCTCCAGTGGGCGGCAGTGGGAGCATTTCAGATTTAATTAGACACATTTACTAGGATAATTCTGGAAAATCCCTTATCTGCTTATTGTATTAATAGTATTTTAGTGAGATTATAAAGTCATATATTTGAGGCAGCACCGCAAGAGACCAGAGGCATTCCATCAAAGAAGCCAGTTGCAGACTATTTCCTGTGAATGGATGGCTGCAGTGAACGCCAGTGTCTCTGAGAGAAGCCGAGGGGCCAAGATCACAGCTGCCTTTTTGAGCTGCCGGATGAGGTCGCATAATCCAATCAATTAATATCCCAATTTTCCCATCCAAAAACTTGCTGGTTGACGTAGAGAAACATGTTCGCTTGACTGCTCTGTGTTAAAGCTTCACAACAAATAAAGAAACACAGGCTGTGTTTCGGTTGCTAAAGGCAGCTGCAATCCACCGCTTTCCACCAACAGCATTCTTATTTGACGTCTCCATTATTAATTGAACAAATTGCAAAAGATTCAGCAACACAGATGTCCAAAATACTGTGTACTTATGCGATGAAAAGAGACGACTTTTAGCCGTGTGTTCTGCTGGGAGAACATGTCTGCTCCAACCACTAACGTCACAAACACGCGTCAACATAAGCGTCATCATTCCGCAACGTTTTCAACAGGATACCTCACGGGAAATTTAAAATTGCAATTTAGTAAACTGAAAAGTCCGTATTGGTACGTGTTGTAATGTTAATATTTCATCATTGATATAAAAACTATCAGACTGCGTGGTGGGTAGTAGTGGGTTTCAGTAGGCTTGTAATATAAGAGGTGAAATGAGTATGTTCCAAAAAAATCCTTAATTTGCATGTTGTCAGTGTATACAATTTATCAAAATATATATACTCTAGGGCTGGGGTGTCAAAAGTACGGCCCGTGGGCAGGATCAGGCCCGCGAACTGGTTTTATCCGGTCACAAAGGTTAAGAATCCCTGGTCTAAGGTACACAGAAAAATCTTCAATCTGTGATTTTTAAAATCTGTTACGGCTAAAACACCTGTCGCCTCTCACTCTGCTATGCGCTCCACTGAGCGCGCCTCGGGACACGCCCATGGGCGTTCCTCTCCTGCGGCAGTCGCGCAGAGGCTGCGATCATTCTGCAATCAATACACCTGACGCTGATGAGACTCCCGCCTTCATAAGCCAGCGCGTCCTGCGTTCCAGTGCCAGAAAAATAGCTAATTGTACCTGTACAGTAAGCCTTACACATCTCTAGCTTCCTTGCTCATGTGCTTCCTCGCTCTTTGTGTTTCCCCTCCATTGTGCTCAATGTAGAATATGATATAATAGAATAGAATAGAATATATCGTTATTGTACATTGTACAACGAAATTGTATGCAACCTAATTTAGTGCAAAATCAGACATAAAAACATAAGAACATAGATAAATAGATAAAAAATACATAAAATAAATAAAAATAACAAGCATACAGCTCACATGCACAGTCATCATTGGTATCCTGTGTTCAGCGACACTAATGCTCTCGGGTAAAAAGTGTTTTTAAAACGGTTTGTCCGGCATTTTATTGTCCTGTATCTCCTGCCTGAGGGCATCAGTTCAAAAAAATTATGTCCAGGGTGAGATGGGTCCTTTATGATGTTTTGGGCCTTTTTGAGGCACCTGGCACTGTACAGTTCATCTAGGAAGGGGAGAGAGCAGCCATTGTGTCTTGTCCTGTGTTGTCATCCAGCAGCCCTTCGTCATCCCTTGGTTTCGAGCTTTGTGTCTCGTCTCTCTGGATCCCCTCTGGACTCCCTGTTACCTTCCTGGAGCTTGACCTCATGCTGCCTCCGAACTACGACGCCTCGCTCCAGCCCCTGACCTCCTGCCTGTCCCTTGACCGCCGAACCTGCCTTGCCCTTTCTGGACTTCTGCACCGATCCCACTATGCACCTTCAACACCACCCGGTAACACTCCACATATAATCGCCACACATAGTCACACCGTATACATTTGGATTAGTCACACATTTTTTAATAAACATACTACAAGCTAAGAACGTCCCTGCCTCTGGGCTGTTTCCCTCTCCCACTGTACCATTACATGATCCATGGAAAAATGGAAATAATCTGGTTTAAATGTTTTAATTGTTTAACACTCATACTGTTGTGATTTTGAAAATAAAAATGATTAGAAACGCCCCTGCATCTAAAATATTGGGCACTTTGCATAGCCAAGCATCAATATATCAACAGAGCCATTTTTTGTATAATACTGTATATTCAAGTTCATGTCTATTAAAATGTACAGTTTTGTGTACTGTTTATATTATCAATATCTGGTGTTACCCTAGAAATTCTCAAGACTGAAATAGGGCCATACACAACATTTTGTTCAGGGCTACAATAGCCCAGACTTTATCAGCGTTTTTTTTTTTTTTGATTGATTTAAACTTTTATTTGTAGATTGCACAGTACAGTACATATTCCGTACAATTGACCACTAATTGGTACCACCCGAATAAGTTTTTCAACTTGTTTAAGTCGGGGTCCAGGTTAATCAATTCATGGTAATACGCAATACAGTAAATAAACACTGTGGGAGCTGCTGTGTACTGTAGACCTACCGTATACATCAACATGTGATGTGGGCATACTCAAACTGTATGAATCATTCAAGCAGTAGAATTTGTAATGCGGTTTTCACAATAAGACTTGACTATTGTTGGAGTTATCAGTTGTCACGTGAGTGTGTGCGCTCACGTGACAACTGATAACACAGTGTGTGTGTGTCTGCTTTGACTGTGTGTCAGCCAGTCTGCTGGAGGTCATTCTAAGGGTAACAGTCAGTCAGCATCACCTCTGAGTGGAGTCAAATACTGTTGAAGACAAGAAGAAGAAGAAGAAGCCATGGCTCTGCTACTGGAGCACCAGTTCAGGCCACTGCCGGCTGACAGAAAAGTGGAAACCAGGCCTTTTCTTGAGGCTGTGTCATACCTTCCTCCTTTCTTTGGTGAGTGATGACTCCTTGCAAACCTGTTGTGCAAAGTAGAGTATTATAAAAAGTACCAATAATTGTCACACACACACTAGGTGTACATCTATCCATCCATTTTCTACCGCTTATTCCCTTTGGGGTCACGGGGGGCGTTGGTGCCTATCTCAGCTACAATCGGGCGGAAGGCGGGTACACCCTGGACAAGTCGCCACCTCATCGCAGGGCCAACACAGATAGACAGACAACATTCACACTCACATTCACACACTAGGGCCAATTTAGTTTTTGTCTAAAGTCTGAATATAAGAATAGTAATACTGTTATATCAAACATGCCTGCCATGTATTTTTCCCCATTCAAGTGCCTCTGACTGGTGTAATAGCAATGAATTACATGTTTTCTAATTGCTTGTCAAGCCCTCTCTAAATAGACATTCTTTGATCTAATGCTAAACACTTTAGATCACCTACTTCACTAGACAGCCCTCCCATTGTTTTGTCATGCATAATTTAATAGACTGCCCTGGATTTGAAGAAAATTGATTAGTACGGTGTTGTGTTCCGCTTGCCCATTCACCAGTGCCAGGGCATCTTTGTGCCACTTCATTCTGTATTAATATGCCAAAGGTTATTGCCATGTGAAACCTTTTAGAGGAACCAAATCGGATGTCCATATTAGACGCTTTTCTCCTTGTCCCCCATTGTTTTTTTTCCTGTCCTAGAAATCTCTTGGCCGTGACACATTACAGGCCCGCTCTGCCGTAAAATGAGGATGTGACTGGCAATGCGTTGGACTTTCCCTTTTGTTTGGCAGCCCTTTGTTGTGCTCCTGTAATGGCAAATTGCACATTTTTTACACGGTCCTTTGCCACGCGTCCACGCGATAATAGGGATCCTGCGCAGTAAAATGCCTCCAAGGCAGAAGAAAAGAGATGTCATGAGCAGGAGAGCGCTGACGGGGCCTGAAGTCTTTCCGTGGGTCAAGTGGAAGTCACGTGGGGTCCACTTATCTCATTGTTCACTTTACTGACATCAAATACTCCCCCTGTCCAGTTGCCTAATTAATAGAACACCTACTGATAATACTGTGCTAATGAGGCGGTCAAAACAGACGGTGGAGTAGAGGTTCTGTTTTTCCATTTAAAGTAATGCTTTATTTTTTTGAAATGCCCTCAGATTACAATGTAAAAAAGAAATGGTGTCTTAGTCATCTAAATTTCACCCCCAAAATAAAAATGGTAGCATTCGTAACAGTATTCATTCATTCATTTTCTCCCGCTTATTCCTTTTTGGGGCAGCGGGGGGCGTTGGTGCCCATCTCAGCTACAATCGGGCGGAAGGCGGCGTACACCCTGGACAAGTCACCCCTCATCGCAGGGCCAACACTGATAGACAGACAACACTCACATTCACACACTAGGGCCAGTTTAGTGTTGCCAATCAACCTATCCCCAGGTGCATGTCTTTGGAGGTGGGAGGAAGCCGGACTACCCGGAGGGAACCCACGCAGTCACGGGAGAACATGCAAACCTCACACAGAAAGATCCCGAGCCCGGGATTGTTCCCAGGACTACTCAGGACCTTCGTATTGTGAGGCAGACGCACTAACCCCCATATCCCACCGTGCTGTCCATTCGTAGCAGTAATGCACTGTAAAAAAAACTAAAACAAACATTTGTATGTATACAGTGCACTGTAAAAAAACTGATTTTACAGCAAAAAAACAAAAAAAACCTGTCAGCTCAGTTAACATAAATTTACTGTAAAAATATAAGTAGTACTATATTGTTTTCTATCTGCAGTCATGTAATGTAAAAATGACTGTAGAGCCATCCATCCATTTTGAACCGCTTGTCCCTCTGCGGATATTACAGTTAAAAAAAATAACAGCTCAGACGCTTTTATTTTACCCCCCAAAAAAGTGGTTCTGTGTTTTGCTTCACAGTAATATACTGTAAAAATAACAGCCATTGAGCTTACGTTAAAAAAAACAGGCAACTGAGTAGCTAGAATTGTACCGTAAAAATAAAAGTGCTATATTTTATCCATTTTCAGTAATAGACTGTAAAAACAACAAGAGTTGATTTTAAGGATACAAAAATGGCAGCTCTTTTAACCTAAAAATAACAGTTTTTTTCGGTGTAAGTAATGCACTGTAAAAATGACGACCGTAGATTTCACTGTAAAAAAAATGGCAACCCAGTCACCAGAATTTTACCCTAACAGTATAAGTGGTGCCGCCTTTCCATTTACAGTTATACTCTGTAAAAATGATGACCCGTAGAGTAGGGGTGTCAAACTTGTTTTCATTGAGGGCCACATCGCAGTCATGGCTGCCATTAGAGGGCCGCTTTTAACAGGGAATCACTTGTGAATTTGCCTATGCATTTTATTATCAAATATATTTTTTTACGTACACTGTAAAAAAAGAACACATCTGTATACTTCCCATTAAAATTCAGGTCACCATTTTTTTAATGCAAAATCTACATATTTTATAAAACATTATATTTCAGTAGATGGAAAACAGTACCCACTGTTTATTTAGTATTTTAAAATGTCACCACAGTTATTTTACTGTAAAATACTGGCAGCTTAGTTGCCAGAATCTTACTGTAAAATTTAAGGTAGTTTGTTCAATATATTACTGTAAATATAAAAACAGTACTTAGTCAGCCACCGATTGTGCAAGTTCTCCAACTTTTGAATGAAACCAGATGAAAGCAAAATATAACTTTTTGGTATAAACTCTCGTCGTGCTTGGAGGAAGAAGAATACTGAGTTGCATCCCAAGAACACCATACCTACTGTGAAGCATGGGGGTCGAAACATCATGCTTCGGTGCTGTTTTTCTGCTAAGGGGACAGGATGATTGATCCGTGTTAAGGAAAGAATGAATGGGGCTATATATCGTGATATTTTGAACCAAAACCTCCCTCAATCAGTGACAGCTTTGAATGGTTGACCAAGTACTTATTTTCCACCATAATTTACAAATAAATTCTTTAAAATTCCTACAATGTGAATTCCTGGATTTTTTTTCACATTCTGTCTCTCACAGTTGAAGTGTACCTATGATGAAAATTACAGACCTCTGTCATCATTTTAAGTGGGAGAACTTGCACAATCGGTGGCTGACTAAATACTTTTTTGCCCCACTGTATATATGTATATATGTATATATATATATGTATATATATATATATATATATATATATATATATTTTTATTTTTATTTTTTTATTTTTTATTTTATTTTATTTTTTTCATCAGAATGGACAGAACAATTACATTTAGTACACAAATATCAGGTGCAGATCATTGATGCGTATTTTCCTAGACGTTCACGGGCCATATACAATGATGTGATGGGCCAGATCAGGCCCCCGGGCCTTGAGTTTGACACCTGTGCCGTAGAGCAGTGGTCCCCAACCTTTTTGTAACCGCGGACCGGACAACGCTTAATAGTTTGTCCCGTGGTGCGGGGGGTTTGGGGGGAGCGGGGGTGAAAGAATCTTTTTTTTTTTTTCTTCTTTGTCATGAAAAAGGGACATTTTTGTCATGAAAAAGGGAGGATTTTGTGGTTGGTGCACTAATTGTAAGTGTATATTGTGTTTTTTACGTTGATTTAATTAAATAAAAAAACTTAAAAAAAATAAAAATAAAAATAAATAAAAACTAAAAATGAATAAAAAATTCTTCTGTGGCCCGGTACCAATCGGGCCACAGAAGAATTTTTTATTCATTTTTAGTTTTTATTTATTTTTATTTTTATTTTTTTTAAGTTTTTTTATTTAATTAAATCAACGTACCGGGCCACGGCCCGGTGGTTGGGGACCACTGGCGTAGAGGACAAAAATTAAACTGGCAATTCAGTCACAGTTCGTAAAACTGATTTTCCATTTACTCATCCATTGCCACATCACAATCCGAATATTGTGGCTTTTTAAAAAATTTTTAAGGCTCATTCTACTTTTTTGGGGAACTAAATTAGGCATTTTCTAGTACATAAATGGATACACAATCTAAAAATACCAATAGTACATTAGTATTTACAATCTACAATGTATTCTTATAAGTTTTTATGATGGGTTTTTTTCCACCTAAGGTAAGGTAAGGGCAAAGACCCTTTGATTGATACATCATTATTTGATCATTTATATACTACAATTTTACTTATTCAATTATTTCATTTTAGTTATTTTATAATTTTTATTGGTATTATTAGCATTTTAAACTTTATCAACTCCTTTCTCTCCCATTATAAAATGGTAAAATTCAAACAAAGGAAGTAAACTATCAGTGAATGACTAGTTATAGAAAAAGAGTAGGATTCATTTTTTAAGCATGTTGAAAATAAATAAAACAATGATCCTGAACATTTATCTATCTGTCATACAAGCTCTCTAAAGTTATGGATCAAATGTGTTCCCAGACTGCCTTGGCCCGACAATCTTTGCTCCCATCAAAGCCGACATATTAGGGAATGTTACAGTAAGTGCTGCGATACACTTTTCTTGTATGGATTGACATTTCTTTTGAAGTTTAAAAGAATTCCTGTGGTGTGTTAAAACGTATATTCTTTAGAAAATCAAGGCGGTCTATGACACCAATCCAGGACGCTTCAGGACCCTTCAGCAAATCCTGGAGGTGGAGAAGGACATGCATGGATCGCAGTGGCCCAACGTCGGAGCCACATTGGCGCTCATGTGGCTGAAAAGGTTTTAGAAATGTCTATTTTGATGGTTTGAATGAAGTCTGTACTCATCATCCCCTCGCCTGTGCCAAGGGGTCTTCGCTTTATCCAAGTGTTCCTGCAGAGCCTGCTTGATGGTGAAAAAGATGAAAACAACCCGAACCTCATTCGAGTCAACGTGACCAAAGCGTATGAGTTGACCCTGAAGCGATACCACAGCTGGTGGGTTCAGCAGTTTTTCAGGGTAAGTTCCCACACTTTATAATGATACAAATCATATAAAAATGGATCCAATTACTGACCAAACACTGATTTTACTTGGTATCGCTACTGTCAAAATTTGTGTCAATCCGGTTACTATTGTATCCTCCTATGGCAGGGGTCGGCAACCCCGCCCACCTCAACCGACGCACGGAAGGGGGGGGCGTTGGTGCTAGCGGGGTGTATAATATATTCAGGAGAGTCATGGATGCAAAGGATTCTGGGTATTTGTTGTGTTGCGTTTATGTTGTGTTACTGTGAGGATGTTCTCCCAAAATGTGTTTGTCATTCTTGTTTGGTGTGGGCTCACAGTCTGGTGCATATTAGTAAGAGTGTTAAAGTTGTTTATATCACAACCTTCAGTATGCCTTGCAGTCGTGTACGTGTATTTGCTGACGCCACATACAACATGTTGCTGGACTGGCAAGCAGTCTGTACATGTTGTAGAAGGCGTCTAAAGCAATGGCGTCATAGCACGCCCTTATTATTGTTGTCTGGGTGACCACCAGCAGACATTCGCGAGAAAGGTTACGGCTCCCATTATTTTCTTTATTTTGTGAAACGGGTCAAAATGGCTCTTTTAGTGGTAAAGGTTGCCGACCCCTGTCCTACGGTGTGTAGTGTAGCATGTTTAGCTATTCCTCATGTTCCAGTGATAATGATACTTGTAAGAAACGTCATTAATTTGCCCACACGTAGGCGAGGATTGCGCACTTAGAAGTGGCTTCGCACTGTGGAGGGTTGTTGCTAGCGAAGACCTTACATTCCCTTGAGGACATGTTGTTTTCTTGTCGCCGTCAAATTTGCGGAACACAGTTTGAATGTGTCATCAACAGCATTATCACCATATGACGGTAATATCAAAAGCAGTGTTTTTGATTTTCACAAAATATATTGTTTTTGATTTTCACAAAATATATTTTTGTTGTTGTTTACAAACTTAGACATTTTGTTCAGTTACTTTTCACGATTAACTTTATTATACAGTTTGAATGTAATAAAAGGGAATAAAGAAATGATATAGTTTACATCATGGGTGTCAAACTCTGGCGCGCGGGCCAAACCTGGCCCGCCGTGTAATTTAATTTGGCCCTTGAGGCAATATCAATTTAGCATTAGAGCTGGCCCGCCGGTGTTATACTGAGTCGCTGCCGCTGTAACACCGCATTCACCGCTAATACTCATACTTGCCAACCCTCCTAATTTTCCCGGTAGACTCCTGAAGTTCAGTTCATTCTCCCGAATTTCTACCGATTTCCACCTGGACAACTATATTGAGGGCGTGCATTTAAGGCACTGCCTCTAGCGTTCTCTACAACCTGTCGTCACGTCCGCTTTTCCTCCATACTAACAGCGTGTCACATAATATTTGTGGCTTTTACACACACACACACACACACACACACACACACACACACACACACACACACACACACACACACACACACACACACACACACACACACACACACACACACACACACACCAGTGAATGCAAAGCATACTTGGTCAACAGCCAGACAGGTCACACTGAGGGTGGCCATATAAACAACTTTAGCACTGTTACAAATATGCGCCACACTGTGAACCCACACCAAACAAGAATGACAAACCCATTTCGGGTGAACATCCGCACCGTAACACATCAGAACAAATACCCAGAACCCCTTGCAGCACTAAGTCTTCCGGGAAACTTCCAGCAAACTGACCAATAATTTACGTTTTATTCATGCATTTTCTCTCGCTACTTCAAGGCTTGAATGTTTGGTTCATTCATTATTGTTATTTTATTTTCAAATGTATTATTAGCCTGTGGAAAAAATTTGATATTTACCTCAGAAGATTGCAAATAGATAAAAGGGCGTAACATTTTTATTTAAATTTTATTTGATATGCCATTGATATTTTTTTAATTATTATTATTATTATTTGAAACTGGATTTTGCATGTCACTAAAGTTATATAAGCCTTGCTTGTTCAATATTTAATGCAAAACTTTTTTGGGTCCTATTAAAAGATTAATTTGTTCAACATTGGCCCGCGGCCCATTCTGTATTTGAGTTTGACACCCCTGGTTTACATTGTTATACGGCCATCCTGTGCTTTTGTGGGATTACAGTTGTGATCTCCCGCAACCCCAAAAGGGACAAGCGGTAGAAAATAGATGGATGGATACAGTTGTGATTAAAACTGGAATCATTAAAGTACCCTAATAATGTTAAGTATGAACATTGTTGTGACCAATACTGCTTTGTAAGTATTTGGAATTGCATTGATATTTAAATTTGTAGTATAGCCCAAAACTACTGTAAAATATCCAAACCAGAGTAGTATAAGTGCTTATTACTTCATAACAGATGTGTAGATGGAGCCATGTTACAGCAGAAAGTAACTAATTGTTGAGAGTTAATGATCAAAGAAATGATTAATATATTTCAGAAAATGATACAACCGAAAATGAGGGAATATGTTACCCTTTACATCAGCAGCTAAATTAGGAGCCGTTGTCACATGTTTTGAAATGCTTCTATTATCATTGATATACTGAATAATATATTGTGATATAAATTATTATTGTAGGAGGATGCAATATGTATTACAGTATAGATTTTAGGCCACATCACCCATCCCTATAATATTACATGCATTTTATGCCAAATTATTTAACAATGGAAATAGTTGTAAAAATAAACCATGTCGTTTTAGTAAAGTTGTCCTTTACCACACCGTGCTTTAAATATTGTGGCTTTCCCACATTGTTGATTAATTTTAGTTTTTTAAGCAGATTCTACAGCATTTTTGCCCTAAAATATGCACTTTCAAGCATACAAATGGGTAAAAAAAAACAAAAGCACCAATACGACATAGTATTGGCCCCTGGATTTGACCAAACGTATTTGGTCACGCTCTTCAGTATCATGGCCACTGATTGGCTCAGCCTCAGACAGCATGAATTGGATTAAAGAGAGTGTAAATGTGACTAAAGGATGCCATTTCATGTCTATGGGGCTCTCATAATGTTGAAAAATCTATTTTGAAGGTCGTAAACATCCATCCATCCATCCATTTTCTTCCACTTGTCCTTCCGGGTTGCAAGGGTTGCTGGAGGCTATCTTAGCTGCATTTAGGCGGAAGGCGAGGTACACCCTACATCAGTGGTTCGCAACCTTTTTTCAGTGATGTACCCCCTGTGAACATTTTTTTAAATTAAGAACCCCCTAATCAGAGCAAAACATTTTTGGTTGAAAAAAGAGATGAATCAGTAAAATACAGCACTATGTCATCAGTTTTTGATTTAGTAAATTGTATAGCAGTGCAAAATATTGCTCATTTTTAGTAGTCTTTCTTGAACTATTTGGAAAAAAATATATAAAAATAATAAAAGCTTGTTGGAAAATAAACAAGTGATTCAATTATAAATAAAGATTTCTACACATAGAAGTAATCATCAACCTAAAGTGCCCTCTTTGGGGATTGTAATAGAGACTCATCTGGATTCATGAACTTAATTCTAAACATTTCTTCACAAAAAAAGAAATCTTTTACATCAATATTTATGAAAAAATCTAGCTGTCAACACTGAATATTGCATTGTTGCATTTCTTTTCACAGTTTATGAACTTACATTCATATTTTGTTGAAGTTTTATTCAATACATATATTTATAAAGGATTTTTGCATTGTTGCTATTTTTAGAATATTTTTTTAAAAATCTCACGTACCCGTTGGCATACCTTCAATTACCCCCAGGGGTACGCTACCCCCATTTGAGAACCACTGCCCTAGACAAGTCACCACCTCATCAGAGGGCAAGATCGTAAACAGTTTTTCTATATTCCAGATATGAAAATATTTGATTTATAATTAATGATTCTTACTTTGAAGAAATGTAATTATTGTGGTCATGTCTGGAACTAAATAACTGGGATAAACGAGAGATAAAAAAGAAAGACAACATTTGCCGCCATTTATTGGTCTACAAATACCTTTGAATAAATCAAAATATGAATACTGCATGAACATTTTATAATTCCTAAATATCAAATGCCATCCAATAGTTTTGTGCAACCTTTTCAATTGAAGTCGATATTCTACACTTCAATCACATGATGATTATTGGATATTTAGATCTACTGTGGCGGTGTTTAAAGTCAAACCCATATGGACAATGAATACAGGGTCTGTTGTAGTGTTGCTGAATATACCTTACCTTGCTTTTAGGCAGCTCTCTTTGCCGCTCCGTACAAGTCGGACTTCATCCAGGCGCTCTCCAATGGTCGGCATGTCAAGGAAGAAGAATGTCTGGAGAAAGTAAAAAAATTCCTGATCAACTTCTCTGCCACAGTCGATGTTATTTATGAGCTGTATAACAAAATGAACGCTGATCTTGACTGCAGAGTGTGACTGCATGGCAGTAAAGCACATGTGTGCAAAATCTAATAATATATCTCATTATCAATGCATTAATAATATTTTTGCACTATGTAAAATGGCCACCAGGCTGGGCTTTCACACCCTGACCCTTTAAAACTGACCCTTGTGCTCAACTGAAGTTTTGCAAATGTATATATTGTAGTACTGCAAAATCACTCACTGTATACATTAGGAGCAAATATATTTTATCGTACTGAAATTGCCTGTGCTGAACAAATCAGAACTACATGCAGTGTGAGATAGATGTTTTGATATATTAAATAGACTTCATCATTTGCTTTTACCAATGATTTATATATTACACCAGGCTGCTGAATGAGTAGACAGTTAAGTGTGTGCATCAATATGTGTTTCAAAATATTGTAACTACTCAATTGTGTCTTATACAAGTGACTATATCGACTGATACTGTATGATAGCTAATAAATGAGAGAATACACCATGTGTTAAGCATGCACACATCTGTTCAAAGTCTACTTGATATGTCCCGGAAGTACTAAGTGAGCAAGGCACTGTTTTAAGATGTTGATTATATTTTTACTTTTGTAGTGTTTTATTTGGTTTTAGCTGAGATATTTATTGAGTCAATCTTATTTGTTGTTATAGTGGTTATTATTTCAATCCAGTTCATTTTCTTTTATCCACATATTTTTATGTCTCAATTTCATTTCAGGTTTTTGTTTCTGTGCCTTTTATTATGTTTTTTATTCATCATTTTGTACATTACTATGTCCATCGGAATTTTTTAAAAAGTGCTCCACAATTCAAGTTGGATTGGGTTGGCCCTCTGCTCAGAGTCGCCATCAAGCGGTCTTTTATGGTACCGCATCTCTAACTTCCTTGTTAGCAAGAATTTAAGAGGCAAGTTAGTGAGAAACTCACTCCGCCCTAAATCACCGAAAGAACTGTTCAGATGGACTTTTCCATCGTTTGGGGCGTTTTTTCTTTTAGCAGAAGCACTTTCTTTCAACTGAAGAGTTTTACCTTTTGGAAAGGTTAACACTGTGGAGAGTGGTAAAGAAGAACCGGGGAGATTAAGAAATACAACAGATTAAGGTAACGTGTACATTTTCCTCTTTGCTCTTATTAATACGATCAACTATTTATAAACTTGATTTTAGTTACCAATATAAAAATCATAATTCATAATGTCCAGTTTGCTTTTGTTTACATGACATGTGATTTAAAATCAAAATGTGTTATTTAACATTAAACTGTAATGTAGCGTTATTAAGAGTTACTGAGACATCACATTACTAGAGCATGAAATGTTAAGTGTTCCAGTCAAAATGTTACTAATAGGTAAAAAATTATTATTATTTTTTAATTTAGAAAGTAGCAAAATGTGATGCTTATTCCTTAATCTTTTGTAAAAAGTTTATCATCGTCTGTGTCTGTTCACTGTGACATGTGAAATGAAGTGTAATGGCATGATGATCCAGTGAATGTGTGTGAGTCATGGCCAGGGGGGTAGCACCAATATCTGGGGCCCCCATACACACCCACTTATTATGTTTACAAGCACTAAAAAACAAATTGTAGCATGGATTTGGTTGAAACCAGTTTTTTTTAGACACATGTAAAACCTTAAATAGGTTTCTGACTTATTAAAGATGGATTAACCACCCAAATCAGGGGTCCCCAAACTTTTTGACTCAGGGGCCGCATTGGGTTAAAAAAATTTGGGCGGGACAAGCGGTACAAAATGTGTGTGTGTATATATATATATATATATATATATATATATATATATATATATATATATATATATATATATACTGTATATATACACATATATAATTTTTAGAGAATATGCTAGGAGACACAGAGAATAACTAGCGATAGAAAATGGATTAGGAAGGACAGATTTTAAAAAATAATGATTAAAAAAAAAAAAGTTTAATATGGCGGGTGTATCAAGCCAGCGGGCCGTAGTTTGGGGACTCCTGACCTGAATAATAATTTGTAATAAATACTCCACATCGAGAGGAGCCAAATGAGGTGTTTTGGGCATCTGGTCAGGATGGAGGGAGGTGTTTAGGGCACGTCCAACCAATAGGAGGTCACGGGGAAGACCCAGGACACGTTGGGAAGACTATGTCTCCCGGCTGGCCTGGGAACGCCTCGGGATCCCCCGGGAAGAGCTAGACGAAGTGGCTGGGGAGAGGGAAGTCTGGGCTTCCCTGCTTAGGCTGCTGCCCCCGCGACCCGACCTCGGATAAGCGGAGGAAGATGGATGGATGGATGGATGGATGGAATAAATACTAGTTTTTTTTTACATATACAGTACAGGCCAAAAGTTTGGACACACCTTCTCATTCAATGCTTTTTCTTTATTTTCATGACTATTTACATTGTAGATTGTCACTGAGGGCATCAAAACTATGACACCCGTGAAGTTAAACCATTTCAGTTGACTACCTCCTGAAGCTCATCGAGAGAATGCCAAGAGTGTGCAAAGCAGTAATCAGAGCAAAGGGTGGCTATTTTGAAGAAACCAGAATATAAGATATGTTTTCAGTTATTTCACATTTTTTATTAAGTACATAACACCACATGTGTTCATTCATAGTTTTGATGCCTTCAGTGACAATCTACATTGTAAATACCGTATTTCCTTGAATTGCCGCCGGGGCGCTAATAAATTTAAAACCTCTTCTCACTCCTGCGCTTACCAAAGGCATGCGGTAAAAGTAAGCATGCGCTAATTATTTTAAAACCTCTTCTCACTCCGGTACTTACCAAAGGTATGCAGTAAATATTTGAGTGTGATGTAAGCTTGGACCTTAAATCCTACTGAATAGCTCTTAATCTTCTTCCCTTTATGCGATTTCAAATTACCGGTATTGAAATCAGCCTCCTCCATTTTGAAAATGGTGACAGGGGAAGTGTCACTCGTGACGTCACGAGTTTGACCAGGCGATAATACTAAGCATGCGCTAATTAATTTTCGAGGCGAGTTTGACCCGGCAGTAATTCAAGGCAGGCGCATACTATATGCCCTGTGGCAATTCAAGGAAATACGGTAGTCATGAAAATAAAGAAACCGCATTGAATGAGAAGGTGTGTCCAAACTTTTGGCCTGTACTATAGATGCCAACAAATCCAATATAAAGATGCCAGAATGTGAATTTAAATAATCATATAATCAGTCAATCAGTCAATAATTATACATTTGTCAAGTTTTTCTGTATTTCTTTTACAGTACAGATTATCTGAATTACCTAGTATTATCAGGATTGTGCCTATCGTTCACAATTCCTATGTAAGACAATAACACATATGTTTTTCTAAGTCATAAAATATGGCCAGTCAGAGGTGGCTAACAATGCGGCTAATGTGAGTACACTAATTGGCCAATAAAGCCCTCCAAAGAAACATCTGAAAACCGCCAATAGTACCCCATTTACTTAGCAATATTGGTATTATAAGCGCTAACACGGACATTCTATCTTTAGCAGCGAACTAACTAGTTTATGCAGCTATATTGACATGTTGAGCCGGTAAGATGATGTGTTGCCTCTGAGCTGGTGAAAGTTAATTTGAGATCATAAATCATGCTCCTCACTTGCAAATTAGAAGGATGTGGCCATAACTCGGCCAAATCATACCAAAGACTATAAAAATGAAAATGGGACCCATTACCTCCCTGCTTGGGACTCAGCATCAAGGGTTGGAATTGGGGGTTAAATTACCAAAAATTATTCCCAGGCGCGGCCCCACCGCTGCTGCTCACTGCTCCCCTCACCTCCCAGGGGGTAATCAAGGGGGATGGGTCAAATACAGAGAATAATTTGGCCACACTTAGTGTGTGTGTGTGTGTGAAAATCATGGGTACTTTAACTTTAATTTAATAAACCGAAAAGTTGGTCAATTTTGACATTCAACTTAAACCCAGTGACGGCAAGAAAGACAAGGAAAATAATTTAGTTTGAGGCACTTTTTGTTAACCCTTTGTGAGGATTATGATTATTGCATCTACACGGTAAGATATAAACATACCATTAGTCGGCATCCCAGTGAGAGCAAACATTGTACAGTAAGGTATTGTTTTATTTTCGTAGTTTGCATATATTTTTTAGCACCAAGTGATACTGTTCCTTGATGCTTAGTGTTGGTTGTTGATGGAAAAAGCAAAATTTGCGATGCATCTGTGAAATTATTACGCCGCTGTATGCTTAAAATAAGCAAAATACGTAAATATACATTATTATTATGAATGTGCCATTAACCAGATTACACATTTACTTACAATATGTATATAAAACAATGATGGAGGCTTTTGGATGTTTTTGAGCGCTAGGGCGACTCACATTAGCTCCATTTTTGGCTGACTTTAGCTAGAGGTTATTTATGAGTTAAAATGCACACAAAAAGAAAATTTGTGCTTGTTTTACATAAAGATTGTGTATGAGACAAAAATAAAAAAAAGTGCAGTTCCCTTTTAATTGAGGGTCTGTGAACGCACCACATCATTGACATTGCGACGCAAAAAACACTTGTACTTAACTTTTTCCTATGCTGCAACATATTTATTATATTTTAACCTTCCTCCTTTACCTCATTATTGTTCCAAAATGCTGGAGCTTTAATGACGTTATGACTTCTGTGTTAAGTGAGGTGTTTGCCACCCTCTTGGTGGAACAAACCATTTGTATTTTTGATAGGATGTAAAGGTAGTCATCGACGTTGTTCATTTGAATTAAACAACTTTATTATTTAACTTTCACGGCTATATTAAGGGCTCTCCCTTAGAGATAGGGTGAGAAGCTCTGCCATCCGGGAGGAACTCAAAGTAAAGCCGCTGCTCCTCCACATCGAGAGGAGCCAGATGAGGGGGTTCGGGCATCTGGTCAGGATGCCACCCGAACGCCTCCCTGGTGAGGTGTTTAGGGCACGTCCAGCCGGTAGGAGGCCACGGGGAAGACCCAGGACACGTTGGGAAGACTATGTCTCCCGGCTGGCCTTGGAACGCCTCGGGATCCCCCGGGAAGAGCTAGACGAAATGGCTGGTGAGAGGGAAGTCTGGGCTTCCCTGCTTAGGCTGCTGCCCCCGCGACCCGACCTCGGATAAGCGGAAGATGATGGATGGATGGATGGATGGATGGCTATATTAATTTTAAATTATTTATTTTACGTTGTTTGTTTTAAAATCTTCCAACTTCACAAAAAGTACAACACCCCCATTTACTCTTACAATGGTATTGGCTCTTTATCAGCCCCCTCTCTAGTCCCGCTAGTGTTTGTCTTGCTCTTTTTCAGGGCTTAGATTAGATTGCAATGACAGGAGCCAACACAGGATTTGAGAGGATGCTTTGAAGGTTGACATGTTGTATAAACGCCCCTGTGTTTATGTTCTCACCGTGGCTGGGAAATGAGAGATTATTCCATGTATAGAGTAAATCCCTTAAAAGTACCCGTGGCGTGATATTGCCAGCTGGTCCACCTGACCAATAGCAGAGCAGACACAAGAGTCACTTTATTTCTTTTGGCGCCACCTTTGCTATGTTTTCCACTTTTCCAGACTTCAGAAAACAGCTCTTTTTATGTTGCTCAGACGTGTCTTAAAACGTAAACTCCAATAATTAGCCTGGTGGTTAACTCCTATTTTTTTTGTAGGTTGCCCAGATGCTTCAGCATCATTTCCAGTCCGCCTGAAGAGGAATTTGGCGCACAGTCGTGATAAAAGGGATGAATGAGGTACAGAAGCCTTAAAGGGGAACTGCACCTTTTTTGTTTTGTATATCGTTCAGACTCATTATGAGAGAAAACGTTACATATGTTTTTTTTTTAGGATATCATAGTTGATAAAAACTAGGGCTTCGAATCTTTGGGTGCCCCATGATTCGATTCAATATCAAATCTTGGGGTCACGATTCCATTCAAAATCCATTTTTTTTTTCAATTCAACACGATTCTCGATTTTTTCCCAATTTAAAAGGATTCTCTATTGATTCAATACATAAGATTTAAGCAGGATCTACCCCAGTCTGCTGCCATGCGTGCAGAGTAGTAGATTTTTATAAAAAGCTTTTATAATTGTAAAGGACAATGTTTTATCAACTGATTGCAATAATGTAAATTTGTTTTAACTATTAAACAAACCAAAAATATGACTTATTTTATCTTTGTGAAAACATTGGACACAGTGTGTTGTCAAGCTTATGAGATGCGATGCAAGTGTAAGCCACTGTGACACTATTGTTCTTTTTTTTTTTTTATAAATATCTAATGATAATGTCAATGAGGGATTTCTAATCACTGCTATGCTGAAATTATAACTAATGTTGATACTGTTGTTGATAATATTCATTTTTGTTTCATTAATTTTGGTTGGTTCTGTGTCTCAGTTCTGAGTTTTGCTGGGTCAGGCTAGGTTTTGGAATGGGATTGCATTGTTATGGTATTGCTGTGTATTGTTTTGTTGGATTGATTAAAAAAAAAAAAAATTAAGAAAAATAAAATAAAATAAAAATCGATTTTTAAAAAATGAGAATCGAGTCTGAATCGCACAACGTGAGAATCGCGATTCAAATTCGAATCGATTTTCTCCCACACCCCTAATAAAAACGCTGATGATGCGGCTAATGGAGTCACAAAAGTCACAAAGCCTCTAAAACAGGTGTGTCAAATTCATTTAAGATCGGGGGCCACATGGAGAAAAATCTACTCCCAAGTGGGCTGGACTGGTAAAATCACGGCACGACAACTTCAAAATAAAGACAACTTCAGATGGTTTACTTTTTATGAAAATAGAACAAGCACATTCTGTACAAATGTACGAATTATATTGTTGCCGTTAATAGTATTCCGTTTGTGTACCTTCCATACTTGCCAACCTTCCCAGATTTTCCGGGAGACTCCCGAAATTCAGCGCCTCTCCCGAAAACCTCCCGGGACAAATTTTCTCCCAAAAATCTCCCGAAATTCAGGCAGAGCTGGAGGCCACGCCCCCTCCAGCTCCATGCGGACCTGAGTGACGTGTCGACAGCCCGTTTTCACGTCAGCTTTCCCACAATATAAACAGTGTGCCTGCCCAATGACGTTATAACTGTAGAATGATCGAGGGCGAGTTCTTGGTTTCTTATGTGGGTTTATTGTTGGGCAGTTTTATTAATGTCCTCCCAGCGCGGTAACAACACACAACAACAGCAATCACATTTTCGTCTTCGGTAAAGCAGTTTGTCTGCCGTAAACAGCAATGTTGTGACACTCTTAAACATGACAATACTGCCATCTACTGTACATGCATATAACCACGCCCCCGCCCCAGGCCACCCCCCACCTCCCAAAAGCGGAGGTCTCAAGGTTGGCAAGTATGGTACCTTCCTTTCATTGTATTTCCAATTCTGAAACACAAATCAAAAAACAAAGTTAGGGCTGTTTTTCTATTTTTTACTATATATGGCAGATTTGAAAACAAACAAAAAAATGGTGGATTTTCATTAAATTATTGCCATAAAATTGCATTTTGTGCTGTTTTCCTCTTATGGATTTTTATTTTCCCAGATAAACACAAAAATCAAATATACTGTATGTTCATCCAAAATTCAAAAATGCGTGGTTATATGTGTGATCACCAATTGAATCGGAAATGGTATTTTAGCTTTTCCGTTGCGTTTAGCATGTTTTTACCATAACTATAACATCTTTGTTCAGCAGGAGTCCTACTTTAAAAAACTGTCATTAAATAGTTGTCCAACTTTTGTTTCAGAAATGAAAATTGAAAAAATGGCGTGAAATGTGTTTTTTGATTTGCATTTAAGAATTGGAAATAAAATAGTTTTTTTTTTACACTTACACATTGCAGTTAATAGTTTTCTATCTTTATTTATCGTCATTTATACTTTTTGGATAAATTATCATCAGTCAACTCATTGGTGTTAATTTTCATTCCATCAAGATAAAAAAATATCAAAATCACATTATAGGATGTTTTTTCATGTAGTTTGCTCATCTTCCTTGACTGGTGCGCTAACATCATATGGTTTATTTTATGTACATATATTAAATTATCTACAAAGATACAAAGGATTGCTATTGCAACATCTAGTGGACACATTTAGAACACCAGTTTCTTTCATTCAAAAATTTCGGCTCATTTTTATACTTTACACACTCATCCTGCGTACCGGGTAAAACCTGTTCGCGGTCCGGATTGTACGTTTGACACCCTTGCTCTAAAAAAAAAGTCATACCCCCCCGTCAACGTTTTATATACACACTGCAAGTCTGTATATAATGTGGTAACACACATGTTCGTAACAATATGTAATATGTACGATATTTACCGTATTCTGATCATTATAATCAGTGCCGAGACTGATTTCTTTCGCGCATTTATTTCCGTTACCATAGCAGCCCAATTCCCATTCGGTAAGAGACAATGAAGACCACTATTTTTTGACAAATGAAGATTCTCAACCTTATATTTTTGAAGCTGAAAATGGAGAGGATGAAATATTGCTTCTAGAAGCCAGCCTGAAAAAAGAGTAAAACGTTGGAGCAGACGGAAGCTGAGAGTGTCAGGTCGGCTTGACTCGAAGCTGTAAAAGTGGAACTTTAAGCCCAGCTATTTCAACATAAATGGAGTGCTTACCTAAATAAACGGGAAAAAAACGTCCCTGGCAAGCTGGAGTATATAGCGATCATGATACACGCAGCACATCACGCGTGTTATTACAACTGCAGTACATACAGTACACTGTCTGGCTAGCTGTGTACAAACAAAACATGAAATGTGGGCTAATACTTTACAGATATTGTAATATGATTGTTCATGTTTTTCAGTCAGTACAAATTGGTGTCCTATCACAGTGTCGTACATTACAAACTCAAACACGATTCGGGTGCTGACGTATAAGCTAGCCTGTCTCTTTCCGTAGTTGTTTTTTATGGTTAATACCAAAGCATTCAGATGTGTTACGGTGCTAGAAAAAGAGTTCCTCAGTGTTGGCTCTTACAATAACAACTTACAACTTGCTACAGCTTGGTCATTATACAGGTTAAGAAACATAAATTAGGTAATGTTGTAGATTTTTGAATCCATTTTTAAGTGATTTTAAGGTAGAATTGATTGATCCCATTAGCTGCATCGCTAGCTGATTTTTACATGTTAGATTGCAAAAAAAAACAACAACACCTTTTGTCTTCTTGTCTCTCATAATGCTTGTGAACGATAGGGAAAATTCCCAAAAAGTGCAATTCCCCTTTAATGAGGCCAACTTTTAAAATAAGCTGAATGGACATATTCAGCGTGTCTTTGCTCAGTTCTTCGTTACTATTGTGAGACAATGCAGTAACACCATTGATAATTTGCACACAACCACAAAAAAGTATAACAAAAAAAAACATACTAAAACAGTATTAACAACACTCTAGATGAGGATAATTTCTGCTACATCTGTGGTTATCAAACCTCTTTCACCCAGCACCACTTCAGAAAACACTTGGCTCTCCAAGTACCACCATAATGACTAGCTTTAAAATGCAGTACTGTAGTAGTCCTAAATGTTTATTAAAACAAAGCAGATGTATTATTTTACAAGTATATCAAATATTTTAGCCATTGTACCATTACACACAGTTTGAACAGTAACACTGTGTTTGAATGTTTAATTAAGTGATTATTTGGCCCCGCATACCTCGAGTTAAGCAAACTGTGCTACCCACTTGGTCATCGAGGCATTCAACATTTAATTCTCTTATGTCATTTGTACACCTTATTTCTTTTCAAAATTGTACCAAATCTGACATGTATCGGAAAAAAACCCATTAAAACAAACACAGTTGAGAGGTCAATTATGTCAAAGTCAATTGATAAAAAGTTGGTGTATTGTGCTACAATAAAACAGTTTATGGATTAAATATTTTGAAACAACACTTCCCCAAAGGAAATGCTTGACATAAACATAATCAGTTTTTATATGAATATGTTTGTAGTGTCATTCCATAACAGTTATACAAGTGTAAGAAAACAATGGTACCTCAACTTACAAGCTTAATTGGACGTCTTAACTTAAAACACTTCTTAAATCAACTCCCATTGAAATAAGTTGACATCAACAAAGTTGGCCCACAAAACAACGCTATTTTAACATTTAACATTCCATTTAATAAGAAATCATTTTTTTTAGATTAGAAATATTGTATGAAAAAGAATACAATATAATGTACTACTAACAACTACAGTAGTTCTATGAAGTAATGTAATAATAATGAATTAAGTATTTAGAGAGTAGACTTCTACGGCAGTGGTTCTCAACCTTTTTTCAGTGATGTACGCCCTGTGAACATTTTTTTTAATTCAAGTACCCCCTAATCAGAGCAACGCATTTTTGGTTGAAAAAAAGAGATAAAGAAGGAAAATACAGCACTATGTCATCAGTTTCTGATTTATTAAATTGTATAACAGTGCAAATTATTGCTCATTTGTAGTGGTCTTTCTTGAACTATTTGGGAAAAAAAGATATAAAAATAACTAAAAACTTGTTGAAAAATAATGAAGTGATTCAGTTATAAATAAAGATTTCTACACATAGAAGTAATCATCAACTTAAAGTGTCCTCTTTGGGGATTGTAATAGAGATCCCTCTGGATTCATGAACTTAATTCTAAACATTTCTCCACAAAAAAGAAATCTTTAACATCAATATTTATGGAACATGTCCACAAAAAAATCGAGCTGTCAACACTGAATATTGCATTGTTGTACTTTTTGTTCACAGTTTATGAACTTACATTCATATTTTGTTAAAGTATTATTTAATAAATATATTTATAAAGGATTTTTGAATTGTTGCTATTTTTAAAATATTTAAAAAAATCTCACGTACCCCTTGGCATACCTTCAAGTACCCCCAGGGGTACGTGTACCCCCATTTGAGAACCACTGTTCTACGGTGTCTTCTTCCAGTTGCTTCCCCGTCAAACGCACCATCAGCAGATTTTCTATGTTTTCGTGGATAAATATCCACTGTTAAGATATCGTTTTAAACTTTTTTGGTGGTATTAAACTCATTCTGCATCAGTATGGTGCAGACAATGTTGTGATCCGATTCCCGGATCACATCTTTTGTCTATATGTGAGTCTTTTGTGTTTCTTGTTTATAGTTAGTTAATGCACTTCTTAGTTTGTATTCGTCACCGTAGCGACTTCATTTGTTCCACCTGCACTGGCACCCGGCGCACACCTGTCTTTGATGACCATTTCTGTATTTATACCTGCCTCCTCCCTTTGTTCGGTCTGAATTCTTATCTTGCTTTATGCAACATGCACGTTCGATGATCTGGTCCTGTTTTTGGCTTGCTAAATTCTGTCTTAGCTTTTGGGCGCTCGACGCGCCCCAATTTGGACTTTTACCTCGGTGCTAGTGTTAGCCTAGCTCCCCGTGCGTTGCACGCGCTTTCTTTTGCCTTTGTACCAGTGTTCTTTTATCATTTTATATATTAACCCTTGTGTAATGTTCATATTGTTGTTACTCAGCCAGCGTTTGTGGGTCTGATGGACCCATTGCATTTTGTGGCTTTTAATACCTCACAATCAAACACTTTTATGTTAAAATACTGAACAGATGTTTACCGTATCCCAATAAACATTTGTTTAGTATTTTACAATATTTCTCTGTTAGTTTCTGCATCCCACAGGGATTATTCTTTTGTGTTTCTGTACCTGTGGTTCCCACACAAGGTTGCTCCATTGTTCGTCAACACTGTCTGCTCTCATTTTCTCGCACATTTGCCCCTCTGATGTTCTATCTACACTCTGTCCTCCTCCTGTCTCGGCCTGCTGTGTGTGTGTGTGCGTGTGTGCGTGTGTGCGTGTGTGTGTGTGTGTGTGTGTTTGTGTGTGTGTGTGTGTGTGTGTGTGGTCCAGTGGACATCTTATATGTAATAGAAATGTGTAGGTGGGGTGTATGGTGTGAGGTCATTAAATATGTATTCCAATGTATGTTCTTCACAAAAGGTTGCAACATTGTTTGTCAACTCTGTCTGCTCTCATTTTCTCGCACATTGACCCTCTAATGTTCTGTGTACCTACACTCTGGCCTGCTGTGTGTGTGTGTGTGTGTGTGTGTGTGCTCCAGTGGACATCTTATATGTAATAGATATGTGTAGGTGGGGTGTATGGTGTGTGGTCATTAAATATGTATTCTGATATATGTTCTTCACAAAAGGTTGCAACATTTTTTATCAACATTGTCAACTCTGTCTGCTCTCATTTCTCGCACATTTAGCCCTCTGATGTTCTGTGTACCTACACTCTGTCCTGCTGTGTGTGTGTGTGTGTGGTACACAGAACATCAATTTCCTCACTTCTTTTAGTCCCGGGTCCAGTGGACCCAGACATCTTATATGTAATAGAAATGTGTAGGGGGAGTGTATGGTGTGTGGTCATTAAAAATTCATTCTGATATATATTCATCACAGAAAATGAGCCAAAGTCAATGAGTCTCAGTTTGAAAAATTAATTCATTGTATCATTTTTCTTTTAATAAAAAATGAAAACGGGTCCCACAGACCCGAACACCACACAAGGGTTGAATCCAGCTCCTACCTGCAATCTTGCTTGTCTGGTCCCGTGCATTTTGAGTTGACATCTCCGCTCATCACAATGCGCTTCGAACGTGACAGACTAGCTGGGATTTGCTTGAATTGCTTCGCCAAGTTGGTGAAAACATCATGTTTTTGGTGGTTTCTTTCTTTAATTCAATGAATATCATTCACTTTCTTCTTTCCCAGGTTTAAAAAAATAAAGCTAGCTATAAGATAATAGTAGCGAACCTCATGTATTAAGCTTACGTACGCACAAAAATCTGCCCTACGCCCCTTTTAATGGCAAAGTTGAGGTGTATCAATCGCGAAACGAGCGTGGAAATGTGCAACTTCAATGCATATACGCACCTTTCTACAGGTTATGGATACATTGGCGACACAGACATCGCTCATTTGATTGTGTTTATTCCAGGGCCGCTCTGCTCCGACCCTCCTGAGAAGGTGCCACCTCGCCCTGTCCAAGGCCGACACTGTCAGCTCCACACCAGCCAGACAAGCCCTCTCTGTTGACCCCGGCGATGGCGTTGCCGCCCAGCCCGAGAACGAGGAGACCTTTCCCTTGTCCGAATTCTCCGACTTATTCGAGAGTGCTGAGGGCTCGCCCGTGCAGGTGTTGGCGATTCAGCCTGGCCAGCCTGTAGATGGCAGACAAAACCTGCGGATGAAGTTCCAAGGTGCTTTCAAGAAGGGCATTTCCAACCCAATGGATCTGCTGGAATCCACCATGTATGAATCAAATGTGGTTCCAGGTGCAAAGAAAGCACCTATGGACTCCCTCTTTGACTATGGAACCTACAGGAACACAAGTAACCAGAAGCGACGCAGGAAGAAGCTGCCCCGAGGGTAAGAAACGACTCATTTGCACATGTATTCCATCTGGAGATGATCCTTTCTTTAATAGGTTGAGTTATTAGTGAATTTATTTTCATTGGGACAAGGGTTGTAAAAATATTGTCAGAACAAACTCCTACATAGCAGTGGCGCGCATACAGTATGTAGACAGAGGTGTGCCACATTCGTCTCATACACTGTGGGCTTCTTTCACTGATCGAACAGAGAACATGTTGTTGGTTGCTGCTGCAGGCGTTGAGGTAATATTTAGGCTGACCTCCACCCAGCGCACTCCCTGCTCGCAGACTTTGTATGTCAGAAAAAGTTAATTGAAAAGTACCACTGATAGTCACACACACACACACACGAGGTGTGGTGAAATTACCCTCTGCATTTTACCCATCCCCTTGTTCACTCCCTGGGAGGTGATGGGAGCTGTGAGCAGCAGCTGTGGCAACGCTCGGGAATCATTTTGGTGATTTAACCCCCAATTCCAACCTTTGATGCTGAGTGCCAAGCACGGAGGTAATGAGTCCCATTTTTATAGTCTTTGGTATGACTCGGCCTGGGTTTGAACTGACGACCTACCGATCTCAGGGCAAACACTCTAAGCACAAGGCCACAAAAGAAAAAAAAAGTTTAAAAAAAAAGCAAAAAAAAAAAAAAAAGGATTGGGACACTTAACCTGGGGCCCGAAGCAGAATTGTATCTGCTAAAAAAAACACACTTTTTTATTTATGTGATTTTTAAACTTTTTTTTATTTTTTTATTTTTTTTAAATCAAACTTGGATTAAATTTGATGCCTTTTTTGTACCAAAACTAATTATTGGGGGGAGATGTTCAATGATTATCTTTTTCAGTAGAAAAAAAAAGTTCTTGATTAAATAACCCTGCGGGAACATTGAAATGTAATTATTTTCAAAGTTTTAAAAGGCGTAAAAACATTTTGAATTAATGAAAAATTTAAATTTTCAATAAATGTCGGTCTTATACAAAAACATAAAAAAAAATTAAAATTTTGACCCCTTTGAAGGCCTTTTGATAAGATACTTTTACATGTTTAAATTAGTACAATAACTAATTTAACTTTTTTTTTTTTTTTTTTTTTTCAAATTGATCTCAACTCTGTACACTGCTGCTGGAATTTTAATTTTCCTGAAGGAACTCTCCTGAAGGAATCAATAAAGTGCTATCTATCTATCTAATGTTTTATGCAAATGTATATTATTCTAAAACTAGGACATAATTTTATCAAAAGGCATTCAAAGGGTTAAAAAAACATTACATATTTGATACTTTTGTGTCGGGCTTAATTTGATTTAGGGATAACATAATTGTTGTTTATAATTTGCTTTACTACGCATTGCAACACAATGCATTGATAAACAAAAATGCAATTTTTTGGATTATTTTCCAGTGTTAGGTAGCCGAACCTCTCTCTAATAAACGCCCAGCTTTCTCCCGTCCAAATAAATAAATAAATACACAATATGAGACCCATTACCTCCCTGCTTGGCACTCAGCATCAAGGGTTGGAATTGGGGGTTAAATTACCAAAAATGATTCCCAGGCGCGGCACCGCTGCTGCCCACTGCTCCCCTTACCTCCCAGGGGATGATCACGGGGATGGGTCGAATGCAGAGGACACATTTCACCACACCTAGTGTGTGTGTGTGACAATCATTGGTACTTTAACTTTAACTTTATTAAAAAATAATAATAATAACAAAAATAAAATAAACAGTACAGGACAAAAGTGTGAAAACACCTTCTCAATTAAATGCATTTTCTTTATTTTCCTGACTATTTACATTGTAGATTGTAACTCAAGGCATCAAAACTATGACACCTGTGAAATGAAAACCATTTCAGATGACTACCTCTTGAAGCTCATCGATAGAATGCCAAGAGTGTGCAAAGCGGTAATCAGAGCAAAGGGTGGCTATTTTGAATAAACTAGAATATAAAACATGTTTTCAGTTGTTTCACCTTTTTTTTTGTTAAGTTAATTTATAGTTTTGATGCCTTCATTGACAGTTTACAATGTAAATAGTCCTGAAAATAAAAAGAAAACACATTGAATGAGAAAGTGTGTCCAAACTTTTGGCCTGTACTAATATATGTATGTATATATATAAATATATATATATATATATATATATATATATATATATGAATCCAAAAAAATGCCATGCCCTTTGAAAAATTAAGGATTTATACATCCGATTTGGTTTTAGTGTATCGTACACTTGTGAAAGAATGGGACATTGAAATGTTAAAATATAACATGAAAAGACCCTCTTAGGACAAAGCATGTATAATGGAGTAAAACAACAAAAACGATGGCAAAAATACAACAAAAAATACTGAGAAGACAAAGAAGTTATTGAGAAATATATGTATAAACATCCCCAACTCTACTTTGATCAGAATCTGAGCCCCCACCAGACCTTTGTGAGACGAGCACTAACAGTGTGGGCTAGTGAAAAATAATGGGGACTTCCGTCAATATATTCTTATCAGTGACGGAGCAGGAAGTGGCTGGGAATAAGTTTGCTGTAAAATTTAATTTGAAGTGCTCTGTCATTCAGTAATTGACATTGTATATGGGAGCGGTTTCCCTGCACAGTAATTTGGACATCTGTGTTGCTGAATCTTTTGCAATTTGTTCAATTAATAATGGAGACTATAAAGAACAATGCTGTTGGTGGAAAGCGGTGTATTGCACCTATCTTTAGCACCGAGACACAGTCGGTGTCTCTGTTTTTAACACAGAGCGGTCAAGCGAACATGTTTCTCTACGTCAACCAGTGTGTTTTTGGATGGGAAAATTGTGATATATATCTTACCGGAGACATCATTGGATTATTCGTCCTGCAGTAGCTGTTTAAAAGGCAGCTGTGAGCTTGGCTCCTCGGCTTCCTTCTGAGACACTGCGTGTTCACCGCAGCCATTCGACCTCGAGGTATGTCTTTACAATCTCACTAAAACACTATTAAAACAATAAGCAGATAAGGGATCTTCCAGAATTATCCGAGTAAATGTGTCTAATTACATCTAAAACTCTCACACTGCCGGTGCCCAAAGCCGTCGCTTTTTATTTTATTTTATTTTTTCTAGTCCTTTGCTATCAATATCATCATCCACAAATCTTTCTTCCTCGCTCAAATTAATGGGGAAATTGTCGTTTTCTCGGTCCGAATAGCTCTTGCTGCTGGAGGCTCTCATTATAAACAATGTGAGGACGTGAGGAGCCCTCACCCTTGTGACGTCATCGTCTGCGACTTCCCGTAAAGGCGAGGCTTTTTTATCAGCACCAAAAGTTGCGAACTTTATCGTCGATGTTCTCTACTAAATCCTTTCAGCAAAAATATGGTAATATCGCGAAATGATCAAGTACGACACGTAGAATGGACCTGCTATCCCCGTTTAAATAAGAACATCTAATTTCATTAGACTTTTAAAGCACTATACACACTTTACAATGTGTTTGATCACAATGCTTGTGGCTTATGTGTCTTTGTAGTAAAACAGAGACATCTGGTGAGGACGGTCCAAGTGAGGACGCCCCAAAGGTTATGAAAGTATTCAATCGCACTCTTCTCTTCGACTGTGTGTCACGTGGGGACCCCGAAGCCATGGAAGGTCTGTTGGAGTATTTGCAAAATAACCACAAGAGACTGACGGATGAGGAGTTCCGAGGTAAGGCGGGATGTGTGCCAATAAAGGATGTGGATGTGACTGCGTCTTTAGCTCCGAAGCACAACCAATTGTTATCTCCCCCTTGTTGACCTTTGATCCTCTGTTTTCCGCTTTTCTTCTGCATTATTTGCTGTGTTCAACCCAGATAAGAGTGAGCGGGAAAAAGTGATGATGTCATAGACTTTGTCCTACTCAAGAAAAGCTTCCTGTGTGTGCCAGGGCGTTTTTTTCTAGGATTATAACAAGGAGCAGAGAAAAATCACAGCAAACTGTCGCCTTTTTCAGGCCGCTAAACAAACAGTCTCCAAGAATATTTAAGATACTATAAAAATAAGCCTGGATTGGGATAGTTTGGTTCCTGTAGTGTCTGTAATAGATGGATGTAATGTAAGAACATTTTTGAGATAAATATAAGCCAGGGCTTCATGGTGGCACAGGGGTTAGTCGGTCTGCCTCACAATACGAAGGTCCTGAGTAGTCCTGGGTTCAATCCCGGGCTCGGGATCTTTCTGTGTGGAGTTTGCATGTCCTCCCCGTGAATGCGTGGGTTCCCCCCGGGTACTCCGGCTTCCTCCCACTTTCAAAGACATGCACCTGGGGATAGGTTGATTGGCAACACAAACAATTGGCCTTAGTGTGTGAATGTGAGTGTGAATGTTGTCTATTTGTGTTGGCCCTGCGATGAGATGGCGTCTTGTCCAGGGTGTACACCGCCTTCCGCCCGATTGTAGCTGAGATAGGCACCAGCGTCCCCCGCGGCCCCAAAGGGAATAAGTGGCATTTATATATATATATATATATATATATATAGATTTTTTTTCCCCCATAATCTGTCCTGTCCAGCCATTTAAGTAAAGGTCTGGGTAGAATTTGATCAAACATAACCAGTTTTCTTTTAAATAATATAGAAATTTATCAGAGCTGTTTATCTATTTTATGAAGAAATGTAGTTAATCATTGAACTGGCACCCAATGTCATTAAAAATAAGTATTGATTTTAAATCAAAAATAATTTTGAATTGAATTGTTACCCCCAAGTATCGAATCAAATTGAATTGTGAGGTGCCCAAAGATTCACAGCCCTAATATATATATTGTAGTGTCTCAAAAGTGTACATTATTTTAGTAAAATAGGGACTTTTGTCGAGGCTGGAACCAATTGTTCATGTTTACATTGACTCTTATGGGGAACTTTGCTTCACTATACTGTACAAACTTTGTGATTTACGAGCCTTGCTCAAGAACCACTTAAGTTCGCAAATCGGGGTTCCACTGTAATGATATTAAATCAAATAAATGTAAATGCTTGATACACAAGAGCTAAGTACAGGTAGAGTATAATTTTGGAGGGCGAGAAATAACCTACGATGAAGAAAAAAAAAGGTGTGTATGCAATACAATGTGGCACTTGAGCATGCTGTAAATTCAAATGTAAAACAGATATAGTATACCAACAACATATACCAGAAACCTTATAATTGTTTTTTTTTATTTCATTTTCTCATCAGAGCCATCCACTGGTAAGACATGTCTCCCCAAAGCCCTGTTGAACCTCTACAGTGGTCGAAACGACACCATCCCACTGCTGGTGGACATAGCAGAGAAAACTGGAAACCTCAGAGAGTTCATCAACACACCTTTCAGGGACCTCTACTACAGAGGTATTGTTGAGCAGTCCTTTCACCTTCCACTCGGTTGTCAAAGCTGGCCGTGTTTACAGAGGTGGGCGAGGCCCTATTTTGAAAAAATGGAATGTAAAATGTTAGGTTTGATGGGTGCTCATTTTGATTAATCATTATGTCAGTGATGAAAATATAACTGATTTTGAATCTACATTAATCATGTCTCATTTTGCATTTGCAAAGAGAAAGAATGGCATATACAGCAAATGCACTTTATGTGTTTATTAAACAACTTTAGCATCGTGTTTACGTTAACAAAAACGTTTTGCACTTTTTGTGTTATTAATGTGTTATTTTAAGATGGAAGACAATTCATTCCTGCAGAGTGTGCATAATACTTTACTTCATTACCCGATCAACTGCACAATTGGACGGTGGCCGAGAAGGCCCACAACTAATGCAAACGCCACAGCACAACAACTTTAAAGGAGAACTGCACTTTTGGGGGGAATTTCGGCCATTATTCACAATCCTTATGTGAGACTAGAACGCACGTCTTTCCCTTTTCTGTGCGTTCTAAATATGAAATTATTAATATTAATATTAGTAATATTGAAACATTACCGATGGGAAGCTTATATCTTTCAGCACAAGACTTGTGTTCCCCGTTTGGATGATAAATGAATCATAACCTTCATTCAGGTAAAAAAAGTAAAAAAAATAATACAAAAAAATACAAAATTTTTAAGTACCAATGATTGTCACACACACTGTTGGTGTGGCGAAATTATTCTCTGCATTTGACCCATCACCCTTGATCACCCCCTGGTAGGTGAGGGGAGCAGTGGGCAGCAGCGGTGCCGCGCCCGGGAATCATTTTTGGTGATTTAACCCCCAATTCCAAAAAATTCCAAAAAGAAAATGGGAGCAAAAAGGGTAATTTTGCGTTTTCCTCACAATGTCTTCAGGTCTAAATTTAATTTCATAGTTGACCAACTTCTCAGTTCACGTACACAACATTCTTCTATACAGGTGAGAGGCATGATTTGTAATCTAACAAAAAAATTACCAACTCAAATGCGTTATAGCTGCTCAGTACGTCAATAGCTGCATAAGCTTGTTACCTCTCGGTGATCAATGTGCCCTGTTACTAAAAGTAGTTCCTCGGCCTTAGCTGTAATGATAACAATGACGCTCATAGTTGGTTACTATGTAGGTCATGACCTATAAAATAAGTATTGTTGGTGTTTTTTGGATGTTTTTTAGAGGGATTTGTATGCAGAATGGGTGACTCCAATCAACACAATTTTTAGCCGTCCAGTAAGAACCATAATTTACAATTTAGAATACACAAAAAAACAGAAAGACACATGTTCTTGTCTCACATTAGGATTGTGAATGAAAAGTCACAAAAAAGTGCAGTTCTCTTTAAAAGTTGTTGTGTTGTGGTTTTATGTTGCTGTTTTGTGGCGTTTGTATTTGCTGGTGCTTTTGCAATCGTGTTGTGATTAAAAGTAGTCGTGTTGTGGTTGAAAGTTTTTGTGTAGTGGCGTTTGCAAATGTTGTGACCTTTCTCAACCACCGAAATACATTGCCAGAGACTTTTCAGAGATGTTGACTCATTCTGCGGCTGCCGTCCAGACAAGTTAATTGTCCTAAACATTTTAATCAGATGAATTTTGATGATGGACAAAGCCACATTGGCGTGTTAAGTTTGACAGGCCTGTTTTAAAGTGTGAATAAATCAGCTGTTATTCATTAGTTTGCTGGTTTGCCCAATTTCATCCTCTGCACATGAAGTAAAGTGCACTTTGAGGATGATGAAACTTGTTCTTCTTTCCTGGTAAGGTGACAACATCCCAAACAGTTAAGTGTCATGGTTTCCATAGCAACACTTTGCAGATGTCACTCAGCTTTATGAGACATCTGTTCTTATAAGTCCTCTACTTTCTTGGATTTCCTCCTTGTCAGACAAACTTATTTGGCTTGTTTAGAGTGTTTGTGTGTGATCCTTTGTGAATATTTCAAACAATGATTCGCACTAAAAATGAGGTGTTTGTTTCTCAGGCCAAACGGCGCTCCACATCGCCATCGAGCGGCGTTGTAAGCAGTATGTGGAACTACTGGTGGAGAAAGGAGCCGATGTTCATGCACAGGCCAGAGGACGTTTCTTCCAGCCTAGAGACGAGGGCGGCTACTTCTACTTTGGTAATAAACTTTGTTTACTTTAAACTGTGCTTCTTTTTTTCAAATAAACCTGTTATTTAAGTGATAACTGCAGACAAGGAGTAAGTGTTCAGAAAATGATGAATGTTGTCAGTGTGACTTCACCAGCCACTCTTTTTCCACATTTACTGTGCAAAAGACAGCTGCCAGTATAGAATAGCGCCTAACTGCTACTCCTAAATGCCACCTTTTCACTTTTCTTTAACTGGCAAGGACTACTACTTCTACCAAGACTCCACCTTGCTCAACACTTTCTAGAAGGCATCTTGGCAATGCTCAACCAACACGAACAGGGTGTCATGTGTTCAAGTGTCAAAAGAAAGGTGTCTGTGTTCTGCAGTGGAAAAAAAACATACTGTTTAGGAAGCAGGCCTCATCAAGAGTAAAACCTTACACTGGCCTCTGTTGGAGGATATGGGGAATTGCATTGCATTCGTCACAACGCTATGCTTCTTAAAATAGTGGGGCGGGCCCCTCCGGGGGTGTGAGATGAGGTGTCAGGGGGGGCCGATGAGGCAAGGGACTTCCACTATTAGCACCTTTTTTAATTCATGGATGATATACCAGTTTCCAGCTAGGTGGCAGCACTGCTTGAATTAATCTATTAATCTCTACCAGGATTTATACATACATAACGCTTGGATATAAATATGAGGATATAATTACTGTAAATATTGTCAGGTTCTCTTAAGGATTTCAATTCAGTGTGTTTGTGTGTAGGGATGTATACAGTGTACCGGTATTTTTTTTTTGCTTCCTCGAAAAAAAGCAACAAGTTGCTTAACTCAAGAGTGGGGTCTATTAGAGATGCGCAGATAGGCAATTATATTATCCGCAACCGCATCACTAAAGTGGTCATCCACCGGTCATCCACCCGAATCATCATTTTATCAGAACCGCAACCGCCCGCCACCCGCCCGTTGTTATATATCTGGAGTCAGCGACCTTTACCAATAAAAGAGCTAGTTTGACCCGTGTCACAAAGTAAAGAAGGCAATGGGAGCCGCTATCGTTCTCGCGAATATCCGATGGTGATCATTCAGATAACGGGAATAAGGGCGTGCCGTGAAGCCATTGCCACCTTCAACAAAATGTACGAACCTGTGAGGATGTTCTCCCGAAATGTGTTTGTCATTCTTGTTTGGTGTGGCTTCACAGCGTGGCGCATATTAGTAAGAGTGTTAAAATTGTTTATATCACAACCATTAGTGTACTCTGTATCACCCAGTATGCCTTGCAGTCGTGTGCGTGTGTCAGTGGAAGCCACACACAACATATTGCTGGACTTGCAAGTAAATAATACATGTTGTAGAAGGCGTCAAAGGCAAAGGACTCATAGCACGCCCTAATACTTATTAACTGGGTGACTGCGGGAAGACATACTTGAGAATGTATACGTCAACTAATGTCTTCTTCGCTTTGTGACACGGGTCCAAAATGGCTTTTTGAACGGTAAAAGTTACCGATCTCTGAACCATGTGTATCATATATTTCCAAATGGTTCAACCGGCACCCGCCCGAATCTATTTAAAATCAATTTTTTCGTCATGTTACCCGCCCGACCCGCGGATACTCCGCGGATGAGACCGCAAACCGCGCATCTCTAGGGTCTATTGAATTATGCTGCCAAGTAAATAAAAACTTAGTAGTTAATTGTGCGGCGGGATCGGTGCGGCGTCTTCAGTAATGCGGACATTGTACCGATCCGTTGTGGTGAAGAAGAAGCTGAGCCGAAAGGCAAAACTCTCAATTTACCGGTCGATCTACGTTCCCATCCTCACCTACTGTCATGAGCTTCGGGTTATGATCGAAAGGATAAGATCACGGGTACAAGCGGCCGAAATGAGTTTCCTCCGCCGGGTGGCGGGGCTCTCCCTTAGAAATAGGTTGAGAAGGTCTGCCATCCGAGAGGAGCTCAAAGTAAAGCCGCTGCTCCTCCACATCGAGAGGAGCCAGATGAGGTGGCTCGGGCATCTGGTCAGGATGCCACCCGAACGCCTCCCTAGGGAGGTGTTTAGGGCACGTCCAACCGGTAGGAGGCCACGGGGAAGACCCAGGACACGTTGGGAAAAGTATGTCTCCCGGCTGGCCTGGGAACGCCTCGGGATCCCCCGGGAAGAGCTAGACGAATTGGCTGGGGAGAGGGAAGTCTGGGCTTCTCTTCTTAGGTTGCTGCCCCCGCGACCCGACCTCGGATAAGCGGAAGAAGATGAATGGATGGATGGATGGATAGTTAATTGTCTGTTAATATACAATGTGAACTACCTCACACTGCAATTGTCTACATTCATTAATATTCCTGTTCAAATGGTGATTAAAACAAAATGTAAATGTACAAACTGTGTAGAAGATACAATGAATGCAATATGATTTAAAATGACCTCTTACTTGTGGAATAACAACATCTACATGAGGAGTCTCCACAAGAACCTGCTTTCGGTGGGTATTTTGCTCAAGGAAAATAGTTGTAATATTTGCGTTTATGCGCATGCTCAGTAGCAGTGGGTGGCAGATATCGATGGGCTGCGTATATCGACAGAAAAACGGTTCCTAATTGGGTCATTCCAGGAAGACCATTAAGATTCTGGACTAATGATAAGGCTATTGATATTTTTCTAACGAGCTGACCATCATCATTATGACACGCTGTCCATTGAGTTGAAATACTACGCACGGGTAGATGATAATTAGCTTGGAATAATCAAAAATAAGGAAGCAACACGAACACAAAAGTTTGTAATGCAACAATATTTCCTCCCAGTCCCCAAAGCCACACACATTAAGAAAAGTTAGTTTCAGTCTGAAGTGAATGCCACTTAACAAGCGTCTGCTTCATCTACTTGACCATCCTCTAAGCCGGTGGTTCTCAACCTTTTTTCAGTGATGAACCCCCTGTGAACATTTTTTGAATTCAAGTACCCCCTTATCAGAGCAAAGCATTTTTGGTTGAAAAAAACGGATAAAAAAGTAAAATACAGCACTATGTCATCAGTTTCTGAATTATTAAATTGTAAAACAATGCAAAATATTGCTCATTTGTAGTGGTCTTTCTTGAACTATTTGGAAAAAAAGATATAAAAATAACTAAAAACTTGTTGAAAAATAAACAAGTTATTCAATTATAAATAAAGATTTCTCCACACAGAAGTAATCATCAACTTAAAGTGCCCTCTTTGGGGATTGTAATAGAGATCCATCTGGATTCATGAACTTAATTTTAAACATTTATTCTAAAAAGAAAAAAAATCTTTAACATCAATATTTATGGAACATGTCCACAAAACATCTGGCTGTCAACACTGAATATTGCATTGTTGTATTTTTTTCACAGTTTATGAACTTACATTCATATTTTGTTGAAGTATTATTCTATAAATATTTTCATAAAGGATTTTTGAATTGTTGCTATTTTTAGAATATTAAAAAAAAATCTTACGTACCCCTTGACATACCTTCAAGTACCCCCAGGGGTACACGTACCCCCATTTGAGAACCACTGCTCTAAGCTATCCGATATTCCACAGGCTAACATCAATCCACTCAAATAAGTGTACATTTAAAAAAATATTTTTTTAATGACACATAGGTGTGTGTGCAACATAAACATGGATAAGAATTCCTAATTGTTTGAAATTGCGCACTCACCTAACATGCTAATTGATTGTATTGATTTTTATATTATATATTTGATATGAGATATCATGTTAAAGGTCTGTGAATGAACTTATAGACTGCACATAAATATTGTTTAATTATATTATATTTTATTACTAATATTTTAAATGTTATTGTAAGGACAAGTGGAATAAAAGGGATGGATGGATATACTGAATGCAATTGTAATGAATACAAACATAGAGTTAGATCTGTGTGGTCATTACAAGATGATGACAGAACAACTGCATTGCAAACATACTTGACTTGTTTAACACCTAAAATCAGGTGTAGATGAAAGGCTGGTGTATGATTGTACACAACGTTGCTGGTGCACAGCCACTTGTTGTAATAAAATGCTCATAGAATTTGCAGTTTTTCACATCTTTAGTTACACAAAGTATATTTACAACCGATAAGTGTACAGATGAATACCGGTATCGATAAGGAATATCAATATTGGTTTCGATAAAATCCCAATGATATACATTCCTAGGTGTGTGAACCTTTTTTTTTGTTTCCTAGAGGGGGCTTGACAGAAAATAATTTAGAATCTCTGATTTTTGTGAAGGACATGTTGTATACAGACTTTAATCCTGTACTTAAATTATTAAATACATATTGTAATGTAGTCTTTGTATTTACAACGAAATTTGCCAGAGTTTTATAATCAATAGACCAGTACTTCACACTTCCATAGCCAATACATTTAGTATTACTCCTTTTGATATGTTTGAGGTCAAGAGAGCCTTAAGACAAGTGGATCCAGGTAAATCTGACAACCCTGACAAACTTGAACCCTTCTTTTTAAAGTCAGCTGTTGATTTTATTGCAGAACCTCTCACGCATATTTTTAATCTTTCCTTGTCCAGTAATGAGATTTCTATCATATGGAAGTCAGTTTATGTTTTACCATTGTTGAAAGGAGGAGAGAGATTCCACAGCTGTTAATAACTAAAAACCCATCTCCAAGTTATGCGTCTTATCTAAAGTTCGTGAAAAGTTTTTTAGTGAACAACTTAATTCTTAGACGCCAACATCAATCAGATTCTAGAAAAAAACATAGCACCATATCCGTTGTAAAATAACATTATTGAGGTATTGGATTGCAAAAAATATTGACCTTTTCCAAAGCATTTGATATAGACGACCACATTATAGACTGCACAGGATTGGCATACCTCAGCATGCTGTAAAGTGGTTTTCTAATCACCTGTAACATAGAAACCGATGACAAAAATTTATTGAGAAGCACTATAACGTTACATAATATTTGGAAAACCGATACAATCAAATGCAAGACCTGAATAATATGATTTAATAATATGTTTCTTATTGTGGTTATACTGTGACGTCAATGTTGTATTGTGCTGCATGTTTGTAGAACAAAATAAGTTAAACAGTTTTTGCAGTTTAACACCAATGCAAATGACAGCAATCAGATAAAAAAATTCTGGTGCTCGTGTGTTCAAAAGATAAAAAAAAAGGTTTTGAATTAAACTTTTTACCAAAATCAAATCAAAGGGCCACTGCTGCTTATGGAATGGGGAACATATATTGTCCAAAACAAAGTCTAATTCGAATGAAAACATTTTTAATTTATCGAAACAATAAAACATCAAACAATTATTGTGCTTCTCCCATTCTGAACATTTACCATACCTATACCCGTACCATACCCCTACCATACCATATCATACCATACCATAAAAAAAATTAATAAGACCAAACTATATAAAAATAAACCAAAACAGCCTAACTTAAATGATTTGCTGTAGGCCTAAATCCAAAAAATAAATAAATAAACAGGCAACAATCACACCAAAAAGTCATCACTCATTAATCAGAATTACTTACACTCAATTTCAACACTTTGCTTATAGTTGTGTATTTTGCTCCTCTGCCGTCACACAGGAGCTGATTTCTATTTGTTGGTAACGCAGTTGTCATTCCCAAATCCCAGAATGTTTGTGCGCAGTGTGAATAATTTGCCGCGGAGCTTTGCAGCGAGGTGAACAGAAACCTGGCAGGGCTGGTGGTTAATGGGATTTCTCCTCACGCTAACACTCAGCGTGCACCCATGCAAATCCATGAAGAGGAGGGTTTCTATGTGAGGTGATAAAGTAATCTGTCACCTATGGCAACGGTTCATTTTCTGCAGCTGCTTTTGGCACTCTTAGCCCCAATGTGTCTTTTCCTCCAACAACTGCTAATTGTGTGGTTTTTATGGCAGGGATTTAAGTCCAATCTTTGGCCCATGATTAGTGTGCTTTGTAAAAACAAACAGAAGCCGTGAACCTTTCCTAATTAACCCTCCTGTGTTGGGTGTTTTTCGTCCTCTCCTTGTCAATTCACAACTGTCTCCTCTGCCTCCCGAAGGTGAGCTGCCTCTGTCGCTGGCGGCGTGCACCAACCAGCCTAACATTGTGCACTACCTGACTGAGAATCCCCACAAGAAAATCGACCTGCGGCGCCAAGATTCCCGTGGCAACACAGTTCTCCACGCCCTGGTTCACATTGCCGACAACACCAAGGACAACACCCGTTTCCTTACAAAGATGTATGACCTGCTTCTGATCAAGAGCGCCAAACTGTACCCAGATTGCAGCCTGGAGAGTGTGTTCAACAACGATGGGATGTCACCTCTTATGATGGCGGCCAAGTTGGGCAAGATAGGGGTAAGAATAACTACGGCAATAATAAACTAACAAAGCTGCTGCGCCATACGTGTTTCTTTAAGCAGGGGTTACTGAAATTTTTGACCTTGGGGCCTAACTTTTCCACTATTGAGGGTCTCAGGCCCAAGGGCCCACTCAAATATGAATGCTGAATTAGTAATCTTTCTCCCGATTTTAATCGTATTCAATAATTATTTCCAACTTACTTACAGTTTACAACCTTGTCAAATGATATGAAACCATGTGTTAACCAAAATTCTATTATAAACGTTCAGGCTGATTAGCTGATGAAAATACAGCTTCACCACTTTTGTCATAGTTTTGCGCTTTTTTTTTCGCCCATATGCAACCTATATCGGAATTTTTTATGTCTGTGTAAATAGTGCAATTCCGAATTTTCCATATCAGACCCACGCCTCTTTTGTATGTGGAAATAAATCTTTTATATATGCGATGGGTCCTCAATGTGAACGCCCCCGTGCTCAAGTCGCATTCTTCTGACAAGATCGTCACCAAAAAGCGATTAATCCCAATTATTCGCCAAAATAGACAGTTGCAAAATAGTAAGTTGATAATGGAGTAGAAAACAGGTGAAAAGTTAAGTTAATGATAAAGTTAAAGTACCAATGATTGTCACACACACACTAGGTGTGGTGAAATTTGTCCTCTGCATTTGACCCATCCCCTTGTTCACCCCCTAAGAGGTGAGGGGAGCAGTGAGCAACAGCTGTGGCTGCGCCCGGGAATCATTTTGGTGATTTAACCCCCAGTTCCAACCCTTGATGCTGAGTGCCAAGCAAGGAGGTAATGGGTCCCATTTTTATAGTCTTTGGTATGACTCAGCCGGGGTTTGAACTCATGACCTACTGATCTCAGGGCGGACACTTTAATCATTAAGCCACTGAGTAGTAAAAATAATATGTTTTAGGAACTCGCATGAAGGTTTTACCACTCCTGTCTCCGACTGCTTGCACACACACTCTTCAAGTAGACAGCAAAGCAAATTATCGTGTAAAACTGCGAAAGCCACAATATTTGTCCTCTCCCTTCTTAATCTTTTATGCACAATAATTTGTTACATTTGATTTGACCAAATCCTCAACATTTGCACAAATGCGCCAGTGAATATATTTTACACCTCCGCGCCCCCAACCCCGCCCACCTTACCGACGTACGGGGGGGAGGGGGATTTGCTGCTAGCGGGGTGTATAAAATAGTCAGGAATTGTCATAAATACAAAGGATTATGGGTATTTGTTGTGTTGCGTTTATGTTGTGTTACTGTGAGGATGTTCTCCCGAAATGTGTTTGACGTTCTTAATTGGTGTGACTTCACACCGTGGCGCATATTAGTAAGAGTGTTAAAATTGTTTATATCACAAGCATTAGTGTACTCTGTGTCACCCAGTATGCCTTGCAGTCGTGTGCGTTGAGCCGCGGAAGCCACACACAACATGATGCTGGACTGACGAGCAGATCGTACATGTTGTAGTAGGCGACAAAGACAATGGCTTCATAGCATGCCGTAATACCTATTATCTGAGTGACTGCCGGCAGTCATTCAAGAGAATGATAGCGTCTCCTGTTGTCTTCTTCGCTTTATGACACGGGTCTTAAATGGCTCTTTGAATGACAAATCCCAGAACCATGTATATCAAATATTTGCGGATGGTTCAACCGCCACCCGCCCGAATCTAATTAAAATCAATTTTTTCGTCATGTCAACCGCCCAACCCGCGATTTATCCGCGGACTCCGCGGATGAGACCGCAAACCGTGCATCTCTAGCGCAGGCTGACTCCTTCTGTAGTTGTTTTATTACCTGCAACAGTGCATCTTTTAGACATACTTCATCATTCCTTAAAATTATGCACAATAGCAAGATTTGGGATGACGATGCTGCCAAAACACATACTACACAATATGAAATTACCTCCAATCTTCTGTAGGTGACGTCAACAGGCTGATGCAGGCCCGCCCACATATTGGAGCTAAAAGTAGGCGTTCCAGAATGTGCTGAAAATCATTACAGTGTTTAATTTGGGGGGAATTTTACATGTAGAAATCATTTTAGGCGCAGAACTATCATATGGATGCCAAAGTTGTCAACGTTAGAAGGGCACTTTGATATGATGTATCTGTCCTTTATTAGCTTTTGTTTTTTATTGGGATATTGACAGGTTTTTCAACACATAATTCGTCGTGAAATCAAAGACGAGGACGCCCGTCATCTGTCACGCAAGTTCAAGGACTGGGCTTACGGACCGGTGTACTCCTCCCTCTATGATCTGTCTTCATTAGACACGTGTGGAGAGGAACCATCTGTGCTGGAGATCCTCGTTTACAACAGTCGCAATGAGGTGAAACTAACTGCAAGCATCCATCTTTTCTAGCCGTAGTAAATACACTTTCTTTCATGTCTATTAAAAAACTCGGTGTCACTTCATGTTTGCGGTCCTCTTGTCAGACTCGCCATGAGATGCTGGCGGTGGAGCCGATCAATGAACTGCTGAGGGCCAAGTGGCAGAAATTTGCAGCTGTCACCTTTTACATCAGCGTAGTTTCTTACATCTTCACCATGATCACTTTCACCCTGGTGGCTTATCACCACCCAACACAGGGAACGGTGGGTGAATCCAAACAAAACAATACAGACCAGTGGGTCAACATTACTGTAGGTACACATACATGTCTACATGTGTGGTGACTGCAATGTATCATATTTACAACCAATGCCAACAATAAGCACACAAGTGAAACCATAAATGCATGCTGGTTTCTAGCTTTAAGCTTGTGCTAATGATTAAGACTACATGTTTGAGGTGGATCTTACTATGACATTTTCTAAGTGACCTACTAATGACAGGGATGTTTGTAAGTAAAATTTTCGCTTGCAACCTAAAACATAACAATTAGCCAAGAAACAGCTCTTATTTCAAAGCACTTTTAAAGGCCTACTGAAATGAGATTTTCTTATTTAAACAGAGATAGCAGGTCCATTCTATGTGTCATACTTGATCATTTCGCGATATTGCCATATTTTTGCTGAAAGGATTTAGTAGAGAACATCCACGATGAAGTTAGCAACTTTTGGTCGCTAATAAAAAAGCTTTGCCTGTTCCGGAAGTAGCAGACGATGTGCGTGTGACGTCACGGGTTGTAGGGCTCCTCACATCCTCACGTTGTTTATAATCATAGCCACCAGCAGCAAGTGCAATTCGGACTGAGAAAGCGACAAGTTCCCCATTAATTTGAGCGAGGATGAAAGATTCGTGGATGAGGAAAGTTAGAGTGAAGCACTAAAAAAAATATTTAAATAAAGGCTACGGCTCCAGGCGACACCAGTGTGAACAATTCAGATGTAATAAGACACATTTACTAGGATAATTCTGGAACATCCCTTATCTGCTTATTGTGTAAATAGTGTTTTAGTGAGATTATGAAGTCATACCTGAAAGGCCCGTGTCTCTGAGAGAAGCCAATGGAGGAGCCAAGACCACAGCTGCCTTTTTTGACAGCTGCAGGAGGAGGTCGCATAATCCATTCAAGTCGAGCCGACTTAATATCCCAATTTTCCCATCCAAAAACTTGCTGGTTGACGTAGAGAAACATGTTCGCTTGACCGCTCTGTGTTAAAACTTCACAACAAACAAAGAAACACCGGCTGTGTTTCGGTTCTTAAAGGCAGCTGCAATCCACCGCTTTCCACCAACAGCATTCTTCTTTGACGTCTCCATTATTAATTGAACAAATTGCAAAAGATTCAGCAGCACAGATGTCCAAAATACTGTTTAATTATGCGATTAAAGCAGACTACTTTTAGCCATGAGTGGTGCTGGGCTAATATGTCCGCTACAACTCGAGACGTCACAAACACGCATCATCATACGGCGACGTTTTCAACAAGAAACTCAGCGGGAAATTTAAAATTGTAATTTAGTAAACTAAACCGGCCGTATTGGCATGTGTTGCAATGTTAATATTTCATCATTGATATATAAACTATCAGACTGCGTGGTCGGTAGTAGTGGGTTTCAGTAGGCCTTTAAGTTGAGGTACCAATGTTCGGATGTTTTGCCCATTGTCATGGCTTATTTACTGTAAGTCCAATGCAAAAATAAGCATTATTCAAACGGACCACGTTACCTGCTTAAAGTGTGAATTTAAACATTCGTATCTGTGTATGGATCTAATTTGATGTGAAGGTATCCTTAATGTTGTGTTCCAGTGGTTTTTTTGCATGGTTTTTTGTAGTTTTACAGTTCCCAAATGTCTTGTAGCCCCCGTATTCTTACATAACATCCACTGACTACTTGAGGATGGCGGGAGAGGTCCTCACATTAGCGTCCGGAATCTTCTTCCTCCTAACCAACGTGAGTGGTGTACGTTAAATTCTTCAATTGTGTTTGTCGTTGTGTTTATGGAAATGCGTCTGCAACTCATCGTAGATTAAGGACCTCTTTTTGAAGAAGTGCCCCGGGGTGAAGTCGTTATTTATTGATGGATCCTTTCAACTGCTGTAGTAAGTCTCAAGCTACCTCCTACACCTTCCTCTATCCTCACATTTACCCGGGGCAAATTCTGCAGCGTTAATTGATTCTTGTCTAGTTGAACTTCTCCCTGCCGTGTTTTCACTTTTACATCTCTAATTAAACCCACGGCTAAAACAAAGGGTGCTAAATAAATCAAACACCTTCGTGAATGTGTTAACATGAATGTAATGTGTCTTTTTCAGTTTCATTTACTCTATACTGATCATAGTCACGGCCACTCTCTACCTATCCGGTATTGAAGCCTATGTGTCTGTGATGGTCTTTGCTCTGGTCCTGGGGTGGATGAACACGCTTTACTTCACCAGAGGCCTAAAGCTCACTGGCACCTACAGCATCATGATCCAAAAGGTGGACTGCATCTACAGATCTATATTAATCAATTTTCAACTGCAGCTAAGACATGATTGCTTTTGCGTTTCAGATTCTGTTTAAAGACCTTTTCAGATTCTTGCTGGTGTATGTGCTCTTCATGGTTGGATATGCATCAGGTAAGCTGACAGTTGGCCAACGTAAGAGTTGTAACAATGCATTATTTAAAGCACGGGTGCCAAACTCATTTTAGATCGGGGGCCACATGGAGAAAAATCAATTTTTTTTTCACACATGTTGCGGTTAATAGTATTTTATCTTTATTTGTTGTTATTTATATTTTCTGAATAAATTATGTGATAATGTTCATCAGCTACCATTGGGGCGGTATAGCTCGGTTGGTAGAGCAACCTGAGGGTTGCAAGTTCGATCCCCGCTTCTGCCATCCTAGTCAATGCCGTTGTGTCCTTGGGCAAGACACTTAACCCACCTGCTCCCAGTCCCACCCACACTGGTTTAAATGTAACTTAGATATTGGGTTTCACTTTGTAAAGCGCTTTGGGTCACTTGAGGAAAAAGCGCTATATAAATATAATAATTTAAAAAATAATAATAATTCACCGTGAATTGATTAACGTGAACCCCGACTTAAACAAGTTAAAAAACTTATTGGGGTGTTACCATTTAGTGGTCAATTGTACGGAATATGTACTGAACTGGGCAATCTGCTAATAAAAGTATCAATCAATCAATCAATCAATCAATCAATCAATCAAAGCTAAGCCACAGCGCCTTAAATGTTATTATTTTTTTGTAAACTGAATTCAATAGGAAAAACATGGAAAAAAAAGTATTTTCTCTTAATAATAATTTATTAGTGTCAATTTTCAATCGAACAAGATAAAAAAAAAAATCTAAATCAAATTACAGTATGTTATTTATGTAGTTTGATCATTTTCCTCGACTGATGTACTGACATCATGTGGTTTATTTTGTACATATGTAGCATCATCTACAAAGATACAAAGAATTGCTATTGCGACGTCCAGTGGACACATTTAGAACAGCTGTTTCTTTCATTCAAAAATTTCAGGTTAATTTTTATACTTGGAAAACTCATCCCGCTGGCCGGATAAAACCAGTTCGCAGGCGTAATCCGGCCCTCGGGCCGTACGTTTGACACCTCTGATTAAAAGGAATAGTATGGGATTTTGGTTATTATTTTCTGTAATAGGAAAAGCTCCCTCCTCTCTGAGCTGCAACCTTATCGTGGTAGAGGAGTTTGCGTGTCCCAATGATCCTAGGAGCTATGTTGTCCGGGGGCATAAAGCCCCCTGGTAGGGTCTCCCAAGGCAAACAGGTTCTAGGTGAGGGATCAGACAAAGAGCAGCTCAAAGACCTTTTATGAAGATGAAAAATCATGGACCCAGATTTCCCTCGCCCGGACGCGGGTCACCGGGGCCCCCCTCTGGAGCCAGGCCCGGAGGTGGGGCACGATGGCGAGCGCCTGGTGGCCGGGCCTGTTCCCATGGGGCCCGGCCGGGCACAGCCCGAAGAGGCAACGTGGGTCACCCCTCCAATGGGCTCACCACCCATAGCAGGGGCCATAGAGGTCGGGTGCATTGTGAGCTGGGCGACAGCCGAAGGCAGGGCACTTGGCGGTCCGATCCTCGGCTACAGAAGCTAGCTCTTGGGACGTGGAACGTCACGTCACTGGGGGGGAAAGAGCCTGAGCTAGTGCGCGAAGTCGAGAAATTCCGGCTGGATATAGTCGGACTCACTTCGACGCACAGCAAGGGCTCTGGAACCACTTCTCTCGAGAGGGATTGGACCCTCTTCCACTCTGGCGTTGCCGGCAGTGAGAGGCGACGGGCTGGGGTGGCAATTCTTGTTTCTCCCCGGCTCAAAGCCTGTACGTTGGAGTTCAACCCGGTGGACGAAAGGGTAGCCTCCCTCCGCCTTCGGGTGGGGGGACGGGTCCTGACTGTTGTTTGTGCTTATGCACCAAACAGCAGTTCAGAGTACCCACCCTTTTTGGGAACACTCGAGGGAGTACTGGAAAGTGCTCACCCGGGTGATTCCCTTGTCCTACTGGGAGACTTCAACGCTCACGTTGGCAACGACAGTGAAACCTGGAGAGGCGTGATTGGGAAGAATGGCCGCCCGGATCTGAACCCGAGTGGTGTTTTGTTATTGGACTTTTGTGCTCGTCACAGTTTGTCCATAACAAACACCATGTTCAAACATAAGGGTGTCCATATGTGCACTTGGTACCAGGACATGATCGACTTTGTAGTTGTGTCATCGGATTTGCGGCCTCATGTTTTGGACACTCGGGTGAAGAGAGGGGCGGAGCTTTCTACCGATCACCACCTGGTGGTGAGTTGGCTGCGATGGTGGGGGAGGATGCCGGACAGACCTGGGAGGCCCAAACGCATTGTGAGGGTCTGCTGGGAACGTCTGGCAGAGTCTCCTGTCAGACAAAGTTTCAATTCCCACCTCCGGAAGAACTTTGAACATGTCACGAGGGAGGTGCTGGACATTGAGTCCGAGTGGACCATGTTCCGCAGCTCTATTGTCGAGGCGGCAGATCGGAGCTGTGGCCGCAAGGTAGTTGGTGCCTGTCGGGGCGGCAATCCTAAAACCCCTTGGTGGACACCAGCGGTGAGGGATGCCGTCAAGCTGAAGAAGGAGTCCTATCGGGTTCTTTTGGCTCATAGGACTCCGGAGGCAGTGGACGGGTACCGACAGGCCAAGCGGTGTGCAGCTTCGCGGAGGCAAAAACTCGGACATGGGAAGAGTTCGGGGAAGCCATGGAAAACGACTTCCGGACGGCTTCGAAGCGATTCTGGACCACCGTCCGCCGCCTCAGGAAGGGGAAGCAGTGCACTATCAACACCGTGTATGGTGCGGATGGTGTTCTGCTGACCTCGACTGCGGATGTTGTGGATAGGTGGAAGGAATACTTCGAAGACCTCCTCAATCCCACCAACACGTCTTCCTATGAGGAAGCAGTGCCTGGGGAATCTGTGGTGGACTCTCCTATTTCTGGGGCTGAGGTAGTTAAAAAGCTCCTCGGTGGCAAGGCCCCAGGGGTGGACGAGATCCGCCCGGAGTTCCTTAAGGCTCTGGATGCTGTGGGGCTGTCTTGGTTGACAAGACTTTGCAGCATCGCGTGGACATCGGGGGCGGTACCTCTGGATTGGCAGACCGGGGTGGTGGTTCCTCTCTTTAAGAAGGGGGACCGGAGGGTGTGTTCCAACTATCGTGGGATCACACTCCTCAGCCTTCCCGGTAAGGTTTATTCAGGTGTACTGGAGAGGAGGCTACGTCGGATAGTCGAACCTCGGATTCAGGAGGAACAGTGTGGTTTTCGTCCTGGTCGTGGAACTGTGGACCAGCTCTATACTCTCGGCAGGGTTCTTGAGGGTGCATGGGAGTTTGCCCAACCAGTCTACATGTGCTTTGTGGACTTGGAGAAGGCATTCGACCGTGTCCCTCGGGAAGGCCTGTGGGGAGTGCTCAGAGAGTATGGAGTATCGGACTGTCTTATTGTGGCGGCCCGTTCCCTGTACGATCAGTGCCAGAGCTTGGTCCGCATTGCCGGCAGTAAGTCGAACACATTTCCAGTGAGGGTTGGACTCCGCCAAGGCTGTCCTTTGTCACCGATTCTGTTCATAACTTTTATGGACAGAATTTCTAGGCGCAGTCAAGGCGTTGAGGGGCTCCGGTTTGGTAACCGCAGGATTAGGTCTCTGCTTTTTGCAGATGATGTGGTCCTGATGGCTTCATCTGACTGGGATCTTCAGCTCTCGCTGGATCGGTTCGCAGCCGAGTGTGAAGCGACCGGAATGAGAATCAGCACCTCCAAGTCCGAGTCAATGGTTCTCGCCCGGAAAAGGGTGGAGTGCCATCTCCGGGTTGGGGAGGAGACCCTGCCCCAAGTGGAGGAGTTCAAGTACCTAGGAGTCTTGTTCACGAGTGAGGGAAGAGTGGATCGTGAGATCGACAGGCGGATCGGTGCGGCGTCTTCAGTAATGCGGACGTTGTACCGGTCCGTTGTGGTGAAGAAGGAGCTGAGCCGGAAGGCAAAGCTCTCAATTTACCGGTCGATCTACGTTCCCATCCTCACCTATGGTCATGAGCTTTGGGTCATGACCGAAAGGATAAGATCACGGGTACAAGCGGCCGAAATGAGTTTCCTCCGCCGTGTGGCGGGGCTCTCCCTTAGCGATAGGGTGAGAAGCTCTGCCATCCGGGAGGAACTCAAAGTAAAGCCGCTGCTCCTTCACATCGAGAGGAGCCAGATGAGGTGGTTCGGGCATCTGGTCAAGATGCCACCCGAACGCCTCCCTAGGGAGGTGTTTAGGGCACGTCCAAACGGTAGAAGGCCACGGGGAAGACCCAGGACACGTTGGGAAGACTATGTCTCCCGGCTGGCCTGGGAACGCCTCGGGATCCCCCGGGAAGAGCTAGACGAAGTGGCTGGGGAGAGGGAAGTCTGGGTTTCCCTGCTTAGCCTGTTGCCCCCGCGACCCGACCTCGGATAAGCGGAAGAAGATGGATGGATGGAAAAACTCCTGATAAAAACATACGTTTAATGTACCGTAAGATGTTTTTGTTAAATTAAACCCAATAATGTAATTTTTAACCCCTTATTTTAGAAAATAATCGAAAAATATCGAAACACATTTTGGTACCCGTACCAACACCAAAATATTGGTATCAAGACAACCCTACGTGCAACTGCATGCAAAGTCTACTATTATAATACTTGCAAATGTGACTCATAAATGTAAAAAAAGGAGCTATAACAACTGGTCAGTTGTAATCAGCTCACCTGATAAATATTAATTAAGAAATATTTTCATTATTAACCAAATTTAGATTTATTATAACGAGAACACACACAAAAGTACTGAAAATTGGTACCATTCAGTGTATATGTGGAAGGTACTTAACAGTTCCTAACAAAGTGTCCAGTGACTGGGTAGATTAACTCAAAAACCTATTCTAACCTCCCATCAGCTCTGGTATCCCTCCTCACTGTGTGTCCTTCACCGGGCACGGACTGTGAAGGAGGCTGCCCGACATACCCCAAGTGCAGGGACCCCGACACCTTCAGCATCTTCTTACTGGACCTCTTCAAGCTGACCATCGGGATGGGAGAACTGGACATGATCCACAGCGCTCAGTACCCTGCAGTTTTCCTCATTCTGTTAGTAACTTACATCATCCTCACCTTTGTGCTGCTGCTCAACATGTTGATCGCCTTGATGGGGGAGACGGTGGGCCAGGTGTCGAAGGAAAGCAAGAAAATCTGGAAGCTTCAGGTCAGTTGGGACAGTTGTTTCTTTTTAAATAAAAACAAATATCAATTGTGAAATTCACAGGGATGCAGAATAATTTGGTATAAGTCGTTTCTGATACTTACAGATAGAACCTCAATTTGAGGCGGATCAGTTATTTGTAAATGTTATGTTACAATAATAAGTGTCGACTAAACTCCAATTACACCCACTACAGTGGATAATGATGAATAATGTGTGTTTGAAGTGGGCAACAACCATCTTGGACATCGAACGCTCATTCCCAGTTTGCATTCGAAAGTCATTCCGAGTGGGCGAGATGGTGACCGTGGGCAAGAGCTGCAATGGAACACCTGACAGACGCTGGTGCTTTAGGTATTTTTTGTTAATTTGTGTACTAAATTTAGTGTCTTGTACTCCAAAGTAGATTTTTGTACAAACCCCGTTTCCATATGAGTTGGGAAATTGTGTTAGATGTAAATACAAACGGAATACAATGATTTGCAAATCCTTTTCAACCCATATTCAGTTGAATGCACTACAAAGACAGAATATTTGATGTTCAAAGTGATAAACTTTATTTTTTTTTGCAAATAATAATTAAGTTTGAATTTCATGGCTGCAACATGTGCCAAAGTAGTTGGGAAAGGGCAAGTTCACCACTGTGTTACATCACCGTTACTTTTAACAACACTCAATAAATGTTTGGGAACTGAGGAACTTAATTGTTGAAGCATTGAAAGTGGAATTCTTTACCATTCTTGCTTGATGTACAGCTTAAGTTGTTCAACAGTCCGGGGTCTTGTTGTCGTATTTACGCTTCATAATGCGCCACACATTTTCGATGGGAGACAGGTGGACTGCAGTCGGGTCAGGAAAGTACCCGCACTCTTTTACTACGAAACCACGCTGTTGTAACACGTGGCTTGGCATTGTCTTGCTGTAATAAGCAGGGGCGTCCATGACATCGTTGCTTGGATGACAAAATATGTTACTCCAAAACCTGTATGGACCATTCAGCATTAATAGTGCCTTCACAGATGTGTAAGTTATCCATGCCTTGGGCACTAATACACCCCCATACCATCACAGATGCTGGCTTTTGAACTTTACGCCTATAACAATCCGGATGGTTATTTTCCTCTTTGTTCCGGAGGACACCACGTCCACAGTTTCCAATATAATTTGAAATGTGGACTCGTCAGACCACAGAACACCTTTCCACTTTGCATCAGTCCATCTTAGATGAGCTCAGCGAAGCCAGCGGCGTTCATTGGTGTTGTTAATAAATGGGTTTTGCTTTCCATAGCAGTGTTTTAACTTGCACTTACAGATGTAGCAACCAACTGTAGTTACTGACTGTGGTTTTCTGAAGTGTTTCTGAGCTTATTTGGTGATATCCTTTACACACTGACGTCGGTTTTTGATGCAGTACCGCCCGAGGGAACAAAGGTCCATGATGTCATCGCTTACGTGCAGTGATTTCTCCAGATTCTCTGAACCTTTTCATGATTTTACGGAATGTAGATAGTAAAATCCCTAAATTCCTTGCAATAGCTCGTTGAGAGATGTTGTTCTAAAACTGTTCGACAATTTGCTTACAAATTGGTGACCCTCGCCCCATCCTTTTTTGTGAATTACTTAGCATTTCATGGAAGCTGCTTTTATACCCAATCATGGCACCCACCTGTTCCCAATTAGCCCGCACACCTGTGGGATGTTCCAAATAAGTGTTTGATGATTATTTCTCAACTTTATCAGTATTTATTGCCACCTTTCCCAACGTCTTTGTCATGTGTTGCTGGCATCAAATTCTAAAGTTAATGATTATTTGCAAAAAACATTTTTTTTATCAGTTTGAACTTCAAATATCTTGTCTTTGTAGCATATTCAACTGAATATGGGTTGAAAAGGATTTGCAAATCATTGTATTCCGTTTATATTTACATCTAACACAATTTCCCAACTCATATGGAAACGGGTTTGTACATTTTCCAAGACTGTACCATACCACCAACCTATTAGGTATGTTCAAGGGTGCAAAAAGCAGAACATATTGAACTACTCAAAATGTGCAATTTTGAACCAGAACCAGAAAGTTGACAGCCAGATAATCGACAAGCTTAGCAACTGGCGGCACATCATTTTCAGCCTTTGTCCAGCTAGTAAAGCTTTAAGGCAGGATATTCAACTAAATTGTTTTGTTTGCCATAATTCCAGAAAGCTTCTCTATTACTCTCATTTTGTATGTTACGGCGAACCAGCGTCCTCTACAGTAGACATTTGACTTTGGTGCACTGTATGTTTCGGACTATAGGGCGCATCGGATTAAAAGCCGCACTGCCGATGAGCTGGTCTATTCAGGTCTATTTTCATTAAAAAGTTGCACCGGATTATAAGGCGCATTAAAGGGGTTATATTATGTTTTTTTTGTCTAAATTTATAACACTAATTTGTGGTCTACATAACATGTAATGGTGGTTCTTTGGTCAAAATGTTGCATCGATTATGTTATACAAACCATTTCCAAGTAGCTTTCTGAGCATCTCTTCTTACCTATGTGGCTCACCTTCAACAGCGTCTTCTCCCCGTCATCTTCGTTGTAGCCGTGTAGCGTGCAAGGACGGGAGTTGAAGAAGTGTCAAAATGTGCAATGTTAATTTTTGACAAGGATCTTTAGCCAAAAATCACGCATTAAGTAACAGAACTGAGATTTTATATACATGAAATATAGTCACATGGTATTCATACTTACAGCATGTTGACACTTAAAGGTGCCGTGTGTTAAAGGTGCCATATGTTATAATTTCATGTCAAGTCATCATTAAAATGGCCCTGATATGTCAAAAGGCATTATTAAATCATGTTCTTTTCGAATACCTCTATAACTGATAACAGTAATTCAGACGGAATATGCTCATTTCAAAATGTTATTTACAGCCCCGAAATCTTGTTATTGTTTTCATTTTGATGCCTCGCCCTCCACCGTTTGACACAATAAAAAGTCTGCGAGTGTGTTACTTCCAGGTTGCCAGTTATGCACCGCCACCTTCGTTGAACAACTGCCACTGGTAAAGTTACTAAACATGTCAAGCCTTAGTAAATCTAAAAGGCGTCATTACGATGATCAACTTTTTCATGACAAAGCCAGGAACAAAACAATAATTTGTATTGGGGATACCTTTGAAAGATGGAGATGATTGAAGGCTGAGAAGATATTTTAATCTTACGCCAAACTTGCTAATTTCTTCCTTGATAGCTAAGTAAGGCATTTACGTTTTGCTATTACTTGTAATAAATAGAAATGGACATTCCGTATGTAAACTATACTGTTCAATACAGTGTATGACCTTGTCTAACAAAGCTAGTATGTTCATGCAACAAATGCTCAGGAGCGAAGCTTAGCATGCTAGCCCGGTCAATGACACATCGACATATACAGTAGGCTAACGGGGGAAATATATGCCCGTTAGCCTATATGTCAATGTGTCATCCGACTGACAAACAATACCTATGTGGATATGGGTAGTGTCAGTGCCTATTTCGTTCTCGTGCTGAGGAAATACGTTCCAACGTTAACATAGCTACTTTCAGTTTCTGGTACAGTGTGGCGAGTCAGAGTACTGCTGAGGCACTGAACTGCAAATTGACAATATATTCCCCCCTACCTTGAGGCAGATGTACTTGCTGCCTCAAGACCTGCCTTTTTCACGTGGCAACAAGCATGCGCCCCCTCGCACGCACGCCCAATACACACTGTGTGTAGCCGTGGAGGCACCGCCTGTGTCTGCCTCACTTCTCATCTGCTGCATTGTTTTGATCAGGAAACATGGAATTTCCGCAATTTTGACCATGAAAATTATCAAAAATATACAGGAACCACACAGAAATCACATAGAAAGCATGAACCAAAAGAGAAATACTAAAACTTTTTTTATTCTATTACTTCGTTTTGGAACATCTCACGGTTAAGCCACTTGGTGGCAGGTGAGGCACTGCCTCACTTGCCTCCCCTGACAGCACGTCACTGGTTTATGCGTAACATGGGTTGGCTCATAGAATTGCACTCTGCAATGAAAGATGGTGATGTGCGAAAATGGAAGAGAATGCAGTGCGTCAGGTTGGATGCAACATGGAGTTATGCTGAACGAAATGTGGCGGTAATTTTACTGTTCGCCCTGGCTTGCCTTCAAAGTAGGCCTATGCAATATATAATATATCATATATTATTATTTCGATGGTGATCCGTGCGGTCAAACTAGACATTTTAGCAGAGTAATGCCAACAATCTGTCCCGACTCAGAACAAAAATGTTGCTGTGTAACTTTTGAGTAATCAACATCAGTAAAATGTGGCATAATTGCTTTGTCAACCATCTTGCAAGAAGCATAAACAAAAGAAACCTACAGCGTAGGACTCGTCAATTGCCATTCGAAGTTACTTGGAGTAGGATTTCGATTCGGCTGCATATCTGGCAACCTCAGTCATGGAGTGTTGGAGGGGACTCCAGAATTTTGACCATGATTGCAGCACCAGTTCTGGCCACATTATTGCACATGGAAACTTTAAGCTTTGTCTTTCGGGATGAAACCGGAGTAAAGTCGCTGCTCCTCCACATCGAGAGGAAAATATGGTGTGACCCCGGACGCCTACGTAGGTAGATGTTCAAGGTATGTCTGACTGGTAGAAGATTTTGGGGATACGTTGTGGAGGCTCTGTCTCTCAGTTGGTCTCTGATAAGTGGAACTGAAAACACAGATTTTAGGAAGTGGTGACAGACAAATTATATTTTTCCAGTGTTCATGGTAGTTCAAATCAGATAAATGTGCAGGACACTTTGCTTGATTAAAAAAAATACCGTTAATTTTACACAATTTCCTGGAGACACTAATGGCACTGATTTGGTGGAATAGCCCATAGCTATTGGAAGAAATAAACATCCACACCACATGTTTGGACAGAGTGGATGAGGTGAACTGGTGCCACTGGAATCAAAACCTGGCAATCATCAATGAGGATCCTGGCAAGAACGAAACCTGCCAGGCCAATGGGCTTCAACAGAGTGTAAATAGCTTGAGGAGAGGTGAGATTCTTAGTGCAGACACACTCCACACCACACTGTAACTAATATCCCAGATGGCACAAGACATTGATACAACGTTGATTATACATACATGTCCTTTAAAACAGACTTTGAAACAACGTTGCAAAACAGACGCATTTGTAAATTACCATCGAGTTAGTTGATGTCCAACGTTGGATCCACGTTAATGCTCGTGGAATTTCAGTGGTGTCAAAAAGTATGTTGTTTCAACGATGTATTTGTGTTGTTGAATTTTGGTTGGGAAAGGATCAAAATCCAATGTTCCAATCAACGTCAGGACCCAACATTGATTAGACGTCGACAAAAAGCATGTTGTTTCAACATTATGTTTGAGTTGCTCAACGTACGGACCTAATTCAACAAGTTCTCAACATTGTTTTAATGTGTTGTGCCTGTTGGGATAGATTTAAAAAGACATCCATTATCTCTCTGTCCTCCTTCAGACCGCTGGTCCACCGTAGTTCCCCGAGCAGTGGAGTTCAGTCGAGGTCCGCGGCCTCGTGATCTGGTGATAGAGATGGAGCCCCTGACGTCCAGGCACTGATGGCTTCCGTGGACTAACTCTGTGATTCTTGTAATGGGACAGCAGAGTGTTGTTTTTCCTGGATGATCACTCCGGCGGGGAACATTACAGTCGATCAATAAGTGCACTCATTTGCACAACTCACATTATTGTAAATACTACTTCCTGACAGCCTTGGTGATTGTACAGAACAATGCCAAGGAATCTACAATGCACAGATACAAATGCCACAATGTTAATGAATCCCTGGCCTAAAACGTTTTTATAAAACATCTATCCATCAATTTTTGTACTGCTTGTCCCTTTCGGGGTCGCCAGGGTTGCTGGAGCCAATCTCAAATGCATTCGGACGGAAGGCGGGTACACCCTGGACAAGTCGCCACCTCATCGCAAGGCCAACACAGATGGACGGACAACATTCACACGCACATTCACACACGAGGGAGAATTTAGTGTTGCTTATCCCCAGGTGCATGTCTTTGGAGGTGGGAGAGAGTGGGAGTACCCGGAGGGAACCCACACAGTCATAGGTAGAACATTCAAACCCCACAAATATCCCGAGCCCAGGATCGAACCCAGGACCTTCGTATTGTGAGGCACACACACTGTTCACCGTGCTGCCCATATAAGTATATAAACCATATCAATGAATATTCTGTACCTCTGCATTTTTCTCAGGGATTATTCCATACATCATTGAGTCATAGCTTGTCCTACAGAATCCTAATTAATACACCATGGCATTAGCAGCGGAAACACTGTGGAAAAACTATAAATACATAATCACAACGGGAGGAAAATATAGCAATAAATATTTATAGACTTAGCCTGATCTGAGCTTAGGATTGCTGGCTTTATATTGAAGGGATCGCTACATGAGGTGACCATACAGTGTGTGCATGCTGGGTGTATTATATTGCTATATGGCGTTAATAAGATTTTTTTTTTTTTTTTAAATAATTATAGTTTTGCGTCTCGGCTTCCAGCTCAGGCAGGGTAGCTGTAGTGGAAGTAAAACAATGCTCTGGTCTAATTCCTTATATCTGTATTATTGTTGCAGAACAAAGACATTGTTGTGCAAAAAAGGGCCTGGTGAGCGAGTTTATAGTTGTCAAGCAAATACGAGACAATACCTTCGGTGTGAGGGTTTGCCTTTGAATTTCCCCGCTTATTGTTTCTCGCCCAACTGTGAGGTATTTGCATAATGAACGTCGAGGCCTCGCTATTATGTACATTGTATTTGATGGAGATTTTCCAGTGCAGTTGTCTCCTTGTCCTGCACAGCATCTTTCTTGCTTACACTGGATGTATGGAGTTATTGTTCAATGAGAACAGTTGACGGGCCGTGTGCAGTTCATTTGCATTGAAGGTCACATTTTACGGCGTTTACATTACATGTTTTCGTACCATTTAATACATTGTCGCTATAAAAAATAAACATGTTGATGTTTCTTGAATTGACATTTTTATTATTTTTGTACAGTAGCCAATGTTGTAAATGTGCTGCAACGTCCAAAACACATGCAAACTGCCAAAACACATGCAATGCACACTCCACCACGCCTCCCCTAGTACTTTATTTTAAGAATGCGGTACAAAAACCTCACAAAAAAAACACACCATCTTTCAAAATGGCAAAAATATAAACAAAAAATAAAAAAGCTTCCATAAAACTTTCTAAAATACGTACATTAATATTTTTTTCACAAAATTTATCAAACAATAATCAGGGTATTAAAACTACCACAATGGAAGAGAAAACAAAAGAAACATGTGAAGGATAACACTTAAAATATAACCAAACAAACCTTTAAAAATGGTTTTATTTTATTATGTCTTGTAAGAATGTGAGAAGTTTTCATGGCCTTTTAGTTTTTCTTTGCCATCATTAGTGAGTTGCACATTTTTTGAAATTTTCGGAATAAAACTACAAAATGGCTTACGTGACATTAACATTCGTGAATATGGAATATGCATACAAGTTTAACGGCATTCTCAATGGAAGTCTTCATAAAACCTACATTGGAGAAACAGAAACATTTCATATTTGAAATAAAAATAGTTTTGAAAGTAAAAACAAACAATACGGGAATACAAAACAGAAGTACCATGTACATTTTAAAAAATTCTAAATAAATATTTACGTGCCATTAATGAAGTTGAATTGGTATTGAATACAAAATGTTAACTGTTTAATTTATTATGTAAAATTTAATTTAATTAGTTAGTAATCGTATTATTCCATAATTAAAATATTTTCTGATTGAATAATTTATAAAAAAATTAAATCGTTTTTTTTATTCAAACCTTTAAAGGCCTACTGAAATGAGATTTTCTTATTTAAACGGGGATAGCAGATTCTATGCGTCATACTTGATCATTTCGCGATATTGCCATATATTTGCTGAAAGGATTTAGTAGAGAACATCGACGATAAAATTTGCAACTTTTAGTGCTGATAAAAAAGCCTCGCCTTTACCGGAAGTCGCAGACGATGACGTCACAAGGATGAGGGCTCCTCACGTCCTCACATTGTTTATAATGGGAGCCTCCAGCAGCAAGAGCTTTTCGGACCGAGAAAACGACAATTTCCCCATTCCTTTGAGCGAGGATGAAAGATTCGTAGATGATGATATTGATAGGAAAGGACTAGAAAAAATAAATAAAATAAAAATAAAGTTAAAAAAAAAGGCGATTGCATTGGGACGGATTCAGATGTTTTTAGACACATTTACTAGGATAATTCTTGGAAATCCCTTATCTTTCTATTGTGTTGCTAGTGTTTTAGTGAGATTAAATAGTACCTGATAGTCGGAGGGGTGTGTCTACGGGTGTCTTGAGGCCAGTGTCTGAGGGAAGTCATGGCAGATACAAGGACGGCGCAAACTCCACAGATCTCCGGTAAGAGGCGACTTTTTAACACAATTTTCTCACCGAAACCTTCCGGTTGACAAGTGGTCGGGAACCATGTTTGCTTGACCGCTCTGATCCATAGTAAAGCTTCACCTCCGGGAATTTTAAGCAAAGAATCACCGTGTGTTTGTGTGGCTTAAGGTTAAAGCTTCCCAACTCCATCTTTCTACTGTGACTTCTCCATTATTAATTGAACGAATTGCAAAAGATTCAGCAACACAGATGTCCATAATACTGTTTAATTGCACGATGAAAAAAGACTACTTACCCGCAAATAGTGCTGCGCTAATATTTCCTGACAGTCCGTGACGTCACGCGTACACGTCATCATTCCGCGACGTTTTCAACAAGAAACTCCGCGGGGAATTTAAAATTGCAATTTAGTCAACTAAAAAGGCCGTATTGGCATGTGTTGCAATGTTAATATTTCATCATTGATATATAAACTATCAGACTGCGTGGTCGGTAGTAGTGGGTTTCAGTAGGCCTTTAATGACACTTTTAAAACGTATTTATTTAATTTGTCCTGTTTGGCCAATCCAATCCACTTTATTTATATAGCACATTTAAACAACAATAACGTTTCCAAAGTGCTGCACAGCCATGTTAAAAACAATATTAAAAAAAAAAATTAAAAAAAATACCGTACTGCCGTCCGTACTTAGCATGCTGCCAGAAAGTAAGACCTCCCAGTGGCAGCATGACCCTTGAGCGGGGAAGTTGGCGGACTGAAAAGGTACATTTCCTGTATTTATCAAACTTTCTTTAAAAAAAAACAAAAAAAAAAACAATACTCTTGAGCTTCTTGAAGATTCTAGCGGTAACTCTCATTCAACCCTTTTTCGATTATGCTTGCACCTCCTGGTACCCCAGCACCTCCAAAACCCTCAAATCTAGACTCCAAACATCCCAGAATAAGTTAGTCTGGTTACTTTTACACCTCCACCCCAGATCACACCTCACTCCAACCCACTTCTCCAAAACGGGCTGACTCAGGGTGGAGGACAGAGTAAAACAACTTCCACTGAGCCTAGTCTATAAAATCCGCTACACCTCCCTGATACCGAAGTACATGTCAAACTACTTCCTTAACATAAATGACTGCCATAACAACAACACCAGGGGGAGCTCCACAAACCACGTTAAACCCAGATTCCATCTAACAAAGGTCTTAACTCATTCTGTCTTTATGCCACATCAATGTGGAATGCACTCCCAACAGGTGTAAAAGTAAGTGCATCTCTATCCTTCTTCAAAACCGCTCTAAAACACCTCCAGGCAACTTCAACCCTTTACTAATACCCGCCTCCATTCACATCCCATCTCCCCGGATTATAAATAACCAAATGTACTTCTAATGTATTTACTTGCTCTTATGCTATCTGAACTCACTATGTTCTCTGCTGGCTGTACATATCCTACTAAGTAAGACCTACACTGTTTCAATGTCCATTTCTCTGTTGATGCAATTGTTGATGACCGAAGTACTGATATCAACCAAAGCTCCTCATCCCACCCCCCGGATTGTAAATAATGTAAATAATTCAATGTATATACTGTGTTGATTAACTTGTGAGATGACTGAATTATGCTGATAGTATATATTTGTATCATGAATTGATTAACGTGGACCCCCGACTTAAACAAGTTGAAAAACGTATTCGGGTGTTACCATTTAGTGGTCAACTGTACGGAATATGTACTGAACTTTGCAATCTACTAATAAAAGAATCAATCAATCAAAAGCTATAGACTTATTCTATTGTGATTTCTGTTATTTGCATTTGTTTTGAACTTTTCTGCACGTTTGCCCCTGTCGGCCACCGTATTTTGTACAGCCGCTTTCTCCCAGTTGATTTATTAGTAGGAATAAAAGCGATGACAAGATGAAAACTGATGGACGTCACTTTGTTTGTCAATTTGAGGCAGCTATCTCGCTGTGGCCTGCAGGTGGCAGCAGAGTTCCACTCCGCGTTATTTACCAGTACGAAGCCCTATTAGGTTGAAATGACAGCAATAAACAGGAATTGTTATGTGTAAATGTGACAATTTCCCTGCGCATTACCATAATGGGTTATAATTTGAAAAAAAAAAAAACAACCTGCATGGCTTTTAAGTATTTTTCTGTGGAAGCATGGTTGACCTAACTGTAACACCTGGCCAGTAATTACAGGCTAATGAAGGCACAAGCTGGAAATCATTTATGCCGCGCTTCATTGCTTTTCACCTTTAATCGTTACACCTCACCTTCCTTTTTCCTTCCCCCCCCCCCCACTCCCCACAAAGGAGATTCTCCCTCATGATAACTAGGGTCTCACCAGGCGCCTCTCATCCCCCTGCTGAAGGACACGCAAGGAATCTCTCGCCACCTCAGAGAAGAGGCTAATCCTCTTTGCCCCAACTTTAACTGGGCCACTAATCCTGCAGGTTTATCTGAGCGGCAAGCACCTAGCGCTGCTGACAACCGGGCCTGCCCTCTACGCCGCAGCCCCTTAAGTAGGCCAGGCCTGGGTCCTGCAAGTATCACTGTCAGCAACTCTGGAGACACATAGCACAGGAAGTGCAAGCTGTTGACAAAATGTGTGTGCTGGTTGCAACCCATGTGTCTCGACAAACGAGGCGAGAACCGGAAAGTTGACAGCCAGATAATCGACAAGCTTAGCAACTGGCGGCACATCATTTTCAGCCTTTGTCCAGCTGGTTAAGCTTTAAAGGGTTACTGAAACCCACTACTACCCACCACGCAGTCTGATAGTTTATATATCAATGATGAAATATTAACATTGCAACACCTCCCCAATACGGCCTTTTTAGTTTACTAAATTGCAATTTTAAATTTCCCGGGAGTTTCGTCTTGAAAACCTTGTGTAATGATGACGTATACGCAAGACGTTTTAAGGAAATATGAGCGCTGAACACACACACAGCTAAAAGTCGTCTGCTTTAACGGCATAATTACACAGTATTTTGGAGATCTGTGTTGCTGAATCCTTTGCGATTTGTTCAATTAATATTGGCGAAGTCAAAGTAGAAAGATGGAGTTGGGAAGCTTTAGCCTTTGGTCACACAAACACACGGTGATTCCTTGTTTAAATTTCACGGAGGTGAAACTTTACTATGGATCACAGCGAACATGGATCCCAACCGAATGTCAACTAGCAGGTTTCGGTGAGAAAATTGTGGTAAAAATCGCTTCTTACCCAATATCAGCTAAGCTTGTGCCATCCATAGCTACCGTCGACTTCCCTGAGACACTGCGCGTCAAGACACCCGTGGACACACCCCTCCGACTATCAGGTACTATTAAACTCGCTAAAACACTAGCATCACAATAGAAAGATAAGGGATTTCCCAGAATTATCCTACCAAAATGGATACATGGATGATACAGCAGAGGATTGGGAGAATGTCATGTGGTCAGATGAAACCAAAATAGAACTTTTTGGTATAAACTCAACTCGTCGTGTTTGGAGGAAGAAGAATACTGAGTTGCATCCCAAGAACACCATACCTACTATGAAGCATGGGGGTGTAAACATCATGCTTTGGGGCTGTTTTTCTGCTAAGGGGACAGGAGGATTGATCCGTGTTAAGGAAAGAATGAATGGGGCCATGTATCGTGGGATTTTGAGCCAAAACCTCCTTCCATCAGTGAGAGCTTTGAATGGTTGACCAAATACTTATCTTCCACCATAATTTACAAATAAATTCTTTAAAATTCCTACAATGTGAATTCCTGGATTTTTTTTCACATTCTGTCTCTCACAGTTGAAGTGTACCTAGGATGAAAATTACAGACCTCTGTCATCATTTTAAGTGGGAGAACTTGCACTATCGGTGGCTGACTAAATACTTTTTTGCCCCACTGTATATGCACTCTCACACATATATTATTCCCTCTGGTTTAATGGTGTCATGAAGTACCATCCTCATTGGGGGAGAATGTGTGAACTCGCGGCACACACATGCGTCAAGTTAACTTTCAGTTTCAATCGCAGTAACCAATCAGAACTAAAGCATGAGAGACTTGCAAACATTTCAGAGATGGCTCCAACTTCGAAATAGCTCGGCTCTCTCTCTCTCACAGTGCCGGTATTGCTATTGATTGTACTTACAACTTTTCGTAGAATTAATTGTTATTTTTCAATTGGAGACACCTCTCATCCTTTTAGTCAGCCTTAGAACAAAATGATTTAGGTGGTGTCTTTCTTCCTAAAAGGGAGGATCTTAATAGACCACAGTGTTCTACAAACCCTGTTTCCATATGAGTTGGGAAATTGTGTTAGATGTAAATATGAATGGAATACAATGATTTCTAAATCCCTTTCAACCCATATTCAATTGAATGCACTACAAAGACAAGATATTTGATGTTCAAACTCATAAGCTATATATTTTTTTGCAAATAATAATTAATTTAGAACTTCATGGCTGCAACACGTGCCAAAGTAGTTGGGAAAGGACATGTTCACCACTGTGTTACATCACCTGTTCTTTTAACAACACTCAATAAATGTTTGGGAACTGAGGAAACTAATTATTGAAGCTTTGAAAGTGTAATTCTTTCCCATTCTTGTTTTATGTAGAGCTTCAGTCGTTCAACAGTCCGGGGTCTCAGCTGTCGTATTTTACGCTTTATAATGCGCCACACATTTTCGAGGGGAGACAGGTCTGGACTGCAGGCGGGCCAGGAAAGTACCCACACCCCTTTTTTTTACAAAGCCACGCTGTTGTTACTCTTGTCTTGCTGAAATAAGCAGGGGAGTCCATGATAACATTTCTTGGATGATAACATAAGTTGCTCCAAAACCTGTATGGACCTTTCAGCATTAATGGTGCCTTCACAGATGTGTAAGTTACCCATGCCTTGGGCACTAATACACCCCCATACCATCATAGATGCTGGCATTTGAACTTTGCGCCTGTAACAATCCGAGTGGTTATTTTCCTCTTTGTTCTGGAGGACACCACATCCTCTGTATCCACATATAATTTGAAATGTGGACTCGTCAGACCACAGAAGACCTTTCCACTTTGCATCAGTCCATCTTAAGTGAGCTCAGGCCCAGCCAAGCCGGCGGCGTATCAGGATATTGTTGATAAATGGGTTTGGCTTTGCATAGTAGAGTTTTAACTTGCACTTACAGATGTAGCGACCAACTGTAGTTACTGACAGTGGTTTTATGAAGTGTTCCTGAGCCCATGTGGTGATATCCTTTACACACTGATGTTGGTTTTTGATGCAGTACTGCCTGAGGGATCAAAAGTCTGTAATATCATCGCTTACGGGCAGTGATTTCTCCAGATTCTTTGAACTTTTTGATGATTTTACGGACCGTAGATGCTAAAATCCCTAAATTCCTTGCAATAGCTCTTGAGCGATGTTGTTCTAAAACTGTTCGACAATTTGCTTACAAATTGGTGACCCTCACCCCATCCTTGTTTGGGAATTACTTAGCATTTAATGGAAGCTGCTTTTATACCCAAACATGGCACCCACCTGTTCCCAATTAGCCTGCACACCTGAAGGATGTTCCATATAAGTGTTTGATGAGCATTTCTCAACTTTATCAGTATTTATTGCCACCTTTACCAACTTCCTTGTCACGTGTTGCTGGCATCAAATTCTAAAGTTAATGATTCTTTGCAAAAAAAAAATGTTCATCAGTTTGAACATCAAATATGTTGTCTTTGTAGCATATTCAACGGAATATGAGTTGAAAATGATTTGCAAATCATTGTATTCCATTTATATTTACATCCAACACAATTTCCCAACTGATATGGAAACGGGGTTTGTATGTTTGGTACCATGAATTGATTAACGTGGACCCGACTTAAACAAGCTGAAAAACTTATTGGGGTGTTACCATTTAGTGGTGAATTGTACGGAATATGTACTGTACTGTGCAATCTATTAATACAAGTTTCAATCAATCAATGCTAACAAGGTGAAAATGTCAATGCAAGGATCTGCCATTGTGTTTACAGTGGTCCAACTTTCTCTATACGACAGGAGCACTCTAGTGTTTTTAGGAATTCGCTGCAAAAATGTTTGTTTTCCAAGTTTTGAACTGAACTGGGGGGTATGGTGTCATTCCTTGACCGAGTTTGGCCCTGGGTGCCAGTTGAACAGTGCTTACAGGCTAATGACCCTCACATAGATTCTAGTTATTTCTGCACAGCACAATGTTGACTTTCCAAACGCCACAATCTAAAAAACAAATAAATCCCCCATGCTGCTTTAAGTCGCTTTTTGCTGAAATAATTGCATGAAAAAAAACTTCCCATGATCCCCAGCTAAATATTTCACCTGGGTGCGGTATTTCTAAATTGAATGAGCAATCACTGGGAGCACTGGGAGCCGCAGACATATTGCTGGCATATAGCCTGTGAGATGACCTTTCAGTTCGTCAGAGATGAAACGAGTTTGTTGAACCCAAAATGATTCAGGGTGGCTAAAGTGACAGGCGAGGGCATGGCGGCGTCGCACTCGCGGCGTCAGCCTGCTGCAGGGCCTCCATCGGCCTCTCTCATGATTTATTGTGAAATTGCCAGGGAGCCAATGTGGCGTGCAGGTGAATGAGTTTTGCTAATAAGAGAAGCGTTTCTGCTCCACAGAGCTCTTTTTCTGTTTGAGTGAGTGTGCATGAAATCAGTGTGCAGTCTCCCAGTAACGCACGCTCTGGTGGAGGCGGCGGCCTCATCAGTCTACACGAGGCCTACAGCGTATCTGATGTTTTTAAGTAGGAGGAGAGCTTGTGAGTGAGAAGACAAAAGAGGAACAAAACATTAATATTGATATACTCTTTGAAGGTATTTGTGGTGTTTTACATTATGCAAAACCCACTTTTCTCGTCTGTTGGCACCTGTTTTGTGTATATTGGGTCCCGATAAGTGCGGAATATTTATACACAAAACATCACCACACTGAGTTCCAAATATTGCGACTAAATCAGTTATTTTCCCCAAAGCATTTTCTACATATTTTTGGTCTACATTAAGTGTTAATGTAAGTCTAATTTATGTCTTATGTCATGATCCGCCTCCCAGATCATGACATAGTAGGGCTGTGAATCTTTGGGTGTCCCACGATTCGATTCAATATCGATTCTTGGGGTCACGATTTGATAATATATCGATTTTTTTCGATTCGATTCGATTCTCGGTTCAAAAACGATATTTTTCCGATTCAAAACGATTCTGTATTCATTCAATACATAGGATTTCAGCAGGATCTACCCCAGTCTGCTGACATGCCAGCAGAGTAGTAGATCTAAAAAAAAAAAAAGCTTTTATAATTGTGAAGGAAAATGTTTTACCGACTGATTGCAATAATGTAAATTTGTTTTAACTATTAAACGACCCAAAAATATGACTTATTTTATCTTTGTGAAAATATTGGACACAGTGTGTTGTCAAGCTTATGAGATGCGATGCAAGTGTAAGCCACTGTGACACTATTGTTCTTTTTTATTATTTTTATGAAATGAATGTCTAATGATAATGTCAATGAGGGATTTTTAATCACTGCTATGCTGAAATTATAATTAAGATTGATACTCTTATTGATAATATTCCTTTTTGTTTCATTACTTTTGGTTTGTTCTGTGTTGTGTTTGTGTCTCCTCTCAATTGCTCTGTTTATTGCAGTTCTGAGTGTTGCTGGGTCAGATTTGGTTTTGGAATTGGATTGGATTGTTATGGTATTGCTTAGTGGTTTGTTGGATTGATTTTTAAAAAAATAAAAAAATAAAAAAATAAAAAATAAATCGACTTTTTAAAAATGACAATCGATTCTGAATCGCACAACATGAACGATTCGATTCGTATTCAAATCGATTTTTTCCCACACCCCTAATACATAGTTTTTTTGTAGTGACCCGGTTCCGGATCACGTCTTGACCACAAATCCTGTTTTGTTTACTTCTGGACTCTGCCGATCCTTTTGTTAGCGCACTTCCTTGTTTACATTCATCACCATGGTTACTTAATTACGCCTCCCGCATGCACTCCGGTCACACACCTGTTTGTAATTATATTCTTTGTATTTAAACCCACCTACTACCTGAGTTCTGCCTGGTTGGTTCGTTTGCTCATGCAACAGTTACGTGAGTTATTCTTCCTTGTATGTACTCTGCTAAGTTTTAGCTTATCTCCGCATGCTCGGCTCGCGCTATTGTTTGGACTTGAGAACTCTACCCTTGCTAACATTAGCATTTAGCTTTCCGTGCGTTGGCACACCTTTTCTTTCCTCGTTGTTCAAGTGTTATTTTGTTGTATTTATAATTAAAACTTGCTCCTACCTTCACTCCTGCCTGCTCCGGTCCTTTGGCATTGACAGGTCGACACATCCGCGCATCGCCATGCGTTCCCCACGTAACAGTTTTTGTTCTCGAGTCCTTTTTGTGTGTTTTCTGATTATTTTTGGACTCTTCCGATCCCCAGTTTGTGCACTTCCTTGTTTGTTCGGTTACCATGGTTTCTTATTTGTTCCACCTGCCCTTTTATTGTCAAGCACCTGTGTTTTGATTGATACTTTAGTATTTAAGCCTGTCTTCGACCTCAGTTCGTTCTTGGTTCGTTGTTTGCTCCATGCAACACTCACATTAGCATTTTGTCTATGTATTTACTTGTGCTTGGTTACGCCTTAGCTTCGCGTGCACTCGGCACGTCAATGTTGGACTTTTGGACTCGATGCTAGTTAGCGTTAGCTTTCCGTGCGCAGGCACGCCTTTTCTTTTGTTTTTGTACCAGTGCTCTTTTACTTTTTGTATATTAAATTAAGTCTTACCTGCAATTCCTGCCTGTCTTGGTCCTTGTGCATCCGGGGGTGACACAATGCGTTTCCAACGTGACAGTGTTATACTGTACATACTACAAGGGGGCAGCATGGTGCACCAGGGGTTAGTTCTGGTGCCTCACAATAAGAAGGTCCTGGGTTCGGTCCCTGGGCTTGGGGTCTTTCTGTGTGGAGTTTGCATATTCTCCCCATGACTCTATGGGTTCCCTTCGGCACTCCGGCTTCCTCCCACCTCCAAAGACATGCACCTGTGGATAGGTTGATTGGCAACACTATCATATTTATTTGGTCTTGTTGATGGGTGGGACAAGTTTGGAATACATCCAATTACAGCTCTTTGATAGCGTACATTGGAAGAGGGGTGGGGTTTAGTTATGAAAAAGAGCCAATCAGATGCTTTTTCTTGCGAAAAAGGAAAGTCACCGCCCAAGCCAAAATGTGTGGATTTAGCATGTTCCAAATGGTAATATGTGTACACCTGGGAGAGCGTGAAGAGGACACATTTCATTTTTACTGCTATGATGCCATCAGCAGGCAAGTGCTAGATTGTAACGTAGACACAACTGTAAATCAAATCTATTATTTGATGCTATTGGTGTTGCACCAAAAACTGATTCCATGCCAAAAATTGATTCCCGACGCCGTGCTGCGGCAGCACTAACAGGCTCCGTCTGTCCACAACTGATTACTACATGTAGAACAAACACTTATATTTGTGGTTATCATAAGTATATGTTTGAAAATATTAAACCTTTGTTATGTCTGATAATTGACAGAGTTGACCATTTCTATGGTGTTGATGAGATTGTAAAGGACTGTTATTGATCCAATGTTGATGTGCTAAAACCTCTTTCTTGTTTAGAACGATTAAATAATAACTGTTCTTTTTTCATGCATATAAAGAATATTATACAAGTGTTTGGATGTATTCATTCAAGAGAGTTACAAACATGATAATGAATACATACTGCATGTTTACGTGTTGATGTACCCATTAAAAAGCTAAAATCAACCCCAAATGACATCTTAATGATTCCAAATGATATTTAGAGATCGACACATCTCATTTGTGCATCTCCTGTGGTTATTCTAATAATGTAGGCACAGATGAGATGTGTCATTATAAAAATGTCTCCTTGAATTCCTTCTTGGCAACCAAGAATACATTGATTTAATGAATACATCCAAACACTTTTTTAATCTTTATTATGTGTATCAAGAATAACAGATAATATTGTATGTAGCTTTTAAACAATAAAGATCAACATCGGACATATTTGCCAACCCTCCTGGATTTTCCGGGAGACTCCCGAAATTCAGCGCCTCTCCCAAAAACCTCCCGGGACAAATTTTCTGCTGAAAATCTCCTGAAATTCAGGCGGAGCTGGAGGCCACGCACCCTCCAGCTCCATAAGGACGTGAGTGACGTGTCTGCCCATTGACGTTATAACTGTAGAATGATCGTGGGCGAGTTTGTGGTTTCTTATGTGGGTTTGTTGTTAGGCAGTTTCATTAACGTCCTCCCAGCGCACTAACAACACACAACAACAGCAGTCACGTTTACGTCTACCACTCTACCGTAAGGCAGTTTGTCTGCCGTAAACAGCATGTGACACTCTTAAACAGGATAATACTGCCATCAACTGTACATGTACCACAACACCTCCAGGCAACCTCAACCTTTTACTAATCCTCCTACATTCACATCCCATCTCCCCGGATTGTATATATACTAATGTAAATAATCGAATGTATTTCTAATGTATATACTTGTTCTTATGCTATCTGAACTCACTATGTTCTCTGCTCGCTGTACATATCCTATTAAGTCAGACCTACACTGTTTCAATGTCCATTTCTCTGTTGATGCAATTGTTGATGACTGAAGTAGTGATATCAACGAAAGCTCCTTATCCCACCCCCCGGATTGTAAATAATTCAATGTATATACTATGATGATTAACTTGTGTGATGACTGTATTATGCTGATAGTACTATTTGTACCATGAATTGATTAACGTGGACCCCGACTTAAACAAGTTGAAAAACTCATTGCGGTTTTACCATTTAGTGGTCAATTGTATGGAATATGTACTGTTCTGTGCAATCTACTTATAAAAGTTTCAATCAATCAATCATGCATATGTGACAATAACATCTACTTTAGAAACTGCATTGTGCAACTGAGCACACAACAGCTGTAAATATACTCCTCCCCTCTTAACCACGCCCCCCGGCCCACTCCCGACCACGCCCCACACCCCAACCCCACACCCCGAAATCGGAGGTCTCAAGGTTGTTAAGTATGACATCGGATGAACAACAGTCCTTAACAATTGCTACCATAAAAATGGACAACTTTTTAACTTTTCAGATACGATAAATGTTTATAAACTGAGTTTGGAGAAGAAGTGATGTGTCACAGCCAGCTTCAAAACAACCGGTTTCCACTCAGAGTTAAAGACAGAAAGATGGAGACGAGTCATCCAGACATCCCCGTGTTTCTCCTTCTTCTACATATACAGGCGCTTTGAGAAATCACTCATGAATACCTTAAAAGAAGGAAATGCGCGATTGCAGCTATTTCAGATACACCACATCTGAGACGGCAACATAGCAATATTGAGCGACGGTTTTGGATAAGGCCTAGAAGAACGACATCCTGGTGGGAAATGTTTGTCAACGAGTGTATTGTGCCAGAGGAATGGCAGGAGAACTTTCTAATGTCCAGGTCAGCTGTGAAACCACTTAGCGAAAAACATTGCCCATTTGTTGAAGGGGAGACAATGAGATTGCGGGCTCCCGTGGATGTATATGATAAATAAGGTAATGTGTACTTTGTATTACTTGGACAAGTGAAAACTTCAGAAAACAGCGATTGCATTTGGACTGGTAAATCAGACTCTATCAGTTATTGTCTGCCATGTATGTCGAGCGATTACTCAACATCTAGGACCACAGAACATAAAGTCACCAAAATTGGAAATTAACATCTTGCTTGCATCTCTTCAATGTTTAAATGGCATTTTATCAAAATATAACAATAGATGTCAACATTGTGTGTGTGCTGAATGCTTTGTATATGATTCCTGCCTTTGGTGAAAGCTTAAAGGCCTACTGAAATGAGATTTTCTTATTTAAACGGGGATAGCAGGGCCATTCTATGTGTCATACTTGATCATTTCGCGATATTGCCATATTTTTGCTGAAAGGATTTAGTAGAGAACATTGACGATAAAGTTCGCAACTTTTGGTCGCTAACAGAAAAGCCCTGCTTTTACCGGATGTTGCAGACAATGACGTCACCCGTTGAGGGCTGCTCACGTCCTCACATTGTTTTTAATGGGAGCCTCCAACAAAAAGAGCTATTCGGACCGAGAAAACAACAATTTCCCGATTAATTTGAGCGAGGATGAAAGATTCGTGTTTGAGGATATTGATAGCGACGGACTGGAAAAAAAATCAAGTTAAAAAAACAAAAACGCGATTGCATTGGGACGGATTCAGATGTTTTTAGACACATTTACTAGGATAATTCTGGGAAGTCCCTTATCTTTCTATTGTGTTGCTAGTGTTTTAGTGAGTTAAATAGTACCTGATAGTCGGAAGGGTGTATCCACGGGTGTCTTGAGGCCAGTGTCTGATGGAAGTCGACGGCAGCATTATGGACGGCACAAACTCAGCTGATCTCCGGTAAGTGACGACTTTTTACCACAATTTTCTCACCGAAAACTGCTGGTTGACATTTGGTCGGGATCCATGTTCGCTTGACCGCTCTGATCCATAGGATAGCTTCACCTCCGGGAATTTTAAACAAGGAATCACCGTGTGTTTGTGTGGCTAAAGGCTAAAGCTTCCCAACTCCATCTTTCTACTTTGACTTCTCCAATATTAGTTGAACAAATTGCAAAAGATTCAGCAACACAGATCTCCAAAATACTGTGTAATTATGCCGTTAAAGCAGACGACTTTTAGCTGTGTGTGTGCGCAGCGCTAATATTTCCTAACAGTCCGTGACGTCTCAAGTACACGTCATCATTCCGCGACGTTTTCAACAAGAAACTCCCGGTATATTTAAAATTGCAATTTAGTAAACTAAAAAGGCCGTATTGGCATGTGTTGCAATGTTAATATTTCATCATTTATATATTTACTATCAGACTGCGTGGTCGGTAGTAGTGGGTTTCAGTAGGCCTTTAACTCTTTTGGGTTTTGCTCATATTAGCCTTCTTTTATTTAGACACGCCAAGTTTTTACTTTTCACAACACTCGTAGCAAACGTGTTTAAGAAATACAAATAATTGCAAGATCATACTTAAATGTGAAATAATAACTGTTAAAAGTATTGCAAACTCCTGCATTCTTCAAGTCCGCTCCCTTGGACTAGAATGTGAGCTGCAAGATTTTCTTGTCGTCGTTTCCACAAATCTTGCACTTTTCCGCCCTTTTTGAGGACCTCTCAAGGAACTCTGAAGAAACGTGTGTCCTTTCCGTGATTTGAACGGTACAGCCGAAAACAACACAAGCATAGGGCATTTTTTTCTTTGAGAAAGGCTAAACGGCGCCTAGTACCCATTTAAAACCGAGGTAGCTTGACCACCACGAGTATTCATCGGGCAGGACGTGAGCCGGACATGATGTAAGTAACATCCCAGCAATTGATATTATTGATAAATACTCACAGTTTTGTCAACAAATGTATACCCTTTCTCAATACATGCATATTCAGTGTTCCAGAATTCAGCGGTTCTTCCAGTTTATTCCGTGAACAGATTTTTGGAACATATTTGACGTACTGTATATATTTTATGTATGTTTCTGCTTAGCATCTGGTTACTCTCTCAATATAAAGTAAATAATACATTTTGTCTTTAAACATAACTTATGTTAACAAACCGCACTGCTGTTAAGCTCCACATTACACTACCTTGTACTAGAAACAACTAATTTAGTTTTATGAAATTGTTTTCTGGTTCAGTATTTATCTTGGGGAGCAGACTTTTGTAGAGAGGTGTAAGTAAAGGAGCTTGGAAATTGGTCTTTATGTTGCACACGAACGTGTTTCAGTTACGCAACAAAAAGGTCAGCATTGAGCGCTCACCCGTTGGGTTGGTTATAAATATTGTTGCCTCACTTAGTATGTCAATTACAGTATTTGCAAATTAATGTGCATTGAATCTGGCAATGTTTACATTGTTTCTTAAGGAGAAATTTGCTTTAATATACAAACAATTTTATTTACGATCCCTAAGTTTGTAAATCAAGGTTCCCCTATAGGAGCCCTTGAAGGTGAAAAGGGGATTGCCGTGGCCAACATATGGTGTGGACGTGTGTCCTCCCAAGACTAATATGCTTACCTTCATTACTGTAAATCAGGGGTCACCAACACAGTGCCTGCGGGCACCAGGTAGCCCGTAAGGACTAGATGAGTCGCCCGCTGGCCTGTTCTAAAAATAGCTCAAATAGCAGCACTTACCAGTGAGCTGCCTGTATTTTTAAAATTTGATTTATTTACTAGCAAGCTGGTCTCGCTTTACTCGACATTTTTAATTCTAAGAGCGACAAAACTCAAATAGAATTTGAAAATTCAATAAAATATTTGAAAGACTTGGTCTTCGCTTGTTTGAATAAATTAATTTTTTTTTTTTACTTCAGAAAGACAATTTTAGAGAAAAAATGCAACCTTAAAATTGATTTTAGGATTTTTAAACACATACACCTTTTTACCTTTTAAATTCCTTCCTCTTCTTTCCTGACAATTTAAATCAATGTTCAAGTAAATAATTTTTTTTATTGTAAAGAATAATAAATACATTTTAATTTAATTCTTCATTTTAGCATCTGTTTTTTCGACGAAGAATATTTGTGAAATATTTCTTCAAACTTATTGTGATTAAAATTCTAAAAAATTATTCCGGCAAATCTAGAAAATATGTAGAATCAAATTTAAATCTTATTTCAAAGTCTTTTCAATTTCTTTTAAAAATTTTGTTCTGGAAAATATAGAATAAATAATGATTTGTCTTTTTTATAAATATAGCTTGGTCCAATTTGTTATATATTCTAACAAAATGCAGATTGAATTTTAACCTTTTTAAAACATGTCATCAAAATTCTAAAATCATTCTTAATCAGGAAAGATTGCTAATGATGTTCCATAAATTATTTTTGTAATTTTTTCAAAAAGATTCGAATTAGCTAGTTTTTCTCTTCATTTTTTTTCGGTGGAATTTTGAATTTTAAAGTGTCGAAACTGAAGATAAACTATGTTTCAGAATTTAATTTTCATTTTTGTTACTGTTTTCTCCTCTTTTAAACCGTTCAATTACTTGTTTTTTTTTTCATCATTTATTCTCTCTAAAAAACCTTCCGTAGAAGAAAAAAAATGTACGACGGAATGAAAGACAGAAATACCCATTTTTTAAAATATATATATAGATTTATTTATTAAAAGTAAATTGAGCAAATTGGCTATTTCTGGTCATTTATTTAAGTGTGTATCAAACTGCTAGCCCTTCGCATTAATCAGTACCCAAGAAGTAACTCTTGGTTTCAAAAAGGTTGGTGACCCCTGCTGTAAATAAAGCAGAAGAAAGAGTGAGGGGTCAACTTAAGTAGGGCGACAGAAAGCTGGGGCACGAAAGGGGGCATATACTGTATCGAAGTTGTTCTTTTTTTTACTCATGTCAAATAATTATACATTAGAGAGGAGCAAAAATCTAGATGAAATAAAAACATTCCAGTCCTGAGATTGACAAAAATCCAAGGTACGGACCACTTCTCTGGCTGAAAGGGCGGGTGGTTAGGGGGTAGGAACTGTGTAGCAGTTTGAGCAAACTCAAGACGACGCTTGTGTGGAGATTAGGAGGAAATTGCACAACTGCGGAAGGAAAGAAGGTAAGCAATCACCAGGATGCTTGGCTCCACAGGCACATTTAAAAGTTGACCGCCTCTCCTGCGGTGAAAAGGATATTACCAGCTTTGTTTCATATTCACACCTCTTATTTCCAAATCTAAAATACATCATTCCCAAAAAAGAAAAGGTATACTTTACATCTCTTCATCCAGAGGAGACACCATTCTTTCTTTTTTCTTTTCTCCTCCCCTCCTCCCCAAACATAAATACATCACTGCAGGGAGAACAATAAGAGATGCTTTATAGATTTCCCATTTCCATATATATTATTTTCTCAAGGTTGCCGCACCCTCAGCCATGGTCATTGTTGGTGCATTCCAGATCCTTCAAGAAAAAACCCCAACAACTGTTAGCCCAGAGGAACATTGCGCTCAAACAATAAAAGAAACTGGAGGAAATAACACATTCCCCAGACTTTTATGTTTGCATTGGATAGAGAAAATCTACATAAGAATATTTGGAGGCAATAAGTTTGTTCAGCTGAACCTACACGCTTGTGATGCTGAAGATATAGAAGTCCCTAAGCCCCTGCTGTACGGGCTTTATATATATGTATGTGCTCATGCTGCACTTGAAGAAGTAAATTCATATTGGGGGGGATGGGGGGGGGGGGGGGGTGCACAGCTCTTCCCCACACACATGCATGTGAATTATTGATTAAAGTATTTTCTTGCATGGTTGGAACTTTCCTGCGACTTTATCTGCTCCTGCCAGTAATAGATGTTGAGAGGAAGGATCCCCAGGGGGCTAAGAGGGGCAGCCAGGGGACACAAGGTACCAGAGCAACCCCCCCCGGCCCCCTTCAACCCGCTTCCAATATGTTTAGGTTATAGAGAAGCAGCGCCAAGACTCCGCAGAGCGAGCAGCTGCCTTTGTTTTCACCAACGCTCCCTCCCTTATGGCCCACACTGGCTTCCCTTCTCAGGTGCGGCGTGACCTTTACACCAGCTAAAGGTCTTTGCAGGATTTACTAAGGATCTTTACCACCCGCATTAGTCCATTCCCCCCAAGCCTCCCACTTTTCCCCTCAGGCCATGTGGCGAGCATTTCGTGCATGCCCTTGAAAACATGTTAGTAGTCAAATAGATCTAAATGTCCGATCATTCACATATCGCTCACTTCTGTCCTTCACTTTTGTCACTTAACCCTTGTACAAGCCTAAAGGGGTCCTATTACGATTTTTTTAAAAACATTTAACGTGTCCTTGTAATGGTGGTTCTTTGGTCAAAATTGTGTATAGATTATGTTTTATAGACCGTTTTCAAACCGCTTTCTGACCGCCTATTCTAGGGGCGGTCTTATTTAGACTTAGACAAACTTTAATGATCCACAAGGGAAATTGTTTCACACAGTAGCTCAGTTACAAAGGAGGTAAAGTGTAAGGATGGAAAGGACATTGCAGGTATAAAATAGAAAAAAATGTATTGTAGTAGCAATATAAAATATCCATCCATCCATTCATCTTCTTCCGCTTCTCCGAGGTCGGGTCGCGGGGGCAGCAGCCTAAGCAGGGAAGCCCAGACTTCCCTCTCCCCAGCCACTTCGTCTAGCTCTTCCCGGGGATCCCGAGGCGTTCCCAGGCCAGCCGGGACACATAGTCTTCCCAATGTGTCCTGGGTCTTCCCCGTGGCCTCCTACCGGTTGGACGTGACCTAAACACCTCCCTAGGGAGGCGTTCGGGTGGCATCCTGACCAAATGCCCGAGCCACCTCATCTGGCTCCTCTCGATGTGGAGGAGCAGCGGCTTTACTCTGAGCTCCTCCCGGATGACAGAGCTTCTCACCCTATCTCTAAGGGAGAGCCCCGCCACCCGGCGGAGGAAACTCATTTCGGCCGCTTGCACACGTGATCTTATCCTTTCGGTCATGACCCAAAGCTCATGACCATAGGTGAGGATGGGAACGTAGATCGACCGGTAAATTGAGAGCTTTGCCTTCCGGCTCAGCTCCTTCTTCAGCACAACAGATCAGTACAACGTCCGCATTACTGAAGACGCCGCACCGATCCGCCTGTCGATCTCACGATCCACTCTTCCCCCACTCATGAACAAGACTCCTAAGTACTTGAACTCCTCCACTTGGGGCAGGGTCTCCTCCCCAACCCGGAGATGGCACTCCACCCTTTTCCGGGAGAGAACCATGGACTCGGACTAGGTGGTGCTGATTCTCATTCCTGTCGCCTCACACTCGGCTGCAAACCGATCCAGTGAGAGCTGAAGATCCCGGTCAGATGAAGCCAACAGGACCACATCATCTGCAAAAAGCAGAGAGCTAGTCCCAAGGCCACCAAACCGGAACCCCTCAACGCCTTGACTGCGCCTAGAAATTCTGTCCATAAAAGTTATGTACAGAATCGGTGACAAAAGACAGCCTTGGCGGAGTCCAACCCTCACTGGAAACGTGTCCGACTTACTGCCGGCAATGCGGACCAAGCTCTGACACTGATCGTACAGGGAGCGGACCGCCACAATAAGACAGTCCGATACCCCATACTCTCTGAGCACTCCCCACAGGACTTCCTAAAGGAACACGGTCGAATGCCTTCTCCAAGTCCACAAAGCACATGTAGACTGGTTGGGCAAACTCCCATGCACCCTCAAGAACCCTGCCGAGAGTATAGAGCTGGTCCACAGTTCCACGACCAGGACGAAAACCACACTGTTCCTCCTGAATCCGAGGTTCGACTATCCGGCTATCCATATAAAATATAACATGTAATATTTACATAATATATGTACAGTATAGGCTTCACGGTGGCAGAGGGGTTAGTGCGTCTGCCTCACAATACAAAGTTCCTGCAGTCCTGGGTTCAAATCCAGGCTCGGGATCTTTCTGTGTGGAGTTTGCATGTTCTCCCCGTGAATGCGTGGGTTCCCTCCGGGTACGCTGGCTTCCTCCCACTTCCAAAGACATGCACCTGGGGATAGGTTGATTGGCAACGCTGTGTGAATGTGACTGTGAATGTTGTCTGTCTATCTGTGTTGGCCTTGCGATGAGGTGGCGACTTGTCCAGGGTGTACCCCGCCTTCCGCCCGATTGTAGCTGAGATAGGCGCCAGCGCCCCCCGCGACCCTGAAAGGGAATAAGCGGTAGGTAATGGATGGATGGATGGTGTACAGTATATGATATATACTGATATATTATATTACATGTTTATATCATATATATACAATATATAACAATTACCATGTACAATATTACAGTATGTGTAACAGCTGCAAGATAACATAGAGAATAGATCCAGCAGAAAATAAACATTATAAACAAAGAGAGGTAGCTAACATAGAAGGTGTCAGGTAATAGACAGATATCTATTGCTGTATGGCAGGGGTGTCCAAACTTTTTCCACTGAGGGCCACACACGGAAAAATTAAACCATGCGGGGTCCGTTTTGATGTTTTTCATTTTCAAACCATAACAAAATATATGGATTATTTTTTTTTTTTACCTTTTAGGTCTCCCAGGGACCATAGAGGGTCTACGTCATTAACATGTTAAAAATAAGTCAATTATTTTCATTTTTTATGTAACGTTTACAGTAAATCTATATATCAACTTCAGGTTGATATAAAGTGAAAAAAAAAAAAGGTTTTATGCCTTTTGAGTCAAAGACAACTTTGTTTTTTATTGTAAAACTGAAATAAGTAGTATTTCCCCCATTGCCCAAAACATTCAGAAAACAATGTTTGATTTGAAGTAATTGGAGCCGTAAAAAGATCAATAATGCAGGACACCATTGATTTAAATGTATTATTATTTCTGAGTAATCACAGTGAAAAAATAAATAAAATCCCACTAAATATCTTTGGGATCCAAAAGGTCCCCCACTCATAAAGTGATACATTTTTATTATTATTTGTTTTACTTTCAACACTTAAGTTACGAGATCAACTACAGATATATCCGTCGATTTTACGTTTGTTGTATTATTTTGTTGGTTTTATGCTCTTTTGTCAAAGAAAACACGGTTTTATATGGCAACCACACAGTATATGCACATAATATTGTCCATGTAAAACATTATTAAGTGAAATATTTGAAGTAATTGGAGCCTTAAATAGGTCAATAATTCATTATAAAAAAAAAAAAAAAAAGTTTTTGTTTTTTTTAGCATTGGCAATAAGAGCAAAATAAAGAAAAACAAAAGAAAAACAAACAGCCTGCATGGCAGCTTTGTGTCAACATTGCAACTTTTCCCCGTTAGATTTCACCCCATTCTACTTTTTTTTGTGTGTTTTTTTATTTATTTTTGCAATACCATTTCCAGAATGTGTGGCGGGCCACTAAACAATTAGCTGTGGGCCGCAAATGGCCCCCGGGCCGCACTTTGGACACCCATGCTGTATGACGAGAGATAATACAGCTGGATGGAGTGCAGGAATGAAGGGATTCTGAAATTCAACACTGTGGGAACAAAGCTGAAGGAGCCTGTTTGAGTATGAACTCCGCTGTCCCTCAATTGTCTGGTGGAGTGGATGGGCAGGATTGTCCATGATGGCCAGCAGTTTGTCCAGTGTCCTCCTGTTCCTTATTGACACAAACGCCTCCAACTGTGTGCCAATAGTTTGGCCGGCTTTCCGGATCAGTTTGTCAATCCGGTTTAAGTCCCTTTTGCTGGTGCTGCTGCCCCAACAAACCACTGCAAAGTACAGGGCACTGGCCACAACCAACTGATAAAAGATCTCCAACAGCTTGCAGCACACATTAAAGGACCAAGGCTTCCTCAGGAAAAAGAGTCTGCTCGTGCCCTTCTTGTAAACAGCTTTGCTGTTGTTCTTCCAGTCCAGTCTACTGTTGAAGTGGACTCCCAGGTACTTGTACTGCCTATTTACATGCTATTATTACATGCCTATTTACAATTTACATGCCTCCACTTTGACTGCATCTTTGTTGTAGTTTTTAGCGCTTCCATAGTGAACTTACGGAAAGGTTAAGTTCAAACTATAACTACTTTTTATCAGAAATGGCAACAGCAGAGTATGCCTCACTACAAGAGGATAGAGAAAAAAAGTTACCTGTTGACTACACAAAGATTTTTGGGTAAATTTCTACCATATATGAAGATATCCGCTGACGTCACAGGGCAGAGCTAATTCCAGACAACTCGTTTGGGGAAGTATGAAGAAAGGCAAGATTGTTTTATAAATATATCCGCTAAGCCTCCGCGGTTTGATTTCATATTTTCTGTAATTCTCTTCTTACTTATGCAGATCAAATATACACAACAACAGGTAAGATATATTGATTTTGCATAATTTGGCCCCTTAAAGATTGACTGTTCACACTTACTCCTCAGATCCAAAAGGGACTAGCTCATAAAAGTCGCATAAGCAATATGTTTCTTTTTTCTTTTCTTTTTTACATTCAATGCTTGAAATCGTTTACCAACTACAGATCTATCTATAAATATCAAATTTTTATTTCTGTTCATGTTTGTTTTTAATATTTTATGGTGTTTTCGACAAAAACAGCTTTTAGAGCAGGGGCCGGCAACCCAAAATGTTGAAAGAGCCATATTGGACCAAAAATACAAAAAAACAAATCTGTCTGAAGCCGCAAAAAATTAAAAGCCATATTAGATACAGATAGTGTGTCATGAGATATACATTTAATTATAAGGACTTAAAGGAAACTAAATGAGCTCAAATATAGCTAGAAATGAGGCATAGTGATGCAATATGTACATACAGCTAGCCTAAATAGCATGTTAGCATAGATTAGCTTGCAGTCATGCAGTGACCAAATATGTCTGATTAGCACACTGCACATAAGTCAATAACATCAACAAAACTCACCTTTGTGCTTTCATGCCCAACGTTATAAGTTCGGTGGACAAAATGAGACAAAAAAAGAAGTGGCATAAATCACGTCGGAGAAAGTTATGCATGTAAAGAAACTAGGGTGAGTTCAAAGACTGCCAAAATCAGTAGGACAAAACGGCGCTCGCCAAATACTTGAATCAGTGACGCATGTTTAATATAAAAAGTGTGCTTTATAGCAATTGGGAGGTTTGTGTCATTTTTTCCTCCTACAGAAACCAAATTAAAACAAAAAGTATGTATTTTCCCCCTCATCATTTCCATTTTTCAGATATTTTTGAAAAAGCTCCAGAGAGCCACTAGGACGGCGCTAAAGAGCCGCATGCGGCTCCAGAGCCGCGGGTTGCCGACCCCTGTTTTAGAGTAACAGGTCTTTTACAAAGGGAAAATGCAAAATTTGCCATATCTCTAAAAATAAGTTGCAGAATGAAATATTTGAGGTTTGGTAATTACAGCCTTGGTTTTAATACATTAGACAAGTAGACAGAAAATACACATTTGACAGTGTCTACTTAGTTGGAATGAGAGTGAAAGCAGTTAGGACTTGGTTGAGTTTATTGAGTTCACGCAAGTATTTTATACTGTACATAACTGCCCAAGATAATTTTAATTGTGTGTCAGCCATTTAATGGCAGTTAAACTCATTTACACTCATCAAAGCTTTGAGAATTATGCTCATTGTTTTCTAGGGCTATTTAGTGGTTAGGGTGCGCAATTACACCAAAACAATGTTTTCATGTCTTTTAATAGACAAAAATTGGATTTATTTGGTTTTCATGGAGAAATCATAATTATACACCAGGATTACAGTCTGTTAAAGGGAAACATTATCACCAGACCTATGTAAGCGTCAAAATATACCTTGACGTTGCAGAAAAAAGACCATATGTTTTTTTAACCGATTTCCGACTTCTAAAAGGGTGAATTTGGCAATTTAAACGCCTTTCAATTGTTCGCCTGTCGGAGCGATGACCTTTCACCAGTGACGTCACATCGTGAAGCGACCCGCCATTCTCTCAAACACATTACACACACCAAGTCATATCAGCTCTGTTATTTTCCGTTTTTTCGACTGTTTTCCCGTACTTCGGAGACATCATGCCTCGTCGATGTGTTGTCGGAGGGTGTAACAACACGAACAGAGACGGATTCAAGTTGCACCAGTGGTCAAAAGATGCGAAAGTCCCTCGTTTGTTCTGCACACATTACCGACGACAGCTATGCTACGACAGAGATGGCAAGAATGTGTGGATATCCTGCGACACTCAAAGCAGATGCCTTTCCAACGATAAAGTCAACGAAATCACAAAGGTGAGTTTTGTTGATGTTATTGGCTTATGTGGAGTGTACTAATCAGACATATTTGGTCACGGCATGACTGCCAGCTAATCAATGCTAACATACTATTTAGGCTAGCTGTATGTACATATTGCATCATTATGCCTCATTTGTAGCTATTTGTGCATCCAGCCTTCCCTCCACCCACATTTAATGCCAAACAAACACATACCAATCGTTGGTTAGAAGGCGATCGCCGAATTCGTCCGCGCTTCCTCCCGTGCCGCTGTCTGTAGTGATAAGGCTCAAAAGCTTCTGTTTCTTCTTTATTTTCGTTTTCACTACCTGCCTCCACACTCCAACCATCCGTTTCAATACATGCGTAATCTGTTGAATCGCTTACGCCGCTGAAATCCGAATCTGAAACCTAGCTAATATCGCTATACCTTTCTGTGCTATCCGCCATGTTTGTTTCTGTGTGGTCACGCTGTGACGTCACAGGATAATGGACGGGTGGATATAACGACCGTTAAATCAGGCACTTTAAAGCGGTTTTTCGGGATATAGCGTGATGGGTAAAATTTTGAGAAAAACTTCGAAAAATAAAATAAGCCACTGGGAACTAATTTTTTTTGGTTTTAACCCTTCAGAAATTGGGATAATGTTCCCCTTTAAAGTCAGTCAATGGGGCCAAAAGAGGTCTTAAGACAACGCTGCTATCAAAACACAATGCAATTAAAAAAAAAAAAAACAGCCAACCTTCAAAACGAACAATCATCATAAGGAACACAATGCTTATTTTAAGCCCTGGAGTTGCACAAGGATCTAAACTGAATACATTTCCTGGAATGAGTTATATTGTGTCTTTTTAGGAGTTTGAATTTGAGGCTACCGAGCCAAAGGGGGGTTGTGTGATAGCAGCACCATACTGGAACATGGCAATTATCCTGATTACTGATGCTTCGGGGCTTCTCTGACCCCAAAATCCCTCCGTGTATCTCCCTCCGCTCCGAGGTCTGTCACTTTGCACAGGGCCCCCCTCTGCCAAGCAGGGAGCTACCATGTAAAATCCAACAGAAAGCAAATCCCCCCCACCCCGCTTATGCACAGCCGGGCTTTCAAAGCGGGCCTCTGAGCCGAGCCGGGCGCCATGGTGCGCTCTCTGAGACGTGGCAGAGAAACACCCCCCCGCCCCCCCGTCTCTCCCCACCGACCCTGCTGTCCTCCCCTTTAACGCCGGCAGTCGTAACCTTCAGTTTGTTTAAGTACCGCTGAACCCTATTGGCCTTGGAGGGGGGTTAGCGGGGTGGGTTTGGATAATGACATACCATATGCCACTCTGCCTCTGCAGCTGAGTGAGCCATGCATGGATCAGCTCAGGCACAAATCTACTTGAAATGTAATTCTGTTATCCTAATATGGCCAAAGCGTGCATTGTTTAAACGGCGCCAAGGTTGCAGCAGCGCTCATTACAGGGCCTAAAAGGACAATAGTGAAGTAGACCAGTTGGAGTCTGGACAGGAACGAATGGACACAAAGTAAAGCTTCATGACGACAGTGGAACCCCTAAAGCGGAACTCCACAAAAATGCTGCAATTTGGATCCGTTGGGGCCCCGTTTTGCGTGAAGAAAATATAAATGAATTAATGACAAGGCCCTTCACATGAAATTTTACCATATGTCATCAAAGGCATTCGTTCACTTAGTCTGCCATTGCGTACAGCCGATCAAATAACATACAGGGATCAAATCCCGGTCAGGGTTGTACCAGAAACATGTATAATGTTGTTTTCCATCCATCCATCTGTTTTCTAACCAACACAGATAGACAGACAACATTCACACTCACATTCACACACTAAGGCCAATTTAGTGTTGCCAATCAACCTATCCCCAGGTGCATGTCTTTGGAAGTGGGAGGAAGCCGTAGTACCAGGAGGGAACCCCCACCCAGTCACGGGGGGAACATGCAAACTCCACTCAGTATCACCCCGAGCCCGGGAATCGAACTCAGAACCTTTGTATTGTGAGGCACATGTACTAACTCCTGTGCCAAAACATGCATCAAATTTATTGTGAGTGATTAAAAACCAATACTGCCCCTGTAACTACTTGCTATTGGATCCATACGCAAATTTGTTGTTACGACTTGGAAATGAGAGGACCCAGATGCAGAGAGGAAGCTTCCAAAAATAACCGCTTTTATTTTGAAATAACTTTTTAACCTTCGGTAAAGAAGTATTTCACAAAAATATATACAACGTCCATTTTTTTTTTTCTTCTACCGCTTATTCCCTTTTGGGGTTGCGGGGGGCGCTGACGCCTATCTCAGCTACAATCGGGCGGAAGGCGGGGTACACCCTGGACAAGTCGCCACCTCATCACAGATAGACAGACAACATTCACACTCACAATCACACACTAGGGCCAATTTAGTGTTGCCAATCAACCTATCCCCAGGTACATGTCTTTGGAAGTGGGAGGAAGCCGGAGTACCCGGAGGGAACCCACGCATTCACGGGGAGAACATCCAAACTCCACACAGAAAGATCCCGAGCCTGGATTTGAACCCAGGGCTGCAGGAACTTCGTATTGTGAGGCAGACGCACTAACCCCTCTGCCACGTGAAGCCCGTACGGAAACTAAAATCCGAGGATAAACACTTAACTGAAAAAATCACTCCAAAAAATAAGGAGGAATACTACTTTAAGAAAATAACCTAACAAAAATAGACTATCAAGAAGAATTAACAAAAAGCGCTCCAACAGGAGGAAAAATAAACTCTAATAATAGATACAAATACAATATCTATGAACAAACAAAAAAATCACTCAATCAATGAGGAAATAAAACGAAATTTGGAATAACAAAAAACTCACCAATTAGGTTGACGAAGGGAAACTAAGGACGCTCGAAGGAGGAAAAAAGTAAACTCAAAATTTCAGCAAAAAATAACTGCTATGATCAAAAATTAGGGAGAACAAGATAAATCAGGAGCAAGGCAAGGAGGGAATCAAGGACATGGACATGGACATGGACATGGACAAGGACATGGACATGGACATGGACATGGACATGGACATGGACGCTAGAAGGGACGATAGACGAGACGATCTGGCAGAGGACAAACGGAGAAGTGAGCTTAAATAGGGCGTGGGAGTGATGGGGAACAGGTGGAAACAATCAGGAATCAAGGATGACGTCAGACTGGTGACACAAGAGGAAGGACCCGTGATCTGAAAAAAGAGGGTAGCTTTTCAAAATGAAATACATAGATCACAAGACAGAAAAACAAACAAGACTTCCCTCACCGCGGTGTGACATTTGTAGTATCAACCAAAACTAATGCCAGGTCTCCAAACAACAGAAGAATACATGCACATATTTTTTTTTTAAACAGACATGTAGATAGAACCACAATAAAACAAAGCACAATATTAAAGGCCTACTGAAATTAGATTTTCTTATTTAAACAGGGATAGCAGCTCCATTCTATGTGTCATACTTGATCATTTCGCGATATTGCCATATTTTTGCTGAAAGGATTTAGTAGAGAACATCCACGATAAAGTTCGCAACTTTCGGTGTTAAGACAAAAGCCCTGCCTCTACCGGAAGTCGCAGACGATGACGTCGCAAGTGTGGGGGCTCCTCACATATTCACATTGTTTATAATGGGAGCCTCCAACAAAAAGTGCTATTCGGACCGAGAAAACGACAATTTCCACATTAATTTGAGCGAGGATGAAAGATTCGTGTTTGAGGATATTGATAGCGACGGACTAGAAACAAAAAAACGCGATTGCATTGGGACGGATTCCGATGTTTTTAGACACATTTAGTAGGATCATTCTGTGAAATCCCTGATCTTTCTATTGTGTTGCTAGTGTTTTAGTGAGTTTAATATTACCTGATAGTCGGAGGTGTACGTCCACGGGTGTCTTGACGCCAATGTCTCAGGTAAGTCGACGGCAGCTATGGAAGGCACAAGCTCAGCTTTTCCCTAGTAAGAAGCGACTTTTTAACCACAATTTTCTCACCGAAACCTGTTGGTTGACATTCCGTCGTGTTTCATGTTCTCTTGACCGCGCTTTGATCCATAGTAAAGTTTCACCTCCAGGAATTTTAAACCAGGAATCCCCGTGTGTTTGTGTGGTAAAAGGCTAAAGCTTCCCAAGTCCATCTTTCTACTTTGACTTCTCCAATATTAATTGAACAAATTGCAAAAGATTCAGCAACACAGATCTCCAAAATACTGTGTAATTATGCTGTTAAAGCAGACGACATTTAGCTGTGTGTGTGCGTAGCGCTCATACTTCCTAAAAACCCGTGACGTCTTGCGTACACGTCATCATTACACGACGTTTTCAAAACGAAACTCCTGGAAAATTTAAAATTGCAATTTAGTAAACTAAAAAGGCCGTATTGGCATGTGTTGTAATGTTAATATTTCATCATTGATATATAAACTATCAGACTGCTTGGTGGGTAGTAGCGGGTTTCAGTAGGCCTTTAACAGTCTATTAACAAATTGATTAATAATAGTTTTGAGGAAATTATATAACCAGAAAGGACACGAATATCAATCAATCAATCAATTTTTATTTATATAGCCCTAAATCATAAATATGTTACAGCATACGTCAGCAGTAGGGATATAACGATATGAACATTTCATACCACGGTTATTGTGACCAAAATGGTCATGGTTATCATTATTGCGGTATTGTTGAATGTCCTCAAAAAGTACTTTGAAATACACACCCTGAAATCTTTTGAACAAGTTATTTTTTTAAAGAACTAAAATAGATATACGCACTGTTAATTTTCTTTTTTAAATTAAAGTGAAGTGTGAAGAGAAATGAATTATGGGGACGGCGTGGCGCAGTGGAACAGTGGCCGTGCGCAACCCGAGGGTCCCTGGTTCAAATCCCACCTAGTACCAACCTCGTCACGTCCCTTGTGTCCTGAGCAAGACACTTCACCCTTGCTCCTGATGGGTGCTGGTTGGCGCCTTGCATGGCAGCTCCCTCCATCAGTGTGTGAATGTGTGTGTGAATGGGTAAATGTGGAAGTAGTGTCAAAGCGCTTTGAGTACCCTGAAGGTAGAAAAGCGCTATACAAGTACAACCCATTTAATTACATTTATATAGCTATATTCTCTAGTGACTCAAAGCGCTTTTACATTGTGAAACTAAGTTACTTTTTTAAACCCGAGAGGGTGGCAAAGTCCCAACGATAGTCACACACTCACACTAGGTGTGGTGAAATTACTTTCTGCATTTGACCCATCCCCTTGTTCAGACCCTGGGAGGTGAGGAGAGCAGTAAGCAGCAGCATGCGGCGCGTTCGGGAATCTTTTGGTGATTTGACCCCCAATTCCAACCCTTGATACTGAGTGCCAAGCAGGCACTTAGCATCAAGGGTCTAGTAAATAGTATGACTTGGCCGGGGTTTAAACGCACGACCTTCCAGTCTCAGGACGGACACGCTAACCACAAGGCCACTGAGCAGGTTAATTTAGCATGTTTTTTTTTTTTTATGCTTCACTGATAGTGTTTTAGTGTTGGTGTTGTATGTGATGTATTGTTTTAACTATTGGTTTGTACTGTAGCACTTTAAGATTTATTTGAGTAAAAAGTGCATAACAAATAAACTATATTATTGTTTATTTTTTGCCGGCGTTGTCGTATTCTTTTCAGCAGTTCCTGAACGCACCATAAAACCGCCTCTCTTTTCCTCTGAATATAGGAGGATCGCTCTGTTCAAAGAGAGCAGAGCATGTAGGTTCAACGTGTACAATTAAGTAGCTTAGATACTCAGACATAAATGTGTTTACATACGTGTAGATTGGGGTATGTCCTTTCTTAATCGGGGAATACATGTCTCTTGCTTTCATGTTAGCATTTAAGCTAGTGAGCTGGCTGTGTGATTATCAAAAGTACGTCTATCAATCATGATTTTTTTCAAAATGTTTTATTTAAAGGGGTAATGCTGACATCGGGAGGTTTTTGGGTTGTTATTACCGTTTATAATTACATACGGAGTCAGCAGCTAAATTAGGAGCCTTTGTAACTTGTTTTAAATTAATTGTAAAAATATGTTTTTTTCCCAAATAATACATTTACATATGTACATGAATGTTTTTGTGACCTATAAGTGTATGCTCCAATCACTCCATCACAAAAAAAAAATCACATGGACAAACATAAGACCTTCTGCAGGAAAGTTCTGTGGTCGGATGAAACTAAAATTGAGCTGTTTAGCCACAATACCCAGCAGTATGTTTGGAGGCGAAAAGGTGAGGCCTTTAATCCCAGGAACACCAATCCTACAGTCAAGCATGGTGGTGGTAGTATTATGCTCTGAGCCTGTTTAGCTGCCAATGGAACTGGTGCTTTACAGAGAGTAAATGGGACAATGAATAAGAAAAAAATTATTCAGGACAACTTAAAATCATCAGCCTGGAGGTTGGGTCTTTAGCCGCAATTGGGTGTTCCCACAGGACAATGACCCCAAACACACATCACAAGTGGTAAAGAAATGGCAAAATCAGGCTAGAATTAAAGTTTTAGAATGGCCTTCCCAAAGCCCTGACTTAAACATGTGGACAATGCTGAAGAAACAAGTCCATGTCAGAAAACAACACATTTAGCTGAACTGCACCAATTTTGTCAAGAGGAGTGGTAAACAATTAAACTAGAAGCTTGCCAGAAGCTTATGGATGACTACCAAAAGCGCTTTATTGCAGTGAAACTTCCCAAGGGACATGTAACCAAATATTAACATTGCTGTATGTATACTTTTCACCCGGCAGATTTGGTCACATTTTCAGTAGACACATAATAAATTCATAAAAGAACCAAACTTCATGAATGTTTTTTGTGACCAACAAGTATGTGCTCCAATCACTGTATCACAAAAAAATAAGATTTGTAGAAATTATTGGAAACTCAAGACAGCCATGACATTATGTCCGTCACAAGTGTATGTAAACTTTTGACCACGACTGTATATCGTGATACAGATTTTAGGCCATAACGAGTCTTAGAAATTTTTATTGTAACCTTGTTATTTAACTTTCATGTGTTTTAAAGGCCTACTGAAATGAGATTTTCTTATTTAAACGGGGATAGCAGGTCCATTCTATGTGTCATACTTGATCATTTCGCGATATCGCCATATTTTTGCTGAAAGGATTTAGTTGAGAACATCGCAACTGGAGAAAAGCCCTGCCTTTACCGGAAGTCGCAGATGATGACGTCACATGTTGATGGCTCCTCATATAATAACATTGATTTTAATGGGAGCCCCCAACAAAAACAGCTATTCTGACCGAGAAAACGACAATTTCCCCATTAATTTGAGCGAGGATGAAAGATTCGTATTTGATGATATCGATAGCGACGGACTAGAAAACAAAAGAAGAAAAAAAAACGCGATTGCAATCGCGTTGCATGGAGACGGATTCATATGTTTTTAGAGACATTTACCAGGATAATTCTGGGAAATCCCTTATCTTTCTATTGTGTTGCTAGTGTTTTAGTGAGTTTAACAGTACCTGATAGTCGGAACTGTACGTCAACGGGTGTGTTGACGCCAATGTCTCAGGGGAGTCGACGGCAGCTGTACGGGACGCACAAGATCAACTGATATCCGGTAAGTGGCGACTTTTTAACCACAATTTTCTCACCGAAACCTGCTGGTTGACATGTAGTCGGGATCCATGTCCGCTCTGATCCATAGTAAAGTTTCACCTCCGGGAATTTTAAACAAGGAATCACTGTGTGTTTGTGTGGCTAAAGGCTAAAGTTTCCCAACTCCGTCTTTCTACTTTGACTTCTCCAATATTAATTGAACAAATTGCAAAAGATTCAGCAACACAGATGTCCAAAATACTGTGTAATTATGCCGTTAAAGCAGACGACTTTTAGCTGTGTGTGTGTGCAGTGCTAATATTCATAACAGCCCGTGACGTCAGGCGTACACGTCATCATTACGCGACGTTTTCAAGAAAAAAGTCCCGGGAAATTTAAAATTGCAATTTAGTAAACTAAAAAGGCCGTATTGGCATGTGTTGCAATGTTAATATTTCATCATTGATATATAAACTATCAGACTGCGTGGTGGGTAGTAGTGGGTTTCAGTAGGACTTTAAAAATGTATACTATCTTTCATCCTAACTTACATGTTTAAATGAAAAAAAAAACATCTTCAAACTTTACAAAAGCCTTAAGCATTTAAGAAGGGATTGGGTTCAACTTTGGAGATTCCACTGCACTTTCCTTAATACAAACTCTTGTGAATGAACAAATCTTCCCTCTCTAATTACGGCACTCCTTACAGGAAAGCCATTCTCTTGAAAAGGCTTTGATTTCAAGTCTGTGTGTGACTGAATACTCTCCACTGGCGTTGTCACCCAATACTCCCATTAGCCGAGAGGACGGTTGCCCCGGACCTCCACTGGTGGGAAAGGCCAGACAGACACCACAATCTCCGCCGCCTCAAGTGTCGGCTTCTGACTTCAACGTCATGTGACAGGTTTTTAATGCTCAGATGCAGAAGCCAAACGGAGGGGATTTAGGGATGGGATGTATCTGTAAATCTGTCAAAATATTTCTACAAGACAGAAAATATGGTGGAATCAGACCACGGCTTGGCTTTAAGCTGTTGAAACAACATGAGGGTTTTTTTTCACGGGAATGTTAAGGAGGCTTACAGTGCACATTTTAAGCCAGAGGGGGCTTGGTGTTCTTCTGGCTGTCAGGACCTCAATGACAGTGGAGGGTCCGTAAACACTAATAACTCCCATTTTAACGCTCATAGACAAGATTTACTTCGGTTGTCTTCAGGGGAAAATCAGAACAACTTATTTGTTTCTTTTGCAATTTTCTGCAAGCGGGTGACAATTCCTTTGGAACTAAAGATGACTTTATATCTCTAGCATCCTAGTCACGTCCATTGTGTCCTTGGGCAAGACACTTCATCCTTGCTCCTGATGGGTCCTGCTTAGCGCCTTGCATGGCAGCTCCCGCCATCAGTGTGTGAATGTGTGTGTGAATGGGTGAATGTGGAAATACTGTCAGAGTGCTTTGGGCTTCTTAAAAAGGTGTAGAAAAGCGCTATAGAAGTACAAACATTTACCATTGACCATTTATAGTAGGGCTGGGCGATATGGCCTTTTTTTAATATCTCAGTATTTTTAGGCCATATCGCAATATACGATGTATATCTCGGTATTTTGCCTTAGCCTTGAATGCACACTTGATACTTATAATCACAGCAGTATGATGATTCTACGTGTCTACATTTAAACATTATTTTTCATACTGCATTAATATATGCTCATTTTAAAGGGGAATATTACCACAATTTCAAAAGGGTTAAAAACAATAAAAATCAGTTCCCAGTGGCTTGTTTTATTTTTCGAAGTTTTTTTCAAAATTTTTATCCCGAAAAACTGCTTCAAAGTGCCTGATTTTCACCATCGCTATATCCACCCGTCCATTTCCCTGTGACGTCATACAGGGCTGCCAATACAAACAACATGGTGGTTACCACAGCAAGATATAGCAACATTAGCTCGGATTCAGACTCGGATTTCAGCGGCTTAAGCGATTCAACAGATTATGCATGTATTGAAACAGTTGGCCGGAGTATGGAGGCAGATAGCGAAAACGAAATTGAAGAAGAAATTGAAGCTATTGAGCGAATAGCTATTGAAGCTATTCGGCCATAGCGTGGGTGTACCTAATGAAGTGGCCCATAGCATGGCTGCCTTATTAGCATCGCCGGTAAAATGTGCGGACCAAACGATCAGGACTTTTGCATCTTGAGACAATGGAGCAACTTAAATCCGTCGATTGGTAAGTGTTTGTTTCACATTAAATGTGGCTATCTAGTTTCAAGTGTACGTACAGCTAGCGTAAATAGCATGTTAGCATCGATTAGCGTAGCATGTTAGCATCGATTAGCTGGCAGTCATGCCGTGACCAAATATGTCTGATTAGCACATAAGTCAACAACATCAACAAAACTCACCTTTGTGATTTTGTTGACTTAATCGTTGCAAATGCATCTGCAGGTTATCCATACATCTCTGTGCCATGTCTGTCTTAGCATCGCCGGCAGACACTCTGGCAAATTCAATGGGGGTCTGGCGGCAGATTTCTTGCTAGTGGCGCAACTTGAATCCCTCCCTGTTAGTGTTGTTACACCCTCCGACAACACACCGACGAGGCATGATGTCTCCAAGATTCAAAAAAATTGTCGAAAACACGGAAAATAACAGAGCTGAGACCCAGGGTTTGTAATGTGAAAATGAAAATGGCGGGTATATTACCCGCTAAAAGACCGATAAACAGAAAGGCGTTTAATTTGCCAAAATTCCCCCATTTAGAGTTCGGAAATCGGTTAAAAGAATACATGGTCTTTTTCTGCAACATCAAGGTATATATTGACGCTTGCATAGGTTTGGTGATAATGTTCCCCTTTAAACTTTCATGCAGAGGAGGAAATCACAACTAAGTCAATTGGCCAAAACTGTATTTATTAAAGGCCTACTGAAATGAGATTTTCTTATTTAAACGGGGATAGCAGGTCCGTTCTATGTGTCTTACTTGATGATTTCGCGATATTGCCATATTTTTGCTGAAAGGATTTAGTAGAGAACATCCACGATAAAGTTCGCAACTTTTGGTCGCTAATAAAAAAGCCTTGCCTTTACCAGGTCTCGCAACTGCGGTATGTAGCCGGCGACTTAATTTTCCCCCGAAGAAGAAGCGCGCGGTGCATGCTGGGATATATGACTGCGCGAGGTGTCCCATTTCATTTCCATTTGTCTGTTTATGTAAGGACTTCAACATGGCTCCTATTAAGAGACACGCTTACGACACATCAGAGTTCAAACTCAAGGCGATCAGTCACACAGTAGAACACGGGAATAAAGCTGCAGCGAGAGAACACTGAAGAAGAACAATAATTCGAGGGATTGGTGGATGAGGAATAACTTCATAAAGTGAGCTTCACGTGTTTATTTTGTGTGTTGTGTTCTGTGACATTAACGTTTGAGCAACGTTGAGTTATTGATATATTGTTACTGCTTTGCACTATTTCAAGTGTTACTATATTGTGATTACACTAACGTTTGATTTACTGTAACAGTATCAGACTGTTTTTTATGTGTTTATTGAATTGAAGAAAAGTTCCCATCCGCTATGTGATATAAATGTTGCACCTGTTATATGTTATACCTTGCTGTTGTTAAAAGATAAACGAAATGCCAAGTCACTGACTTTACCTCGCAGAATATAATAAAACAGCTGTTTATTCATTTTGGGAGTAAACAGAGTTTCCAGAACGGTGGTTTGTAATCTATTAATAAAGTTTGACTGACCTATCTGACTTTTTTGTTGAAATTCCCTTTAGAACAGCTCCATCTCAAGCAGTGGTCCCCAACCACTGATTGGTACCGGGCCGCAGAAGAATTTTTTATTAATTTTTATTTAAAAAAATAAATAAATGTATATATATATATTTTTTTTTCTTTATTAAATCAACATAAAAATCACGATATACACTTACAATTAGTGCACCAATCACAAAAACCTCCCTTTTTCATGACAAAAACCTCCCTTTTTCATGACAAAGAAAAAAAATAAATAAAAAAAAGGATCCCCCCCACCCGGGCCGCGGGACAAATTATAAAGCGTTGACCGGTCCGCGGATACAAAAAGGTTGGGGACCACTGATCTAAAGGATGCATATTGTAGCCTCTATTCTATGCGCCTTATAATGCAATGCGCCTTATATATGAACAAACTTTTAAAATAGGCCATTCATTGAAGGTACGCCTTATAATCCGGTGCGCCTTAAAGTGCGGAAAATACGGTAATAATATTGCTCTGGCCATTTAAAGGGGTCTTGCACTTTTTGGGGGAATTTTGCCCATTGTTCACAATCACTATGAAAGACATGACGGATGGATTTTTTTTTTTAACGCATTTTAATTTTAAATAAAAGTCAGCTATCAGCGGAGCCAATGGGAGCTCTTTTATTTCAGCCATTAAATCTGATAAAAAAAACATCCAAAAAGCGGCAAAAGTGTTAGCAATATCGTTATTAAAAGCGCTAACACAGACAAACTATTTATAGCGGCGCCATGATCACTATCGTGTGTCCCTAGTAGTGTTGTCCCGATACCAATATTTTGGTACCAGTACCAATACTTTTTGGTACCTTTCTAAATAAAGGAGACCACAAAAAATTGCATTATTGGCTTTATATATATTTTTTTAATCTTAGAGAACATTAATAATATGTTTCTTATCGCAAGTTTGTCCTTAAATAAAATAGTGAACACATGAGACAACTTGTCTCTTAGTAGTGTGTAAACAAACAAAGGCTCCTAATTTAGCTGCTGACATTTGGTACTTTTCAGAGGCGGTATAGTACCGAATATGATTTATTACTATCCCGGTACTATACTTAAACTGGTATACCGTACAACCCTAGTCGGTATGTTTACATTTTTGAGTGGGCAGTTGCTTTCTTGCTTCCTTGCTCCCTGTAAGTTTATAATAGATCATAAATCATGCATCTCACCTGGACAGAGGAAGTCTGAGTAGGTATTCCGACAAGTTGGTACACTTTGACAGCCATTTGGGACCCGAAACTGGTGAGGACGACACAAAGATACATGGTCCGCCCCCAGCCTCAGGATTATGAGACATTCTCAACTAAACGGGAATATATGAAACTCCTAGCACTCGGCATCTTAATGACAGCAGACATCGCACAATGTTTTGGCTCTTACAAACTCTGCAGTGAGTAATAGTCCGTGATGAAGAAGAAAAAAAAAAGTATATTCTTGTTTCTTCAAAATAGTCACCCTATGCTCTGATTACTGCTTTGCACAATCTTGGCATTCTCTCAATGAGCTTTAAGCACACCTGGGATGTGGAAACCATTTCAGGTGACTACCTCTTGAAGCTCATCGACAGAATGCCAAAAGTGGGCAAAAAAAGTTATCAAAGCATAGGCCGGCTATTTTGAAGAAACTAGAATTAATTTTTTCTATGAAAAAAATGTGCCTTGGCTGAGAAAAGGTTGAAAAACACTGATATATAAGATTGTTTATCGGCAATCATTTGTAGCTCAATATATTGTCAAGCAAAATTTGTTAAAGGCCCAAGCCTCTTTTGGAAGTTTTTTTTCCCCTCAGTTGCCAAAACTGGGTACGGTGTTTTGTTTTGTTGTCTTTTTTTTTGGAGCCAGCACTTTTCAACAAATTGGGCATACTTGCTTGTTTGTCCGTGATAGGCTCCTCTGTCTGTCCATCCATCCCTCATTCATACACTTGACTTTGCGATCATCTTTTTTCTTTTTAATAGTTCTTACTTTGCAGTGCGTCTCACTAGCCAGTCCCGACTTGCTAGTCTCTCTGTCCGTGCATCCTGTGTGTGTGAGGTAGTGGTCCCCATGTCGCCCACTGAGACAAAGATTGTGGATGACTGACACGAGGATTCACTTTGTTCATTTAATTCTGCAATTGAGCGCAATGCACAGAGTGAAGAAAACAAACACACACACACAAACATATATATACTATTATTTTCACTTGTCGATTGATCGACTTCGGCCTACAAAAAAATAATGACAGACATCAAAGCCAAGGATTTGGCCAGTGGATATAGTCTTAAAGAGATTTATTTTACACCTCAAAACAAAACAAAAATAAAAAGGATAGGGATTAGAGTGTGGTACATTGGGAATGTATTGACAACTGTAGTTTACATTTTTTTTTGGTGTAAGCTTAGAGAAAAAAATGTTCATACAGTCATAATAATTGCACTTCATTAATCTAGACTGATGCCAGTATTTCCCCCACAACAAAGCTCCATTTGTCTCTTTATTTAATAAATTCAATTTAGCATTGAAATTCCACTGACAAAAGAAATGCTTGTTTCAAGACCAGAGGTCTGCTGCACTGATCCAATTTGTCGTCTTTCTCTTGAATCCCACAAGGCAATAAAACATCGCAGTAATTTAAGTGCAGTACATTCAAGGGAATCTCACAGTCATAATAAATATTTCACCGCTCTGAATCATCTAGTTAAGACCGGCCCGGGCTAAATGCAGCCCGACCAGGGGCTAAAACGAACAAGGAAAAGCAGTGACCCTTGTCTCTTTTCATCCAGAAGAGAGCAAATGATTGTTTTCTTTTTCTATTTGCAAGACGAAGGAATAGTGTCTCCCCCTAAATAGGACTCGCGTCTTTCAGCTATTTTTTTTTTCTTTTTTCAGTAGCTAAACCTGACAGAGAAGGCAGACTTTGAAAGGAGTCTTTAAAAAAGGGGAGCGAGATCTGTACATTACTCAGATATGACGTTTATAGGACTGTGGTAGAAATCTTGAAATCACACACACGGACAAATAAAAAGTCTGAGGATATTGAAGAGCTAAAATCGCACACACACACGCATACACACCTGTGTGTGCATGCGCTCGGCAACATATCTGCGTTAAACACACCTACATGTATCGTTATGTCGGTAACCTCCAAGTCACATTCCTCATTGTAACATTTCTTTCCTTTCTTAGGTTCCCTTTTCAATATGGTTACAATGGAGTATTAGGGCGGCACTGAAAATAAAAACAAAATGGACTTTGAGACTGAAGACGACCCCAGTGGCCCCAGTTTGAGGACGACCAAGGCAGCGCTCAATGACTTTTCCGGTATGCAGTGTTTTTGTTACATTTATGAATGAACACCAGCCTGTGCTTTCATGTTTGAATGTGTACACCTGCAGATAATAGACCTGTGTGGCTTAAAATCAAATTAGTCCAAAAATTAAGTTGGCACGGCTTATATTTGGCGGAGCTGTATAGTCTGGAAATTACGGTAATAATGTTGATTGATGATAAAAAAAAAACCCAACAAAACTTATTGCAGTCTATTCAAACATTTACAATTGTCATAAAATATCTGCTTTTGCACAATTAAACACCCAGACTCTGTGTCTGCGCTTTTTTTTTTTTTAAACTATTATTGAGCTATACAGCTGCAAAATAATCCACTGTACAGCCAGAACAGTGATAGTCAAAGAGAGCCCTTCAATAAATGTAAAAGTGATGGTAAATGTTATTTTTATCCATTTAATTAGTCATTTATATATTTTGTATAAAATATTTTTGAGTGTCTGAAACGCCCTACGATTGATTGACTGGCGACTAGTCTAAGGTGTCAGCTGGAATAGGCTCCATCTTACAACCCATCCTAATGGCTGGATGGGTGTCTGGAACAAATTAATTGGATTTACATTGTTTATAATTGAAATGATTTTGATTTTCCTGCAATTTGCTTTCCGACTGAGTCTTTAGGACAGATGAATACCTACGACCAAGGTCCATCTGTACTGTAATGAAAATAAAAATAATAGTAATATGGATTTATATAGCGTCTTTCTAGACCAGCGCTTTAGACTGCGTACCTGTTATACAGTAACTCAGTTATGATGGCGGTAAGCTCCAGCTGTAGCCAGAGCCGTCATGGGGCTTGGTTACTGAAAAAATAAAAGGATACAGGGGACATTTTGAGATTTTTCACTGTCAAAATTAGTATAATATTTTGATTAAAAAATAAACTAAAATGTCATTAAAAAAACAGCCTGCATGTCAGGGTTGTGTTATTAGTGTCAATATTTCAACATGTCATGATCCCATATCACAGTTTTGACTTTGTTCGCTATTCCTGTGTGGGTTTTTTTTCTGTCCCGGTGCTCCTATTTTGGTTCTACCACCTGTTGGATTGAAGTGCTTTTCTGCACTTTCACTTTCTCTTCTGTCATTCCACGTTTTGGTATTTTTTTTTATGTGCCGCTGGCCGTGATAATTTTAGCCGTGAGCCGCAAACGGCCCCTGCGCTGCACTTTGGACACCCCTGGGGTAGACTGAAGGAAACGTGGCTACTGCTGATCTCTGACAAACATTTGTTCACATAATTCCTTGCACTTGAAGCAAGGTGGGTTACGCGTCCTGCTAAACCAGACAACGGCATTAACCGGGTTGGAGGAAACTGGGATAAATTTGCCAACCCTACGGTTTCTGGACGACCGGGCGCCCAAAGCGTAACTTGACAAGAGCCTCAACATTAATCAAGGTATGCTTTTATAATAGTAATATTGTATAGCCCGGATAATATTATTGTTTTAATTATAATGTAGAAATGTTCATTAATACTGAGTCCATCCATCAATATTCATTACTTTCTAATACCCTAATCAGATTTTTTGTTTAAATACTGGTATTGTGTTTGTATGTATTGTATCTGCTGATGTAGTTTTGTAGTTGTTCTGGATGTGCCAAACACTATCCATGCCATCCATTTCCTACCGCTTGTCCCTCTCGGGGTCACGGGTGTACTGGAGCCGATCCCAGCTGCACTTGGGCGGAAAGCAGTGTACAACATGGACAAGTTGCTGCCTCATCGCCGAAGCGCCAAATACTATATATATTTAAATATTTATTAAAGTTAAATAGAAAGCAGTACCTCACATTTATATTTCGTAAAGTAGGCCTATAGTAAATCTGTACAGCAGATACGGGCATCTCGATCAAGAATATTATTTCCCAATACGACTGGACAGGACAGGTAAATAATAAAAATAAATAAAAAAAATTTTAAAAATGTTTCTCTGATTTTTTTGAAATAAAAATCTCCTCATTATGGATTTATTTTGGTAAGTTATGTATTATTTCGATTTTTTTCAGTGCGCCCCATTACTCCTTCGTTTTTGTCGATTCCAGTGTTGGTTAGACAAACCTCAAGTAAGTCCTTATAAATAAAGTCCTTACAGAACAGAAGCAGCGACTATGCCCCAAATTAGGACATGAGAAACTGCAAATTAGCTTTAAGAGGAAGATTAAAAATCATAAAAACCGAGTGGAAACAAAAAGCATAAGAGACACTTTTCCCCATAGCAGCCAATGCATATAATAATATACCTACAAATCTATAAAACAACATAAAATAGGTTCAAGTTTTTTCAAGTTTCTTAAATATATCCAAACTACCCAATTCCAAACAAGATTCAAGCAGTGCAATTTATGTATCAATTACAACAGCAATAATCAATAACAATGTAATATCTTTTTGCTAATCCGACTTGATTATTGAACGCTAGAGTCTTGCCTATAATTTCATCCATTTGCAAGCGTCTGCTTACGGGTTTTGGATGTTGTGAGCAGCCCTAATCTTGAGTCCTTTAAGACCGTTTATTTCAGTGACAACCTACACAGTAGCTTCATCCTTAGTATTTGTAAGGTGGGCAGGGGGTGGACAAGTGGCTTCTTCACTTCATGACAAGCTATGATTCCATCAGAAAAACAAAAACTGAGAAAAGTTCAGGCAAGTAAAAACATCAAAAAAAGAAACAAAAGAAACAATCCAAAATTCCTGTTGGCAAACCACACAATGGATCATCTTAAAATCCCTTTTCTGTCCCACTTGCTCTTTTCACCAGGACTCTCGCCGCCAAAGTTCAGGTCACGCAGCAGCACCTCTTAAAGCAAATCCGAACGCGCTCACTTTTTTTTCTTCACAAATTCACTGCTTGATTCCTGTGATTCTCTATCTGTAAACGGGGAGACGGATGTGTGCGTGCTGGTGGTCGAGCAGCCGCGGCACCGACACCGTCTCGTAGCCTTTGCCAAGCATCTGCTCCTTTATGCAGGGTGGGTGGATGTCGTTAATCAGGTATTCCAGAGACTGCAAGCTGCTGCTCAGCACGGACGTGTTGCACATGCCCTTGCTGGGCAGGCTGCAGCACAGGCGCCCGCCGCTGTCGATGGCGGGGTGATGGTGGTGGTGGTGGTGGTGGTGATAGGGATGGTGCGGGTAGCCCACTTCTCTGTGCCCTGTCACCGACCCACCCGTGGAGCTGGCTAGAAGCTCCTGGGGGTTGTAGCAGTCACTGTCGGGTGTCACCAGGACACTGTTCCACGGCGGGGCGAAGTACTGACCCACTGAAAAATTCCCGTGCATACCCACGCAGTTCAAAGGCGAGGAGCTGATTTTGTCCATGCCGCCTCCGCCGCTGGCACTTGCCGTCATGTGGTAGGGTCTGGACGAGGATGAGGAGACTTGCCCCGCCATGATTCCGCCGACCGGAATGCAGCTTTCAGGGGACTTGCTGATAGCTCCGCCCCCTCCGCTGCCCCCGCTGTACATTCTCAACATGGCCTGTTGCTGCTGATGCTGATGATGTTGCTGCTGCTTCTGCCAGAGGATGTAGTCCATGCTGTCCGCGTACACCCCGTTCTTCAGCCCCTCCGCGTTCTGAGGAGGCATCGCCGGACCTGTGTACACCATGTTGGGCTGTGGGCCCATTCCCATTACATAACCTCCACCTGAGGAGCTGGAGGAGACCCCCATGACTGTTGTGCCCTGCTTGGAGGGGCTGGAATTAGAAGGTGGTGCCCCCTGACACACCTGCTGCAAAGCCTGGGCTTGGCAATGCTGGTTGATCTGGTAAATGATGCTCTGGATAGATGGGAGGTTGGACTGCGCCGGGAGGGCTAGGCCACGCCCACCCGCAACAGGAATCACCGAGCCAGCTACAGTGACGTTTGGGGGGACTGACAGCCCGGGTCCCTCTGGAGGCTTAGTGGGCTCCGTGTGGTACCCCATCTGACTGGGACCACTGACTAAAGTGCTACTACTGGGTGGGTAAGGAGCGACCGCAATGTGGGCTGGAGACAATTTAGTCCGTCTGCCTTCCGAGTTCTTAAGAACACCTTTAGATGGGACAAAAGTGGATGATAATGACGAGGAGGAAGAGGACTTGACAATGGCGAGCAGGCCATGGTAGCCCCCAGTGTGGAGATGTGGGTAGGGGCTGTAGCGCTGGCCTGTGGTGTCGTATCCGTTCACAGTCCGGTTAAGGTGCTTGTGCTGGGGAACCCTGATGTTGGTGGGGAAGATCTTGATAGACAGAGGGCTGTTGGCCGTCTTCTGAGCGTAGGTGTCGAGTTCCGCCGCGGTGGGGTAGCGGGGGGAATGTGTGGGCACCGACAGCTCACCTGTAGGGGCAAAAAGAGAGGACAGTTTGAGCGATATTACCTCGACTGATCATACCTCTTTTTTCCAAACACACACACTTCATTCATTCATTTTCCACCACGTATCCTGTTTCGAGTGATGGCTGACTTTGAGTGAGAAGCCGGTACACACTGTCATGGCCCCAAGTCAATCACGGAACACAAACAACCACTCTCGCTATGGACAATGTAGAGTCTATAAATAACCTAACTTATAGGGTTGGGTATTGTTTAAATTTGGACAATTCCGGTTCCCAAAGATTTTTGGTTATTTGAAGAGGCACGGTCAAAATTGGATTATGACTTTCTCAAGGAGCTATCTTCAGTTTATAACTATCAATCTTTTGAAGTTAAATTGACATTTTATGACGTTTCTTTTAGGGTTTTATGTTGACGATTCTGATCATCCATGACTGAAATTGGCCGATAACCATCACATGCGTTACCTGTAAATTGTATTTAATTAATTAATGATGGCTATAGCCGGGGTAACAAAATCAACACAATAATTAAACTAATTATTTATCACTAGTACTATTTATTTAAACTTTTATTACATAAAATTGAGCAAAACAAAGTCAATATTTCACAATAATGAAAGATAAACAACTCGTTTAAATCCTGTGTCCAGGGAATTATTCCCTGACTTTGTAAACAAATACAAAAACAACAATAAAAAGGATTTTCAAAAAATAAAAATATAGACCTAATCATTCTAGAGACTACCCTTTGTATCAACACTACCATGCCCTACCAACACTGCCTTATACTTGTATGCCTGATAGAGATTGATAAACAGTAACCAAGAAGCCCAATAGTTGTTATATTTTCCTATCTCTAACTCTTATCAATCTACTGTTAATTTCCTGTGAATTTCTGCTTGCTTTTTGCTGTAATGTGCTTCCATCTACAGTTTTTAAACTTCACTAAACAAACACTTACTTCTTGTGTTGTTTCAAGCTACTTTAGCGGTTAGCTTGCATGCTACTGTTTTCTCTTCCTCCGTGTAATATGTTTAACTTTATCCTACAGTCTTACAGTGATAATGTTAGTTATAAGGACTGTATAAGAAATATATTGGGGTTGCTTCTGGCGATGACAGCTAAGCCCAAAACAAAAATAAGAGGATAAGAATAACATAAATATTACAAAGTTTACAAACTACATACGCGAGGTGACATTTATGTTCCATCACTAAATCCGTACCATATTAGATATTTCTTTCCATCTTATTTCCTTTCCCTTGAATGGTGGTTCGTCCCTCGTCGAATGGATCTTTTTAAAAAACTAATTCTGTCAAAAGCCCGGCACCTTAGGCGGTGTTAAATCGGTGCATTGTGAAATTAATTTGGACTCTCTTTAGCAATGAATTAGGTTAGCCTGGGATACTACAGCAAGGAGTGGATCAAAGCTTGTTTAATTGGAATAATACATTTGAGAATTGGAAGTAGTAGCATTATACTAGATTCTGAATATTTATCCATTCGCAGTCTAGAAGTATATGACGAGCTCCAACATCTAATGTCATGAGCTTGGTAAAGAGAGACTGCACCAACTGGCAACAACATCAAATACATGGGTCATATATATGTATATATGTATGTACATGTGTCTGTGTATATATATATATGTGTGTGTGTATGTATATATATATATATATATATATACATATATATAGATACACACATACATATATATACATAAATGTGTGTGTATGTATGTGTGTGTGCAGTATATACAGTATATACACACACACACACGTGTATATATATATATATATATGTATATATACATGTGTATATATACATGTATATATATGTATACATATATATATGTATATATATGTATACATATATATATATATATATATATATATATATATATATATATATATATATATATATATATATGTATGTATGTATGTATGTAACAGGGTCAATTATGTCTTGTAAATATATGTATTTTCAAATGTTTTATTACGGTTATAATTACACAAAATATGTAAGATACATGTAAATACCTGAATATTGTTTGATGTTTTGTCAATGTGGAACCGTTGTCTCGTTGTCCCTCCTACTGCAATAAATACTGTGACACCTGTCTTTTTATATGCGTTGGACATGCCCCCCAACTTCCCTTTTTGTCTACGATAAGGGGAGAGGTAGCCGTCCATGCGACGACAGAAAATGTTTTGTCTTGTTAAGAACTTCAATTTGTTTCTTGTTCATTATTATATTTGTGTAGGGGCTCGACGATGGCAGAACGTTTTTGATGACAATTGTGTTCTGTAATATCAGGTATGTTTTTATTTTACTGTGTATGTAACTACACCTCCCTTTTTGTCTACGATAACGGGAGAGGGGCTCAACGATGGCAGAAAGTTTTTGATGACAATCGAGTTCTGTATTATCAGTAAAGTGCAGCTGAGAAACCCATGGTGTCGGTCGTGTTCCATAAAAGCCACACAACGCAGAGGAAAAGACCACCGGTTACATATATACACACACATATTTATATATATGGACATATATATGTGTGTATGTATATATATATATATATATATATATATATATATATATATATATATATATATATATATATGTGTGTGTGTGTGTGTGTATATACATATATGTGTCTGTTTATATATATATATGTGTGTGTATGTTTATAGATACACGTGTATATACATATATATGTATGTATATACATAAATATATTATATATGTATGTTTATATATGACGAAAGCCTACTCAACATGGCGGTCTAAGTGACGGAAGGAGGTAGCTGCGTATTCATACCTTAGTGGGATGTGTGTTTTGGATGTTGCTGCATGTTTCGAGCCTGTCAGCCGTAGATGATGCATCAGGCATGTCAGGGATGTCAACATAGCTGCCATCCTGAGCAGGGGTTTTGTCAGATCAGTGGGTATAACACCATCAATAGACCTCTGTCTTAGTGCTGCACAAGTTGGCGGCTGCGTTGGCCATCATTCCAATGAACAGCGTTGGAGGCGGCATCTACTTATTCTTATCTATAGGGCTTACTTCCAAGTAGCATGCTAACCTCCAGTTTCATCAAACTGTATTGTGTTTTCCCCTTATTGAATGTGTTTTGGGTGATTGTGTGTGTTTCAGACGCTGCTTGCTGTGTTGTGTTTTGTGAAATTGCATGTGTTTTGGCAATTTGCAAGTGTTTTGCCCCTGTCGGCAGGAGCTGCTGCCTTCACGCTTGTCCGGCATGTCAACACGGCCGCCATCTTGAGCAGGGTTTCATCAGACCGGTGTGCCTCTGACTGGAACCAACATTTTAAACATTGATTGACATCTGTCCCATGTGAATAATGCAGTAAAAACAGACACGGCTTCACCCTGATCAAGATGGCGGCCATATTTATATCTATGGGGCTTACTTCTCAGTTGCATGCCAACTTCTGGTTTCATCGCACTTCTAGTTGTGTTTTGTGGGTTTGTGTGTTTGGATCCTGTTGTTCATTTGCTCTGCACATGTGTTGTGTCTTGGAAAGCTGCATGTGATTTGGCCGTTTGCATGTGTTTTGGACGTTGTTGCGAGTTTTCACTCCCCACTGTAGTACTGCATGACACCAACATGCTGTATGATTACAATAAAAAAACATTGTGGTTAATATTTTTACTGAAAATGTTAATTCTTAATCTAATATCAACAGGCAGAATTTGATACTGTAAATGCTAACCATTCTGCAACTGTACAAACAGTATGCCAATTTAATCTTGTGGTACGCCAAAGAATCACTTGATTAAAGTAGTGTTTAAATTTCCTATATACAAACACAGTGTTACTGTTCAAACTGTGGGTAATGTAACGGTGGCAAAAACTATTAAATACACTTGTTAAATAAAACCTCTGCCTTGTTTTCACTGAATACTTAGGCCCCTTCTACACTAAGCCAGCTAACGTTGTTCATGGTAAATCCCACCTAACCTTATCCTTGTCCACACACACAATGGTCCTTTAAGACTCCCCACCTCCGTCTGTCGGCGCAACGCGACCTCGTACGCATGCGCGGAAAATGCGCACGTCATAGTCACCTCCAGTGTTGTTTTGTGTACAAGTTCTTAAATTAAATGTAACTTATCTGAACAATATCCAGTGTTGTGGTATTTCAGTTAACTGGAATCCATTGTGTAGTGAATCACACCTGAACCATCATAAATTAATCAAATCTTTAATGGACATGTGAAAGTAAACAATGTGATAAAGAACATTTTACATCAATCAATCTCGGGATCTAGATATCTGGTCAGGACACGCCTCACTCTTTTGCATTCGCCTTCATCGTCCATTCTTTTTTGGTGACTTTATATACTGTAGACGTTGAGTCCGCGACATACATGGCAGACAAGAACTGATACAGTCTGCTTTGCCAGTCCAAAAGCAATTGCTGTTTTCCATAGTCTTCCCTCGACGGCCAGGTAAAACAAAGCACGCGCTACATTCACGGGAGATCACATTCTCATTGTCTCTCCATCGATAAATGGACAAAGTTTTTTGGTAAACAAAAGTACAGCTTGGACCTGGATATGGGAAAGTTCTCTTGCCGTCTGAGAAGTGTTGTATCCCAAATAGCTGCAATCGCTTTCTCTTAAGGTATTCATGTGTGGTTTCTACAAGCGTCTCTACATGTAGAAGGAGAAGCACGGGCATGACTGAATGACTCGCCTTCATGTTTCCAGTGGTTAGATCCGAGTTAAGAAACCTCTTTTATATGAAGCTGGCTGTGGCGTGTTCTTTCTGAAGTCACTTCCGGTGTGCGCGCGGTTTTTCTGGCGCCACTTCCTCTGCAAACTCAGTTTGTAAACGGCGCACTTGTCCGTGTAAAAAACTATTAGGACGGTAAACAATGATGTAGTGTAGCTGACACGGTGCTTAGTAGAGATGCGCGGTTTGCGGTCACAACCGCGGAGTCCGCGGATAAACCGCGGGTCGGGCGGGTGACATGATGAAAAAATAGATTTTAAATAGATCCGGGCGTGTGGCGGTTGAACCAATTCGGAAATATATATTGCACTAATCCCAGGAATGTAGGCTCATAAAATTTCTTTGTTTGTCTTGTCTTTATTGCACAAGATGTAATACAACCACACAACAGCTCTCATGTCTCTAACGCTTTTCCAGGGACAACTCGAACTCTCACTTCCTGTCGATAACGTCACTTCCCTATCTCTCTCGGAAGTCCCGCCCCCCAGCCAAAGTCATTGGCTAACACCCTGTAGCCAGCCGCTACATTATACATAGTTAAATGTTATGTTGAAGAGGTTCATTTAGCCTACTGATGTGTATTTATAAATGGTTGATTTATATAGGCTAGTAGGTAAAGTGTTGTACCTGACAACTCTTGATGGTACAATCCATATATCACGTCTCAGACAACGTCAGGCTAACATCACGTGACACCTCTGATGAAAGCTGCAGAAGCAAGGTAGCCCAAACTTTTCAGGTACAACACTTTACCTTACTAGCCTATAGAAATCAACCATTCATAAATAGTTAAATGTTGTTACCCACAAACGAAAAACGAGCAGCACTCTTTGAAACAGTATGTGGGCATACTTTTATTTTGAAGTGTCTCGTTTGGTCTGTCGACGGATGTAAGGAAGCTACTTCCAGGTATGGCCAACGAGGTATTTGTCATTTGTTGGTATTTTACTTGGTAAAATGTTTGATCCACATGCTGTGCATGTTATTGTTTTTACGTTTGTAACCTGCTTTATTTGTTACAGTTTTCACGGTGAATTTGAAGGGAAAGTAAGCCTTCAAATAAATCAGTTCAAGAAAGCCATTATGACTGTGCTATTTGGAGGGAGTTACACTTTCTAACCTCACTAATGCCTTGCATCGTCTATATTAGATATATAACAACGGGCGGGTGGCGGGCGGGTGTGGGTTTGAAGAAATGTTGGTTCGGGTGGGTGGCGGGTGGATGATGACTTTAGTGATGCGGTTGTGGATGATATAATTGCCTATCCGCGCATCTCTAGTGCTTAGGCTAAATAATTATTCCTTTAAAGGCCTACTGAAACCCACTACTACCGACCACGCAGTCTGATAGTTTATATATCAATGATGAAATATTAACATTGCAACACATGCCAATACGGCCTTTTTAGTTTACTAAATCACAATTTTTAATTTCCCGCGGAGTTTCCCGTTGAAAACGTCACGGAATGATGACGCGTATGATGACGAGTGTTTGTGACGTTATTGGTTGGAGGGGACATATTAGCCCAGCACCACTTACGGCTAAAAGTCGTCTCTTTTCATCACGCAATTACACAGTATTTTGGACTTCGGTGTTGCTGAATTTTCTGCAATTTGTTCAATTAATAATGGAGAAGTCAAAGTAGAAAGATGGAGGTGGGAAGCTTTTAGCCTTTAGCCACACAAACACATGGTGTTTCCTTATTTAAAATTCCCCGGAGGTGAAGCTTTACTATGGATCAGAGCGGTCAAGCGAACATGGATCCCGACTACATGTCAACCGGCAGTTTTCGGTGAGAAAATTTTGGTTATAAGTCGCCTCTTACCGGAGATCAGCGGAGCTTCTGTCCTGCTGCAGCTTTGTGACTTCCCTCAACACACCCGTCAACACACCCTTGGCCACACCCCTCCGACTCACTAAAACACCAGCAACACAATAGGCAGATAAGGGATTTCCCAGAATTATCCTAGTAAATGTGTCTAAAACAACTGAATCGCTCTCACTGCAATCGCCTCTTTTTCCCTTTTTTTTCTAGTCCTTCACTCTAAATTTCCTCATCCACGAATCTTTCATCCTCGCTCAAATTAATGGGGAAATTGTCATTTTCTCGGTCCGAATAGCTCTCGCTGCTAGAGGCTCACATTATAAACAATGTGAGGATGTGAGGAGCCCTACAACCAGTGACATCACACGCACACCGTCTGCTACTTCCGGTAAAGGCAAGGCTTTTTGATTAGCGACCAAAAGTTGCGAACTTTATCGTGGATGTTCTCTACTAAATCCTTTCAGCAAAAATATGGCAATATCGTGAAATGATCAAGTATGACACATAGAATGGACCTGCAATCCCCGTTTCAATAAGAACATCTCATTTCAGTAGGCCTTTAAGGAGTTATCCGGCTTAATGTAGACATGGCCTTAGGACTACTACGCTACTGTTTTAATGTTGGTCGTTATGGTGGTACTTGGACAGCCAAGTGTTTTCTGACGTGGTACTTAGTAAAAAAAAGTTTCAGAACCACTGCTGTAGTCAAAAGAGAAAACACATCATCATAACGACATTCCTCAAATGTTCCAGTTAGGAAACAAAGCAGCCAATCTTCTGTAGAAAAACAGCAGTGCAAATGCACAATGTAAAAAAAAAAGCACAGTGCTGCTTGCAATATGAAACTCTCCAATCCCCAAAATTCAATTCCACAGCAAAAGCGGCAAGTGTGAATAGCCATAGCCCTCGTTCAATGAGCCAAAGCTCGCGGTGGCAAACAGGAAAATGGCAATTTCAAAAAACCCCACCCGCGTGTCATTGTTTGGGGGTTGGGCATGGAGGTGAAAGGCCACGTAAAGAGATTGGATTTAAACAACATTATTCAGGCAATTTCATGGCTACTTAGCTCAGTGCAACAAAAAGTGTGTGCGGGGGGGTTGGGAGAAGAACTCCATTTACAAGTGATACATCAGCTGCCACAAACGACTTGAGAGCCCTCCGTAAGTATCATTTTTTAACCCGATGCAAAAGGCAACAAAACACACAAATTAAGCGCCATGACTGCGGTGTCAGCGACCTTAAGAGTGTGCAGGGGTTACAGACTGTGACTCCGACTCACTCCATTTCCTTTTCCAATTGCAAAATCATTTTAAAAAGATTCCACAGCCAAACAGCCTCAATCCTCATTTCTGGGCTTCCATTACAGATAGCACAGGGAGTTAATTCCTACAACCCCATGGGTCTCCAACTGTGAAAATGATTAAATCTACAAGATCCTTATCATAAAAGAAATAAATTGGGAGTTTAACGAGGGGCTGTGAATATCCGGAGCTGAATTTAGTGCATGACCCATTCCACTGTCATCTCTCCTGCTGAGGACAGATGTCTAAATCAGACTAATTTAAATGATCGCTAATCAGGAAAAAAACTTGCAGTCTCATTTTTTAATCATGCTGATTATAAATGTGACAGTAAGTATGAGATTAAAAGCTAGCGCCCACTTAAGGGGCGGAGCCTTGCGCGCCGGGCCGGCCCATCTCCGACCTCACCAGTCTTGATGAGGCGGCTTCCCTGGCGACAGACGCTTTGATGCTGAAAACTGACAAGACTTGTTTGGTTTACGCTGCAGAGGAAAACACGCTCATTTCAAAGCCGGTCCGCATGCAAATGGAAAAAAAGGCAGCAATTTTTTTTCTGATCTTCTTTACATGAGGAAAAAAGAAAAACGTCTTTGATCATCATATGGTCCAAATGAGGAAAGACTCTTGGCTTTAAGGCATATCAAGGGCCTTGTGTCCTGCCGCCCCGACAAGCCCGGAGCTGCAATATGCCCATCATTCTAACTAATTACTGCCGCATGGGAGAAAAAAATCATTAAAGTCAGGCCCGGCCCCCGGCATAAACTATGCGTTTGTTTAGGGCCACAACCACTAGGGGTGGCCATATTGTTATGGAAACCAGTCCCTTTAAAAGCTGATCATCAACGTGGTCGTCTTGCTCTACAGGGGTTTGCTTGCTCTACTTTGATTGACTGAAATACCTAAACATTTGCTACCTCTTATGAATAGAATACAATAGAATAGAAAGTACTTCATTGATCTCTGGGGGAAATTGAGCACCACAGTTCGCTCAAAAACAACACTTGGGTATTTTTTACATGTGAATAATTATAATACAGTCGTACGATACATTCAAGTACAGTCCAAAAGGAACATATGCATTATCCGTTCCGGGGGTTGTTGGAGCCTATGACTGAAATACCTCATGGACAAAATTATTTAAAAAAAAAAAATGTTTCTGCTCAACTTTTATTCAGCAGTGAGTCAACATGACCTCTGTAATAGTTTCAGTTCGGTAAGGTGCATCGCAGCCACGTTTATTCAAAAGCCCATAAAAATTATTGTTAATTTAGCATTGCTTTGAAAGCCGTCATCATGACGGATTCCTATTCTAGACTTGCTTACTTTTCAAAAACGACAGTAAAATGTAAGTGTATATTGTAGCAGAACATTTTCCCTGAACAAATAATGTCTAAAGAACCTTTGTTTTTTCAAAGTTTTTGCCCATTTATTGTGTTTATTTGTCGTTTAAAGGGGAACATTATCACAATTTCAGAAGGGTTAAAACCAATAAAAATCAGTTCCCAGTGGCTTATTTTATTTTTCGAATTTTTTTTTTAAATTTTACCCATCATGGAATATCCCAAAAAAAGGCTTTAAAGTGCCTGAATTTCGCTATCTGTAAATCCACCGTCCATTTTCCTGTGATGTCACATAGTGACGCCAATACAAACAAACATGGCGGATAGCACAGCAAGATATAGCGACATTAGCTCGGATTCAGACTTGGATTTCACCTTTGTGATTTTGTTGACTTTATCGTTGGAAATGCATCTGCTTTGACTGTCGCAGGATATCCACACATCTCTGTGCCATGTCTGTCATAGAATCGCCGGTAAAATGTGCAGACCAAACGAGGGACTTTTGCATCTTTTGACACTGGTGCAACTTAAATTTGTCGATTGGTATGTGTTTGTTTGGCATTAAATGTGGGTGGAGGGAAAGGCTGAATGCAAATATAGCTACAAATGAGGCATAACAATGCAATATGTACATACATCTAGCCTAAATAGCATGTTAGCATCGATTAGCATACCGTGCTAATCGATGCACATTCCACGTAAATGAACTAGAATCCGTCCCTGATCGTGTTGTTACACCCTCCGACAACACACCGACGAGGCATGATGTCTCCAAGGTACGGAAAATAACAGAGCTAATTTGACTTGTGTGTGTAACGTGTTTGAGAAAATGGTGGATTGCTTCCAATCGTGACGTCACTGGTGAAAGGTCATCGCTCCGACCGCGAACAATTGAAAGGCGTTTAGATCGCCAAATTCACCCTTTTAGAGTTCGGAAATCGGTTAAAAAAACATATGGTCTTTTTCCTGCAACATCAAGGTATTTATTGACGCTTACATAGGTCTGGTGATAATGTTCCCCTTTAAAACAGAATTGGCTTAGCAGTTCTGAATTGGCTTTACAGCTGTAGAAGATACCTAACACTTGTCTTTCCCCTTGGACTTATCAACCAATTTGTTTACCCTTTCAAATCAGATTAAAGTGATTTGTAGTTGTTGTAGCGTATTTTACGGACTATAGAGCGCACCGGTCTATAAGTTACACTCACAACATTTTTGAATTTCCCTCCCCGCATTGGACTATAAGCCACAGATATAACTTGTGAAATGAGTTCTTAACACAGAAAGCTCCTGTAAATGTTTATTTAAATACCTTAATTGTTTTCAAACTGTGTCTGTAACACAGCAGTAAAACTTCTGATCAAAACAAAACAGAAGCCTTCGTCTTCGCTACGGAAGCTAGGGAAGTTGGCTCCATGCTTTTCCAAGTTTTTATCTGTTTTTTTTGTGTAGAATTATGACTGGAGCAGCGGATAGTTCAACATGTCTGGGAACACATTTTCTTGAGATCACTCGACAAATCTGGTTAGATTCTATTGCACAATTTTCATTTTTTGCTCGTATCTGCTTTTAGTGCAGTGGTTCTTAACCTGGGTTCGATCGAACCCTAGGGGTTCAGTGAGTCGGCGTCAGGGGTTCGGTGGAAGTCAAAACACACCGGACTCATCGTGTAAATACAAACTTCTCCCTATCGGCGTATTACGGATACGGCAACAACTGAATGATTTGCAGGTGTGTAATTTGTTTTGAGTTGGTTTTGTTGTTTGAACAAGGTGATGTTCATGCACGGTTCATTTTGTGCACCAGTAAAAAAAAACATGGTAAAACATTAGTATGGGGAACATATTCATTATTAATTAGTTGCTTATTAACATGCAAATTAGTAACATATTGGCTCTAAACTAGTCATTGTTAAGTAATTATTAATGCCTTGTTTGGCATTATAACCCTAACCCTCTAACCCTAACCAAATAACTCCAAGTTAGGTCTTTATTAGTTAGAATATGTTCCCATTGTGTCCAAATAACTCTAATTTAAATCTTTCTTACTTAGAATACGTTCCCCATTCTGAAGTGTTACCAAAAACGTATAACTTTGTCTTGAATTTGGAAAAAAAAAAAACTTTTTATTTTTTACTAAAGAGGGGTTCGGTGAATGCGCATTGGAAACTGGTGGGATTCGGTACCTCCAACAAGGTTAAGAACCACTGTTTTGGTGGGAAGATCTAGGCCCCTTGCGTCCTCAGATAGTTCGCTCTGTGTTTGCTGCACAGTAGCCATGTTGGTTTTGTGGCCCACCACTTCGTTCACTTCTGTTCAAAAGGCACACGTCTGAATACAATCTATATTCCCTCAGCTGCAGTCGGCCCCGTAGCCCCTACCTCAGGGGTTGGGAACCTTTTTGGCTGAGAGAGCCATGAAAGCCAAATATTTTAAAATGTATTTCCATAAGAGCCATATCATTTTATTTTTTTAACACTGAATACAACTAAATACGTACATTTATAAGTAAGACCAACATTTTTAGAGTATAAGTCTCGCATCTTTTAACAACATTGTTATTTTTAAGCAAACCAATAATTAATAAAATATTTGTTGAACAGGTGCGGTAGGAAACGGATGGATGGATTAAAATGCATCAATCAATCAATCAATCAATGTTTATTTATATAGCCCTAAATCACAAATGTCTCAAAGGACTGTACAAACCACTACGACTACGACATCCTCGGAAGAACCCACATAAGGGCAAGGAAAACTCACACCCAGTGGGACGCCAGTGACAATGATGACTATGAGAAACCTTGGAGAGGACCTCAAATGTGGGCAACCCCCCCACCCCCCTCTAGGGGACCGAAAGCAATGGATGTCGAGCGGGTCTAACATGATACTGTGAAAGTTCAATCCATAGTGGCTCCAACACAGAATGTTTTGTATTTCGAATGTTATTTTTAACACTGTGATTACCAGCGGAATTATTCATTACTTATCGTGTTAAGTAATGTCAGCTAAGGTTTATCTGAGAGCCAGATGCAGTCATCAAAAGAGCCACATCCGGCTCTAGAGCAATAGGTTCCCTAACCCTGCCCTAGCGTCTTACAAACGAAACATTACAGACCAAAACGGAGCCACAAACAAAATCTTGATTAGGGCCTCGAAAAGGGTCATTAATTCTTTTCCTTCTCGCTGACTTGAGTCTATATATTCGAAGGCCGAGACTGCGTTTCTTCGAAAAGTGTGCGTCTTTTCCCAGCCTGGCCCTTGTTTGTCAACAGGCAGAGCCTTTGGCACGGCAACCTGGCATCAAAGGGCTTCACACTTCACGGGCCACAGGGATTAGAGGCCTTTCAGGCCCACAAAAGCTTCCGGTTATTAGAACTCGGCGGCAAAAAGGAAGACGAGGGGGTTGGGGGAGGCAAATGAGCATCTGGATGCTTCCGATTCCAGTCCCCCTTCTCTCTTTAAAAAAGTTCCACGGTATAAATTTTACAGCCAAGTCGATGACAATAAGCGTGGTCGTAATTGCCCTCGCCTACTCACTGTTTGATCTCTCTCCTCCAGAAGCAGCAAGTTGAAGGAGAGACTCTGTGTGACTTATTGGTTTAGTGTGCAGCAGATCCAGGCGGAGTGCGGCGGTATACAGATGGTGCAGGCTGATAAACACCCTACGAGGCAGTCAGCACCTCCTCAAAAAAGGTAGGGGCTTTCCTGCACCTGTGCATGCAAATACCGCACGTGAAAGCCGAAAAACAAGGCGACACACACTCACACACAAACCCGCATCTGCACATGCGTGTCTCATTTGACATCAGTGAAGCATGTTGTTATCCTCTGCTCAGCGCTCTCTCATGAAATGTAGGGCAGGGACAACAACAGGTGCCTGTGCGGGCGACAGCCTGCGATGCCTTCTGGGCTAAATGCTTCACACTCGCTTCATTTCGACATGCGACAGCCTTGTAAGGATTAATTATTCCCCCCGAGGGCGCAGGAATATGCTTTTTTTCCCTTCCCTGAGAGAGGGAGGCCTGCAGCGTCAGGAGAAAACAACGTTAAAAGGAATGTAAACAAAGCAAGCAGGAAATGTAGACGAGATAAAAATGCGGACGTTTGTTGGGAGTCGAGATGGCAGGGAGGCAATTAACGGGCTGACCTTCGTCCTTAATAATCCAGTGGCTGGCACACAATGCCCGTGTGTCAGGGCAGCGCGTCTTTAAATGCCACACCTCATTAGCGCGATGCACGCGGTGAGGCAGGCTATCTTTGCAGCGAAAGAGAGACCAGGGTAACATGGCGGCATGGGGCCAGGATATGATCTGGAAATCACATTCCACTGGGAGGATGGCCACTCTCATTTCTCTCCATTTTTGATTGGCATGAAGCTCCCCAAGCGCAACGTCCTTGGTGTACTCGGTTCTGTCACTTTGATTGCGTGTGTGTTTGGAGAAGTGAGTGCCCGATTCTTAACACTCAATTAGCACTCCTTTAATTAGCCAGCAGTACATTTTGAATTCTGATGAACTAATTTTCTCGGTGTGAGAGTGCAGTGGGTGGGGGAGGCCTGCTAAAGACGAGGTCCATTGGGTACAAAACAGCAATAAAGAGGAAACTGGTTAGATTAGACAGTAAAAAAAAAAAAAAATCTATTAATTTCTGAGCACTTCTTTCGAGTGAAGGGTCAAATTGTGTTGATCACACCAAGGCAGAGGCAGCATATGAGGCAGAGAGGAGAGGGAGGCAGGTAGTGGAGCTAGAGCCGTGGAATAGTGCAGCATCAAGAGGACTTTTGCCTTTTAATTACTGTATTTTCTAGAGCAGTGGTTCTCAAATGGGGGTACGCGTACCCCAGGGGGTACTCGAAGGTATACCAAGGGGTACGTGAGATTTTTTTTTAATATTCTAAAAATAGCAATAATTCAAAAATCATTTATAAATTTATGTATTGAATAATACTTCAACAAAATATGAATGTAAGTTCATAAACTGTGAAAAGAAATGCCACAATGCAATATTCAGTGTTGACAGCTAGATTTTTTTGTGGACATGTTCCATAAATATTGATGTTAAAGATTTCTTTTTTTGTGAAGAAATGTTTAGAATGAAGTTGATGAATCCAGATGGATCTCTATTACAATCCCCAAAGTGGACACTTTAAGTTGATGATTACTTCTATGTGTAGAAATCTTTATTCAGAATTGAATCACTAGTTATTTTCATGTCTTTTTTTCCAAATAGTTCAAGAAAGACCACTACAAATTAGCAAAATTTTGCACTGTTATACAATTTAATAAATCAGAAACTGATGACACAGTGCTGTATTTTACCTCTTTATCTCTTTTTTTTCAACCAAAAATGCTTTGCTCTGATTAGGGGGGTACTTGAATCAAAAAAATGTTCACAGGGTGTACATCACTGAAAAAAGGTTGAGAACCACTGTTCCAGACTATAAGGCTGATAATTTTTTCCAACGCTTTGGACCTTGCGGCTTTTAAAATGGTGCAGCTAATTTATGGATTTTTCTTCGCTAACAGCCTTTATGATTTATGTTCAACAAATAGTTTTCATATTACACCGACAGACACTGAAACGGTGTGTTATTGTTTGTACTATGGGGCCATCTTTTGGAATAGGTGCCGCGGGTTGAACGTGCACTTCCTGTTTCGTGCCTTGAACCGGAAGTATAGCTGATCATAGCATTGCTGCTCGAAAAGATAATTTTATCCGCAACGTTTGTACTATTTACAATATAAAAACAATTCATACTTACTAAACCATCCCATGTATGATATCTGTAGGAATGTTTTCATGCAAATTTGTATGCTCAATCGTAATGTAATCAAACTAGCGTTGTTAGCATGAGATAATATGCCAACACGTTTACTAGTGTGCGTTAATTAACATGAGCATTATTTTTGTATTGTTTCAGTTTAGTAAAGGAATCAAATTGTCATCGTGAAGTTATTGGGTCTGTTTAGCTGATTATAAAGCTAGCTTCCGCAGCAAGTGGGTCCATGACGATGACTTCTGTTTTGTTTGATTAGCCGTCAACTGCCGTGTGACAGGCGCCGTTTGGAAACAATCGAGGAATGTAAATAAACATTTACAAAATCTTTCGTACCGGTATATGTCTGCGGCTATAATATGTAAAAATACGTTTTTCTTTTAAAGTTTGGTGGGTGCGGCTTACATACTGCTGCGCTCTATAGCTCGGAAAATACGATAAGAGGTAAATGTACAATCAAAGGGACACCTGAAAAGCGCTCAATGATTGGGAGTGGTATACAATTATGTACAAGCTTCTTCTTATTAGTGATGAGGGCAACAATAAGCACAATCAGCATTTCCTTTCTCGGTGGTGCAGAGCTGATATCTCCATATACTTTGTACATGTGGTGGGGTCAGCGAGGGGAAACATTGCTTGATTAGATGACGGTTTGCTTGACTTGCAATTAAGATTTCACATTAAAAAAAAAGCAAACAGCGTTCCACTATAGCAGAGATTGCCATCAAGCACTGATCATGTGTTGCATATGTGTGGATACAAATAATTGGTTAATTGTGTGGAATTAATTGTTGATTTATCAAGTTTAAAAGGGTGAGCGGATGATTCAGTCCAAGGGAGTTTGTGGCATGAAGAACAACATGACATCAATGTTTACTTATCCATTAAAAAATCAACTACAACAAAACTGCAGATTTATTCTGTTCAGTAGGAATCCTAATGCAATGACCATTTGTAGAGCAGTGTCCTCACAAATATTTGACGTAAAAACACATTCACATGCTATCATACTTGTCCAGGGCGTACCCCACCTTCCGCCCGTTTGTAGCTGAGATAATCTCCAGCGCCCCCCGCAACCCCGAAGGGAATGAGGGTAGAAAATGGATGGATTGATGCTATCGTACGCATTTCGGCCATTCAGAAGCTCAACTGACAAGATGATTTGGTCGCATTATAACGCCTCTGTTTATCAATACAGTGAGATCCAGGATGCACAATGAAATGGGCATTATCTTAAAGGGGGCTATGATGAATTTCCTCTTTTCTGACATCCTAAATGTTGTTGTTACAATGTTGGATATTTGTGTTAAACAAAGCCAAAGCGTCAAGCTTATCCCCATCTGTTTTAGACTATTAGGAAACCCACAAAAAAGTTAAGATAGCTTTATTTTTATCTTATCTTGGAATGCGCAGAGTACATGGTATGTTAAAAGGGTCATTTAATATTTGTTTTACATTTAAAATACTTCCTCGTGGTCTACATAACATGCAATGGTGGTTTTTTGGTCAAAATTTTGCATAGATTATGTTTTACAGACTTATCTTTAAGCCGCTTTGCTGACCCCTTTGGAAATAAGAAATATGCGGTCTTAAGAAAGGATGCGGTCTTAAGAAATAAAACTGCATCCTTTGGGATCCGGTCTTATTTCTTTGCCCCTGCTTTAACGGCCTCTCTCTGTTAGGCATGTTGTAGTTTTTGAGAGAAATGAGTCCGAACTACGTGCTACTTTGTATTAGAAATAGCAACAGCGAAGAGTGCATGTGCATGTATGAGCCAGTCTGCCCTGCAACAAGAGGATAGAGGAAAAGAAAGACTGCAGATTTGGTCTACGATGACGGACTCGCACAATGCTCTCTGGGTATATCTTTACCATATACGGATATATCTAATGATGTCACACTTGGGGGAAAAAGGTCCTAACGTTTGAAGTATGAAGGACGTCAAGATTGTTTTATAAATATCTCCACCATGCCGCCAGGATTGGATTCCACATTTTTGGCACTTACGCAGATCCCAAATATACAAAAACGTGTACGTAAGAAGAGTTGGTTGAGTTTTAGTTTTGCATCTCATAGAAGATAACGGTAGTGCGTTCACGGAACCTTGGTTAAAGTTCGTATAACAGATACAGGGGCAGCTTAACCCCTGTAGATGCAATACTAATTACAATAATGATTTTCAAACAAAGGCAGCACGGTTGAAGAGGGGTTAGTGCATCTGCCTTACTATTCGAAGGTCCTGGGTTCGATCCTGCGCTCGGGATCTTTCTGTGTGGAGTTTGCATGTTCTCCCTGTGACTGCGTGGGTTCCCTCCGGGTACTCCGGCTTCCTCCCACTTCCAAAGACATGCACCTGGGGATAGGATGATTGGCAACACTAAATTGACCCTCGTGTGTGAATTTGAGTGTGAATGTTGTCTGTCTATCTGTGTTGGCCCTGCGATGAGGTGGACACTTGTCCAGGGTGTACGCTGCCTTCCGCCCGATTGCTGCTGAAATAGCCCCCACACTCCAGCACCCCCCGCAACCCCGAAAGGAATAAGCGGTAGGAAATGGATGGATGGATGGATTTTCAAAAGAATGATAATCCTACATTAACCAGATAATCAGAAAGTTTTTACCGTACATGAAGTTTTAGAATGTGTTTTAAAAAGCTGGTTTTGACCAAATTAAGTTTATAAACCATTTTTTGGTGCATTTAAACATATTGACTAGGTATATATATATATATATATATATATATATATATATATATATATATATATATATATATATATATATATTAATTAAGGTTTATTTGAAATATGGACGGATACGAAAAACATAGACATCTGAAACAGTTATCCAATGTATGCATCACAGTGTTTGTAGCCAAAGCTAATTTACAATACTTGTCCCCAACAACAACAACAGCAACAACAACAACAACAACAATAACAACAACACAGATCCAACATCATTAAAATAGGAAAATAAAAATAATAAGGCAAAAATGAGTCAATAATAATGATAACAGAAATAATACAGATGTGGGGCGAGACGTCAGCTTTAGACCTCCAATAAAAATAAAAAGGAAACTAATATTAAAAAGCGAAATGGGGCCACAAACTAAATCTTGTTTAGGGCCACACAAAGCCTGTTTGCATATAAACGAAAGACAAGAACACATAGAAAAAAATGTTTTTACATATTTGCATGGACATGGCCTTTCTGTTTGAACAAAAGCAAGAATAACATAGTTACACAACTGAAGATGGATCGGTCATATTTATGTCTTGCACCACATTCCACTATTAATGGACACTTTGCCTTGAGCGTCACTACAATGGCTTCTTTAAATGAATTATTGATGGCTTCCCTGAATGGAACTCCTGAATCCTGGAATAGGGAATGAAGAGTTGCCTTTCACCTGTTGCTATTGTTCAGCTCTTGCCTTATAGGATCCTTTAATAGCGTTGCTGGGGAGGGAAAGGCGCAGGCAGCGTGGCAGAATTCGTAAGAATAATCCAGTATGACTGCCAGATGCATTGTTGCAGGTTACAGCAATACAACTAAAGAAGGGGACAGTCTGTGTACATTTCCAAATGATGCAGCCTTTGGAGACATTTGAGATTAAGGGCTATATAAATAATCTTTTATTGATAGGTATGCACCTAGGGATAGGTTGATTGGCAACACTAAATTGGCTCTAGTTTGTGAATGTGAGTGTGAATGTTGTCTGTCTATCTCTGTTGGCCCTGCGATAAGTTGGTGACTTGTCCAGGGTGTACCCCGCCTTCCGCCCGATTGTAGCTGAGATATGCTCCAGCACCCCTCGCGACCCCGAAGGGAATAAGCGGAAGGAAATGGATGGATGGATGATAGGAATATGAGCAAAGTATGGACCTCTCTCGTCAAAATGAAACGGCTGAAGCGAAATGACTACAATTTGCAGCCATCATTTAAATTACGCTGACTTCGAAGAAGAACAGTTTTGGTTGGAGTTTGGATGGAAAAAAATTTAAAGACTCAAGCCAAAGGAAATTCCAAAAATCAGGAGCAACCTGAAGGGGAGAACGACTGGGTCAGAACTCGCGGAAAAACAGACAGTAAGCCGCTATTATTATTTTTGTGTCCTCTTCTACTGATGTTTTCTAATATCCTGGAAAAAATAAATTAGGTTTTACCTTTCACCTGTTGCAATTGTTTAGCTCTTGGCTGATAGGATCCTTTGATAGCAATGCTGGGGAGGGAAAGGCGCAGGCAGCGTGGCAGAATTCGAAGGAATGATCCAGTATGTCTGCCAGATGCATTGTTGCAGGTTACAGCATTACAACTAAAGATGGGGACAGTCTGTGTACATTTCCAAATGATGCAGCCTTTAGAGACATTTGAGATTAAGGGCTATATAAATAATCTTTTATTGATAGGCATGCACCTGGGGATAGGTTGATTGACAACACTAAATTGGCCCTAGTGTGTGAATGTGAGTGTGAATGTTGTCTGTCTATCTGTGTTGGCCCTGCAATGAACTGGTGACTTGTCCAGGGTGTAGCCCGCCTTCCGCCCGATTGTAGCTGAGATAGGCTCCAGCACCCCTCGCGACCCCGAAGGGAATAAGCGGTAGGAAATGGATGGATGGATGATAGGAATATGAGCAAAGTATGGACCTCTCTCATCAAAATGAGACGGCTGAAGCGAAATGACTACAATTTGCAGCCATCATTTAAATTACGCTGACTTCGAAGAAGAACGGTTTTGGTTGGAGTTTGGATGGAAAAAATTTAAAGACTCAAGCCATATTGAATTCCAAAAATCAGGAGCAACCTCAAGGGGAGAACGACTGGGTCAGAACCCGCGGAAAAACAGACAGTAAGCTGCTATTATTATTTTTTGTGTCCTCTTCTACTGATGTTTTCTCATATCCTGGGAAAAATACATTAGGTTTTACGTTTCACCTGTTGCTATTGTTTAGGTCTCGCCTGATAAGATCCTTTTAACGCGCTGCTGGGGAGGGAAAGGCAGAAGCAGCGTGGCATCCTGAACAATACCAACCTTGTGCTAAAGGAGGCGTCGTCTGGTGCAGGCCTGATTAGTCAGCGATTATAGCCAGGTCTCAATTGCCGCGACGACTGCTGCAAACACAATGGGCCCTGATAGAGCCAGCTGTTTGGTCCTCTGCAATTAACCTCGCATCCCACTTGTCTCCGGCAGCGCGCTACCTCTAATTGACTATCGCGCGCACAAAGCTGAGTCTGTGGGGCCAGACCCCCTGGACACCGGCCCCCCGCTCCCCTCTGCCGCAGTGGAAATGATAATAATAGAAGCAGTCCTGTGGACTCGGCCGCCAGTCAATCAAAGCCTCGGTGCCCCACAGGAGCTTCCTGATGAGTGAGAGAGCAGAGGAAGCGCGCGTATGAGGCAGTACTGGAGCATCCTCGCGGGGGGCGGACAACTTGAATATGCCTTCAGTCAAAGTACTAATCAATTCAAGTGCATGTGAGGAAACCCTGCTGCTTGCTAGATATCAAGGAAGCCATTTTGGGGCGCACTCATCGTCCTCTGTTCATCTCAAGGTTGATTTTCTGTTCTATGCAGGGAAGAAAAAAAAAATCAAGGCAATTATTTGTCAGCCCTCTGTTATCTATAATTGCAAAGATAAAAATCAAACTGCAGTGATTTCTCTGCGGATAGAGCTGTCTGAATTCACAGCTGCTTGTGTCATCATAATCTTCAAACAAATGCATTGTCTGCACCTAACTCCTCTCTGCCTGCGCTGAAGGTCTCTCGGCTGGGAATATTTCATATTGAGGAGGCTGAATTATCGATGTAATATTTCAGGCGCCCGCATTCGCAGAAGAAAACATTTTATGCGAATACATCAATATGTGGAGAAACTGGGAGTTTGTCAAAAAAAAAAAAAGATGTCGCCGCTGTAACCAAATACCGTACAGCAGGGGTCACCAACCTTTTTGAAAGCAAGAGCTACTTCTTGGGTACTGATTAATGCGAAGGGCTACTAGTTTGATACACACTTAAATAAATTGATACAAAATAGCCAATTTGCTCAATTTACCTTTAATACATCTCTCTCTCTCTCTCTCTCTCTCTCTCTCTCTCTCTCTATATATATATATATATATATATATATAAAATGGGTATTTTATACATATATATATATATATATATATATATATATATATATATATATATATATATATATATATATATATATATATATATATATATATATACGGCATGGCGCAGTGGGAGAGTGGCCATGCGCAACCCGAGGGTCCCTGGTTCAATGTCCACCTAGTACCAACCTCGTCACATCCGTTATGTCCTGAGCTAGACACTTCACCCTTGCTCCTGATGGGTGCTGGTTAGCGCCTTGCATGGCAGCTCCCTCCATCAGTTTGTGAATGTGTGTGTGAATGGGTAAATGTGGAAGTAGTGTCAAAGTGCTTTGAGTACCTTGAAGGTAGAAAAGCGCTATACAAGTACAACCCATTTATCATTTATTTATTTCTGTCTGTCATTCCGTCGTACATTTTTTTTCCTTTTACGGAAGGTTTTTTTGTAGAGAATAAATGATGAAAAAAACACTAAATTGAACGGTTTAAAAGAGAAGAAAACAGGAAAAAAATTTAAATAAAATTTTGAAACATAGTTTATCTTCAATTTCGACTCTCTAAAATTAAAAATTCACCCGAAAAAAAGAAGAGAAAAACTAGCTAATTCGAATCTTTTTGAAAAAATTAAAAAAAGAATTTATGGAACATCATTAGTCATTTTTCCTGATTAAGATTAATTTTAGAATTTTGATGACATGTTTTAAATAGGTTAAAATCCAATCTGCATTTTGTTAAACAATATAACAAATTGGACCAAGCTATATTTCTAACAAAGACAAATCATTATTTCTTCTAGATTTTCCAGAACAAAAAATTTAAAAGAAATTCAAAAGACTTTGAAATACAATTTAAATTTGATTCTAAAGATTTTCTAGATTTGCCAGAATAATTTTTTGGAATTTTAATCATAATAAGTTTGAAGAAATATTTCACAAATATTCTTCGTCGAAAAAACAAGAGCTAAAATAAAGAATTAAATTAAAATGTATATATTATTCTTTACAATAAAAAAAAAAAATACTTGAACATTGATTTAAATTGTCAGGAAAGAAGGGGAAGGAATTTAAAAGGTAAAAAGGTATATGTGTTTAAAAATCCTAAAATCCTTTTTAAGGTTGTATTTTTTCTCAAAAATTGTCTTTCTGAAAGTTACAAGAAGCACAGTAAAAAAAAAACACATGGATTTATTTAGACAAGTGAAGACCAAGTTTTTAAAATATTTTCTTGGATTTTCAAATTCTATTTGAGTTTTGTTTCCCTTAGAATTAAAAATGCCGAGCAAAGCGAGACCAGCTTGCTAGTAAATCAATAAAATGTTTAAAATAGAGGCAGCTCACTGGTAAGTTTTGCTATTTGAGCTATTTTTAGAACAGGCCAGCGGGCTACTCATCTGGTCCTTACGGGCTACCTGGTGCGCGCAGGCACCACGTTGGTGACCCCTGCCGTACAGTGTCTCCAACTATGCCAACATGTTACAAACAGGATCGTGAGAATGTTAAAGCAATCTGCGCACTGATCCCTCACAGGCACGCACACATGGCACCATGTCAAAAATGGATTTAATCATTAAAGGAGATTTAAAAAAAAAACTTGGACTAAACATCCAAATCTAATCTTTCATTTTACTGAAGCCTTCTTAGAGGTAATCCATTTCCTGCAGAAGCAGATAACTAAACGAAAAACTAAACAAACTTGCAAACCTAATTACGGCTCGTCTTTCAACATGAGTTCATCGAGTTGGCCTGCAGAGAATTGGTTCATAAGAGAGAGGATGAAGTCCACAGAAAAAAAAACAAGTTTCACACATGCTCCCACATCAATTATGGCTGTGGGAAATCTTCAACTTTTGTATTGTGCTGACAACATTGCCACTTTTTTCATAGTTCTGGATCAGGGGTGTCAAACACATTTTATTTCGGGGGCCACATGGAGAAAAATCTACTCTAGGGGGACAACACTGGTAAAATCACAGCACAATAACTTAAAAACAAAGACAACTTCAGATAGTTTTTTTTTGTTTAAAAATAAAACAAGCACATAATGAAATTGTACAAATCATAATGTTGTTGTTTTTTTTTTACACTTACATGTTGCGACCCGACCTCGGATAAGCGGAAGATGATGGATGGATGGATGGATGTTGCGGTTAATAGTCTTCTATCTTTATTTGTCGTTATTTACACTTTTTGAATACATTATGTGATAATTTTCATCAGTCAACTCATTGATGTTGATTATTCAATCTATCATGGAAAAAATTATATCAAAATCAAATTATATGGGTTGTACTTGTATAGCGCTTTTCTACCTTCAAGGTACTCAAAGCGCTTTGACACTACTTCCACATTTACCCATTCACACACACACATTCACACACTGATGGAGGGAGCTGCCATGCAAGGCGCCAACCAGCACCCATCAGGAGCAAGGGTGAAGTGTCTTGCTCAGGACACAACGGACGTGACGAGATTGGTACTAGGTGGGATTTGAACCAGGGACCCTCGGGTTGCGCACGGCCACTCTTCCACTGCGCCACACCGTTACAGGATGTTATTTATGTTGCTTGATCATTTTCCTCGACTGGTTCACTAACATCATGTGGTTTATTTTGCACATCTACAAAGATACAAATAATTGCTATTGCGACATCCAGTGGACACATTTGGAACGGGTGTTTATTTCATTCAAAAATTTCAGGTTAATTTCTATACTTAGCAAACTCATCCCACGGGCCGGGTAAAACCTGTTTGCTTGCCTGATCCAGCCGTACGTTTAACACCCCTGTTCCGGATCTACAAAAATTGTCCAAAGTTCCCCAACCCTCACCTCCCAAAAAAACAGTAGGGATTTTAGGCTTGTTTTCCAACGAGTTTCAGAACATCTTGGAACGCCCGCTTTTAGCTCCAAAATGTGGGCAGGCCTGCATCAGTCTGCTGACTCCACTTAAATAAGACCGAAGGTCATTTCATATTGCGTAGTTTGTGTTTTGGTAGCATCTTTACCCCAAACCATGTTATTTTTGCTAATAATTTGAAGGAATGATCAAATACTTTAAGTCTGCCAAATGCATTGATCAATCAATCAATCAATCAATCAATCAATCAATCAATCAATCAATCAATCAATCAATCAATCAATCAATCAATCAACCAATCAATCAATCAATCAATCAATCAATCAATGTCCTCGGTTCAGATCCCACATCAGGGATTGATGCAGGTAGTAGCAATACAACTAAAGAAGGGGTCAGCCTGCATACATTTCCAAATGAAGAATGTATGGACCTCCATCCGGACGGATGGATGGATGTATGGACCTCACCTGTCAAATTGACTCGTGCGAAACGGACCAAGCGAGAGAAGTGTAATTTGCAGCGATCATTTTAATAGTTCTCACTTAAAAGAAAAAGCGTTTGGATAGAAAACATTTTAAAGACTTACGGGAGGGCTATTCATTACATAATGAAGAGAGCTGCAATTTCAAGAGCCAGAGAGCTCAGGGGCCGGACTTCGAAATGTGAATGCTTCCTCAGGTTATATTTCTTTGAGACTGTTTACTTAACTGCAAAGTAAACACATCGGCTTTCACACTGCACTGTCAGTAAAATGAAAATTGTCCACCAGAAAACAATAACTCGAGCACTTGCTCAGGGTAGAACATTCATACTTTGTCCTCCAGTTGTTGGTAAAAGTCTGAGTTTTTGCAATTTGTTTGGATTTTCGGTATACTACTATAAAAGCATCGCTGTCCGGCAAAATAAAGAATGATTTTCCTAAAAACTAGTTTTAAATGGATCAGAGTCAACTGTGTTTGGCAATGGACGTGTAAGTTGTATAATCCGTTAAAATGTTTGTGATGTTGCTTGTAGCGTCCCTCCATAGCCTTGAGCTTCTGTATTTGTTAACAACTCAAAGCAGCTGTGCAGTGCAGTTATTTACTTGATATAGAGTAGAAAATCCGTTTTATTGTCAATATACACAGGATCTTGCATTACAAAGTTTGACTCGTTCGAAGTTTAACCTTCGTCAGCTTATACTTCCAGACCTGTGCATCAGCCAGGTTTCCTTTCTTGCTTTTGTCCGCTCACATCTACTCCTCCTTCCTTGTTGCCAACAACAAACCACGGTGAGCCGCTCGTATCACTATATCATCTGGAATGTTGTGTCGTGGTGAAAGTCACTCAAAACAAACGACTGGTGTCACCGATGTCCATAGTGTGCAATATAAGCAAAAATACAAATAAAACAACAAAGCTGACGGCATTGGCGTAGTTAGGCCTATTTATTTGGGGCTGAAGCCCCCCTAAATTATTTGGTGTGATTTTTTTTAATGCAGAAAAAATCATTAGAAATATGCAGCAATATTATTATAGAATCTGTCATCATGATCATTTGAAGACCCTTTATCAGCACTTATTATCCAATCCAATCCATTCCATGAGTAACACCCGCATTACTATACTAAAAATTCAGTCCACGTTTTCACTGTTACCTTGGCAAGGTCCAGCCAGACCGCAGCAGCATAAAGGCTCACAAAACTGCAGAGTAGGATGTCAATTTTTTTTTTTTGGTCAAATGTGATTTTTTTGTTATGTAGTCGTTCACATTACAAAAGAATGTGTCCAGACGCCAAGGCGAATGCTAACTGACCCAAAAAGAGACCATCATGACGTTAAACGGAAGTAAACTCGGAAGTAGACATGCATTAATTGTAGTTGTTTCGGGACAGGTGCATTTGTGGCAATTTTTAGGATTCTCTGCAATCAAAGTCAACATTTTCTGAATCGCGGAGAATATTATTTAAAAAAAATGTCATAGTTTTGGGCACACTTGCTTCAATATCAGCTCCGAAGAGCATGTTGGCAATCAGTGGTGGAACATTAATTGACGTGAGTTCCTAAAACATTATTTCCGCCGGTTTCTCTTAATTTGTCAGCTAATTTATTTTGTAACCATATATTTCGGTGAATAATGATGACGCTTATGATAGGCGTCATCATTATTCACCTTTGTGTGACCCGAGTGCGGGAGAGTTAAAGTTAAAGTTAAAGTCCCAACGATAGTCACACACACACTAGGTGTGGTGAAGTTATCCTCTGCATTTGACCCATCCACTTGTTCCACCCCCTGGGAGGTGAGGGGAGAAATGAGCAGCAGCATTGGCCGCGCTCGGGAATCATTCGGTGATATAACCCCCAATTCCGACCCTTGATGCTGAGTGCCAAGCAGGGAGGCAACGGGTCCCGTTTTTATAGTCTTTGGTATGACTTGAACTATACCAAAGACTTTGGTTTGAACCCACGACCTTCCAGTCTCAGGGCGGACACCCTAACCATAAGAGCAAACACTGAAGTCGTATCATAACACTATCTGATTAATTTGTAACATAACACTCATTACATTACTGTTTATAATATTGCTGACCGACAAATAACTTCCATACCGTATGGTAAGCAAATCACACTACTACAGCATTGCAGTATAGGTGTGCTACTTAAACTTAATTGATGCAGTGTAATAGCCTTAGTGTTATTTTAGAGTCGTGTTTTGGGGGCTCTGAGGATGCACTAACAGACTCATTGTCAAAAAAGTGGAGTTCTATGTACATTTTTTTATCTTCACTATTAACGTTTTCACCATAAATGGCAGGTTATTGTGATGGTTCATATCACCCATGCTTACTGGCCTGCAGGCCTTGAATTTGACATCTGTGGTCTAAATGCCTTAAATTAACATTACAGTACTCACAGGAAACTAACACTATTTTCAACCATGTCCATTTATATTACAGTGACAACAAGTTCTAAACAAAAAGAAAATCTTGCAAGTGCAAACATTCTGAATCAAAGAGGTTGTGCCCAGACAACATAGATTTGGTTGGACATCCAGTCCCTGTTTTCCAGTCAAGAAAGTTTCTTTCCACCAGAACCTCCTCTGTTTTCAGGTCAACTCTGTAGTGCTGAGCACGTTTGTTTACACTGCTATCATCTGTGCAACGTCTCCCTGTTTGCAAGTTGCCTGCTAGCTTTGCCCTGGAACAACACTGTCCTTATGTGTTTGGGCCATCTCGTGCTTACTAAAGATGACTAAAACTTTCTTCCGCTTCCACTTTCAACCATTTAGATGTATTCATTGTTGTGCAATTCGAATACAGTGCCAAAACCTAATCTTCCAAGTGCAAACATTTTAGCTTACCGTATTTTTCGGACTACAAGTGGCAGTTTTTTTTCATGGTGCGACTTATACTCAGGATCGAAATTATCAACACATTACCGTAAAATATCAAATAATATTATTTAACTCGTTCACGTAAGAGACTAGACGTATAAGATTTCATTCGATTTAGCAATTAGGAGTGACAGATTGTTTGGTTTGGTTCTATATGTTATAGTTATTTGAATGACTCTTACCATAATATGTTACGTTAACAAAGCAGGCACCTTCTCTGTTGGTTATTTATGCCTCATATAACGTACACTTATTCGGCCTGTTGTTCACTATTCTTTATTTATTTTAAATTGCCTTTCAAATGTCTATTCTTGGTGTTGGGTTTTATCAAATAAATTTCCCCCAAAAATGCGACTTATATGTGTTTTTTTCCTTCTTTATTATGCATTTTCGGCATGTGCAACTTACACTCCGGAGCGACTTATACTCCGAAAAATACGGTACTTGCATCCAGAAAACTTGAAAATGGCCTGAAAATAGGTCTATAAATCAATATATATGCACATTTGTCACCAAGGAACCACCATTACATGTTAGGTAGGTTTAAATGTGTGGGAAAAAAAATCATGCTATGACCCTTTAAGTGTCCCAAGCAAGAAGAATCTAAGAATGCTTAGATGTGAGTGAAGAGGGGAAAAGTTTCCATGCAACGTCATGTTTTATTTAATTTTCACTTATTGGCCAGGCGTCCAAATATATTTCGCCGTCAGTGTTTGAATGTGTGAATGGGTGAATTTGATCTATAATGTAAAGAGCTTTCGGTGTAATTCCATGTAAAGCAGGGGTCTCAAACTCATTTGAGTTTAAGGGCCGCATGGAGGAAAATCTATTCCAAAGTCAGCCGGACGGGTAACATCATGGCATGATAACTTATAAATACAACTGCGATAGCTTCAGATTGTTTTCTTTGTTTTCTTTTGGCCCAAAACAGAACATGGACATTCTGAAAATGTACATATCATAAATAATCCTCTGGACGAAACACTTCAAGTTAGTAAAAAATTAAGAGGAAAAGAGTTTGTGCAGTTTCAAAAACACCATGAAGAACACAATCAACTTAGACTTCATCTCAAATTTTCTACAAAGCCATTCAACTTTAAGTCACAGCCCATCTAGGATTGAACAAAAACAAAATGAAGCATGAATAAAAACGCTTCTATGTATCAATGACCTCATTTTTCATTTCCATTGTCGACTTTCTTTAAATTTTCACAGAAGAAAATCATTTTTACAGAACTATATCAATGTGCAGTGTCTCATGCAGCATTTTAAGAGAGGTTACCTGTTGCGATCCATCACTCGGATCTTCACATATTATTATTTATTGTTCCATTTTTGTTTCATTCTCCGTCTGACCCTCTTACTTCCTGTTTTAGTCAAGTCACCATGGTTACATATTAGTTTTAGCTGCTACTCTCGGTTCCAGCACACCTGTCTTTACTAATCACCACCCTTTATAAGCCAGCCTTTTCTGTTCGCTCATTGTCGGATCTTAGTTTGTTCTCATGCAACTGCTTATGACTTGTCTCTCACTCTCAATCCCGCTAGCTCTCACGCTAAGCTTTATTTTATTCCTAGCTTTCATGCTAGTTGTTTTGTGTTTCCCTTTTTAGTGCCTTCGTGCCAAGTGTCTGTGTTTTGGCTAGCTTTCCCTAGCCTTCCATGCTAGCACTTTTATTTGCCTTTTCCATTTACACCAGTGTTTTTGTTCTTGCCTGTTTTGAGTTAATAAATTCCTTAGTTCTTACCTGTTTTTGCTGACGCATCCATGGAGGACCGAATCCGGCAACAATATGCCACACAGGTCTTACATTACCAATTGTTTATTTTACTCCTGTTTGTTTTACATTGGGTCAAGGGGGAGGAGTCGAATCCCCGCTTTACCGTGTACCTCTTACTTGGTACACTTGCTCGCCCTGGTATAAACTATTTGCTTGCCTCACAGAATTTCTATAGCCACACCCAATGGGCACTTTTAGAACAGCAGTTTCTTTGATTTAAAAATGCAGCTCAATTTTTCAAACTCATCTCGCGGGCCGGATTGAACCTGTTTGCCGCATGTTTGACATCCCCGACGTAAAGTAAAGCGCCATATAAATAAAGACCATTTACATGTGTCCATAAAGTCGATCTTAGCGAGCTCATTAGCTCCAACAGGTTCCCTCTGAGGACGAGTGAAAGCAGCAGGTTGTGGCCGTGTTTACATTTTCATGTGTACAATTTATCTCCAAAGCCAGATGTCACGGGATTCAGCCATGAAAATTAATTAGCTGCGTTGATGTGGCAACCTCATGCACCTTCCGGGCCGGCTGGCCTTTTTATGGGCTGTCGGGGAAACGACTGCGAATGGATTGATCCTGAAGGACTCTCCTCTGCCCACACACGCATTTTTTTTGAAGGCACATTATTGGTAAAAATCACCAAAAGAAGTTGGATTTTGAGGAGGGCGAAATCTCTGACCCTTTAAGCTTTGACGTTACAAACTGTGGACAAGTCTTCATGTCTCTTGATGCTTTTCTCTCTGTTTTTTTATATTCCTTTCCTCTCGCCAGAGCCTCCCTCTATCAATCTAGCTCTTCGCCGCTTCACACTCCCTCCAGGCTCCCTCCCCCCTTCCTCTGTCTTTTCCATCTCCCTCTCGGAGTAAGTGAGTTTCATCCAGGGTGCTTTCTGGGCGCAATCACCCCAGGGTGAACACTTTATTATCTGTAGTCAAAGCGTCACCGCAAATACCATTCTACACACACTAGTGTCACTTTCCATTTGTCCGCGCTCCGGCTGCATTAGCCGGCCCAGGGCCTTGTGTCTCCAGCAGAAGAAAGGTAACAGCGTGGGAAAGAACTCGTCCTGCATTCCGGCCCCGACTTGACACCGGTGACACCGCAGAGCTCGACCTGCCGCCTCTCCCAGGGGAATGAAAAGAAAAGCACTAACTAAAGCTAAATGTAAAATGAGGAAGGTAGCTTGAGAAATGCCAAACCGAGGAGGATATTTTGCCATCTTCTCATCTTTTGTCACAATGCATACAAACAAAGGCGCTGCATGGGTTAACCATGATGATCCTGCCCAGTGTCCACTGAAAGTAACGCTGTGTGAAACTCTGTGGAATGCCGGCCAACAACACCCATTCAGGCCTTCAGTGGGACACCCAAAAAACAAAGAAACTGGAGCATTGTGTTTACCTTAAAGAGGACCTATGGTGATTATCCTCTTTTCTACCCTAAAAATTGGATACTGGTGATAACAATGCCAAAGTAAAAATACACAAGCATCAATTAAACGGATTTTAATTAATTTTCAATGGGAGTGTTTTGAGTTGAGAGTGCCGTCACAAAACCAATTAAGCTTGTAAAATGAGGTATTCTACTTGGTTTGAGAAAACATAAAAGGTCTGATTAAGTATTTCTTCATTTCATCTTGGCAAGTGCATACCGTATTTTCCGAACCAAACCGGATTAAAAGGCGCACTGCCGATGAGCGGGTCTTGTCAGGTCTATTTTCATACAAAAGGCATACCGGATTATAAGGCACAATAAAGGGATCATATTATTATTATTTTTTTGGAAATGTAAAACACTTCCTTGTGGTCTATATAACATGTAACAGTGGTTCTTTGGACAAAATGTTGCATAGATTAGGTTTTACAGATCATCTTCAAGTCGCTTTCTAACAGTCGCTTCAGGAGTCACCGTTTTGTGGGTGGTCTTATTTACGTGACTAACCTTCGGCAGCGTCTTTTCCCCGTAATTTTTGTTGTAGCGGTGTAGCGTGCAAGGACGGGAGTGGAAGAAGTGTCAAAAGATGGAGCTGTTCTAATGACATTCAGACTTTACTTAAATCAATAACGGAGCAGCATCTCCTCATTTGTGGCTCACTAGTGCAAAAACAATGCCGGAAATGTGTACCGTGAAAAAAACATCCGATCGGAACTCTGTAATAACAAAAGTTCCTTGGGTGAATAATGTAAACTCACTACACCGGTATGTTTTAGCACTTTCACGGCGAGTTTGCTGACAGATATAAATAAGAACTTTACACTACTTTGTATTACAAATGGCAACAGCGGAGGATGAATGTCCTACAACAAGGAGATAGAGAAAAATAAGAATTTTATTGACTACGGACTACAAAGGCGGACGCGTGCAAGTTTTCAGGACTTATGCAGATCCCAAATACAGATCAGAATGTAAGAAAAGTTGCTTTTGCATAATATTGCGACACAAAACGCCAGATGTGTCTTACCTTATACACACACCATAATAATACTCGTATGTTGAAGCACAGTACAATCCATCAAGCGGTGCAGCTTCATAACTTACCAAAGTTGTATTAAAACATTTTGATAGAATTTTGAGCACCATGTGTAATGTTCTATATTCTCAATTTAACATTTACAGTTTTTGTGTTGTTTACTGCCATCATATTGCAGTCTAAACGTATCTCTTATGTTTTACTTTCATCCACTGGTCACACTTGTCATTTCAACATGTACCAAATAAAATAGCTTCATGGTTGCTTAGCACAACCAAAATTATTCCCTACATCAGGTGCACTGGGTTATAAGGCACACCGTCGAGTTTTGAGCAAATGAAAGGACTTTTAAGTGCACCTTATAGTCAGGAAAATACGGTAATAACACAGACATACTAGTGAAAGCATCTTTTTTCATGCAGTGCTGTAATAATCGGAGAATATGCAGGTGTACTTAATGTTGTGAATCTATATAGTGTTTATGAATTCCATTTTCAACCGTGACTGAAAAAAAAACAAAAAACGATGTTCGTCTTCAAGATACATATTTAAACAGTACAATCTTAAAAAATACATTGGAATACTTTTGGAGAGGATGGGGCGTGGTTTCATTTGCTATCTAAATAGAACTAACCGCTATCAGACATACGCAGAAAGTGGGTTATAAATACAAACTTTACACCAAAGCATATCCAATATATATTACTTAACCACAAGTAAGCGTTGTAAACATAGAGGAAAATCGTCATAAGTAGGTAGGTCCCCTTTAAAATACACATTGAGCTGTGTAAACCAGCAGTGTTCAAAGTGGGGACATTTTAAGAAATGTTCTTGTATCCGCCTTCGGCAAAGTCTAAAAAATTTTATTTGATCTTTTTTAATGGTAAGCTTTTATTGTATTAAATGTTGGTTTGTTCTGTAGCACTTTAAGATTAATTTGCATGAAAAGTGCACAACAAATCAAATAAATTATTATTATTTCTTATTTCTGGCGTGCATCCTACTCTGTTTAGCGGCCTTTGAAGCATTATTTAAAACATCTTTTTGTTGTATTCCTCTGAGTATAGAAAGATCCCTTTGGTCTAAGAGAGCACAGCTTGTAGGTTCAATGTGCACAACTGAATATATAAGTTACTCAGACAGTAATGCATTTAAGCCAGCAAGCGGATGTCAGTCAGTCTGTGAGTTTATCAAAGTGCGGTTATCAGTCACGGTTTTTTAATAATTTTAATTCAAAACAGTAAACCGCGGTTATCAATAATACCATTTATTGTTACATCCATACTCGCCATTTTTATTATTGTGATAATAGTTTGCAGTAGTGTGGAAAATGTTGGTTGCTTCATTCAGGCATTGGATTTTTCTGTCTATAGTCGGAAATCCGTCTTTTTTTATCTCTGTAAAAATATAAAAAAATTGTTTCCGTTTTTTTATTTTTGCCGATCTACAATGTGTATTAAAATCTTGATCTGTCTCTTTGCCATACCTGCCAACAACTACGGTTTTCCCGTATAAACATTTGTTCATACTATTTATGATTTTTGCATGATTTTTGCATTTGGAGTAGTTAGAAGTGGAGAGGGAGTCAAAGAGACAGAAATTGGCTATAAAATCCAGGGCAGGATCCACTAAATGAGAAAAAAAAAAGAAAATGCATGCTGCTCAGAAATTTGCCAAAGGCTCATGTCAGAGCCATCAAAACAATAATGCCAAAGTAATGTGTGAATGAACCAAAGTAATGTGTAAATAAGTGAAGTGAATTATATTCATATAGCGCTTTTCTCTAGTGACTCAAAGGTCTTTTACATAGTCAAACCCAATATCTAGGTTACATTTACACCAGTGTGGGTAGCACTGGGAGCAGGTGGGTAAAGTTTCTTGCCCAAGGACACAACAGCAGTGACTAGGATGGCGGAAGTGGGGATCGAACCTGGAACCCTCAAGTTCCTGGAACGACCACTCTACCAACCGAACTAAACCGCCCTGTGAGCTAAATAACTAGATGAACCATTTGTGGCTGTGAAGTGAACACTAGTAAGGTTATAAATACTGTATAAAGTAGGCTAACCCATGTGGTTCCTGTGGATGTGAACACAAGTTGTAATTACAGTAATGACCAAATAACATGGTGACTGAAACAAAGTAATGTGTAAATAATGTAAATAAATTGATAATAATAATAATAATAATAATGATAATAATAATGGATTAGATTTTATATCGTGCTTTTCTGTTATTAGATATTCAAAACGCTCGCAGAGAAGTGGGAACCTATCATTCATTCACACCTGGTGGTGGTTAAGCTGCATTTGTAGCCACAGCTGCCCTGGGGTAGACTGACGGAAGCGAGGCTGCCAGTCTCCGACCACCACCTTTGAGCCACAGATGAACCATCTGTGGCTGTGAAGCGAACACTAGTAAGGTAATTGTAAATACTGTATAGAGAAGGCTAACCCATGTGGTTCCTGTGGGTGTGAACACATGTTGTATTAACTGTAATGACTAAATACCATAGTGACTGAAACAGACATAGTGATTCATACGAAATAATTATTTTCAGTCTTTTTCATTATGTTCAAATCACATGCCTGTTCATTCGACTGAAAAATGTTCCACTGCAAAATACAACAACAGAAAAAAAAACCTAATTATCTTTGTAAACATGATTTCTTTTTAAAGTTGGATTTTGCTATGGTACATCATATTGGATTGTATTGCATTGGCACTCAGGTGTACTTCGTTACGTCTGATTCCCACAGTGTTAATAACGGCAAAGATAGAGAAGACAGTGTTTCCCACAGGTCAGGCATCTATTTGTGGTGGCGTGGTTAGCGGCGGCGGCGATGACCAAGAAGAACGCGGAGTTGGAATATAATAACAACACTTTATGTAAATATTTATATACATATTTATATAAAATTTACATATTTATAATATATGTAACTACAAGCTCCATTCACAGACAGAGTCCCATTGCTTTTATGAGCGGTCGAGCGAGTCAAAAGCCGGAAAAACATTTGTGGCGGCCGTAATTCTTTTGTGGCGGGCCGCCACAAATAAATGAATGTGTGGGAAACCCTGGAAGATTCTCGGCTGAGTGAGCTTGCAAGTTGTGGGAAGCTCTTTTCATTTCTGATAACAGAACAGTTAATGAATGTGGAAAAAAAACTGTCATGCACCCAAAAGTGCGCTGTTGAATAATTAGGGTTATGGATGTGGTTCGCCTCCCGGGGGCCTGCCTGGGCCACCCTCATTGTGCACGCTGCATGGTCTGGAAAGCAGAGGCTTTATCAGCAAATACCCCGAGTCAGCACGAGCAGCAGGGTGGTTATGCGTAGCGACTGGCACACCAGCCGATATTGTCGTGTGCGATTAGGCCTGTGCTCATGAGCCTGTGAACTCATTCCTGTGGCATCCAAGTCGGAACCCCGCCCCTTTACTATCCCTTGCCCGCTTCTCTATGATTCCACATTAACATTCAGCCCTGCCACTTCTTGATATAACCTCTCCGAACCCGGCAAGGAGCTGTGTCGAGCTGATAAAGAGTCGGCAACAGGTCAGAGTGATGCGATTTTCAAAGATTCTTTGGAGCCGTTCATCCTTAAGGACCGTGCACAAGTCGAAGCTGGCCTCTAGTCTGTCTCGCCACACTCCTGCAGGTGATGGGGCGGATGGAGAGGAACAAAGAGCGAGGAGGTGATGTTAAACCATGTGAGAACAGCCAAAAAGTCCATGTAGTGCCGAGAGCACAACACCAACACACAGGGGTCTGCAGTATAAGACCCCAGATAGCCATTGTAAGCACGCTCAAAAATAGGAAAGAAAGCAGAACAGAGGAAAAAAAGAGGAGTGGGGGGCTGGAGGCGGCATGGGCCGGCCTGTCAGAGCCCAGGAAGTGCTGCAGCACAGGCCTGCAGGTAAATGGAAGAAGAAAGGCGCCTGTAGGCTGCCTCAGGCAAGCCGGGGCCCTTCTGTTCTATCATTTAAGAGACAAGTCGTTCACTGATTCCCAATTAATATTTAACACTGCACAGACAACAAGGCACTCCACTGCAGTACACATGCCGGCGAGGAAGAGGAGGAGAAGAAGGAGGAGGGGGAGAAGAGAAGCGCGGAGGATTTTTGACCTTTAACGAGCACTTTATCGCTGCTATTTTGGATTTTTTTTTTTTTTTAGAACAAATCGGACCAGAGGAAGGGTTGCCACTTTGATGCGGGCTACAAATACAAGTTGGAGTGGGTTGGAGTCAGGCTTGAGCAAACACATGATCCACTAAAGGTTTGCGTGTATTAAAATGTGCAAAACTTGATAGCGCACGCAAAGCTGATCTATTAAACTGGTGCGCAGAGAGGATTGCGTATCTTTGAGTGAGAAAAATAAATCCATCTGGTGCAGATTTCTTCAACAGGGAGTCGGTGACACCCAGGACATTTTTGGTTGATTAGACCAGTGTTTTTAACCACTGTGCCGCGGTCGTGACATACATTCCGGTGTGCCGTGGGAGATGATCTAATTTCACATATTTGTGATGAAAACATTTTTTGCAAACTAGTAATTATAGTCTCCAAATTATGTGTTGTTGTTTTTGAGTGTCAGTGCTGTCTAAAGCCGTGTAATACCCTTCCATATTAGTAGGTGGCAGGCGGTAGCTAATTGCTTTGTAGATGTCGGAAACAGCGGGAGGCAGCGTACAGGTAAAAAGGTGTCAGACTTAAACCAAAAATAAACAAAAGGTGGGTGCCCTTAAGAAGAGGCTTTGCAGCTTAGGAAAGGCTATGCAGAACGAAACTCAAACTGAACAGGAAGCAAAGTAAACAAAAACAGAATGCTGGACGACAGCAAAAACTTACTGTGGAGCAAAGACGGCGTCCACAATGTAAATCCGAACATGACATGACAATCGACAATGTCCCCACAAAGACGGATAAAAACAACTGAAATATTCTTGATTGCTAAAACAAAGTAGATGCGGGAAATATCGCTCAAAGGAAGACATGAAGCATTAGGCCAGTGTGTTTCAACCAGTTTGCCATGAGATATTGTCAAGTTGCCGTAGGAAAATATGATATTTCACCTAATTGGCCTAAAAAGTATTTTTTTTGCAAACCAATAATTTGAATCCGCAAGAAATGTGCCGTTGTTGAATGTCTGTGCTGTCTCGCAATCGGCAGAGTGACCATGTAATACCCCTCCATATCAGTAGGTTGCAGCAGGTAACTAATTGCTGTGTAGGCTTACTTTGAGAATTAGTGGTGCAATTGTGTCATATTTTGTCATATTTGGTCAATATACGCTACTGAATGTCATTTGTTAACATTTTCTGTAGTGGAATTTTTTAAATAAAAATGAGAAATATCCGATAATGGCTTTTTTGCCGATATCCGATATTCCGATATTGTCCAATTCTTAATTACCGATTCTGATATCAATCGATACCGATACATACATACAGTCGTGGAACCAACACATTGTTATGCCTAATTTTGTTGTGATGCCCCGCTGGATGCATTAAACAATGTAACAGGGTTTACCAAAATAAATCAACTCAATTATGGAAAAAAATGCCAACATGGCACCTCCATTTTTATTATTGAAGTCACAAAGTGCATTATTTTTTTTAAACATGCCTCAAAACAGCAGTTTGGAATTTGGGACATGCTCTCCCTGAGAGAGGATGAGGAGGTTGAGGTGGGCGGGGTTGGGGGAGGGGGATGTTGAGGTGGAGGGGGGTGTATATTGTAGCGTCCTGGAAGAGTTAGTGCTACAAGGGATTCTGGGTATTTGATCTGTTGTGTTTTTGTTGTGTTACGATGCAGATGTTCTCCCGAAATGTGTTTGTGATTCTTGTTTTATGTGGGTTCACAGTGTGCCGCATATTTGTAACAGTGTTAAAGTTGTTTATACGGCCACCCTCAGTGTGACCTGTATGGCTGTTGACCAAGTATGCCTTGTGTGTGTGAAAATCTGTAGATTTTATGTGATTGGGCCGGCATGCTCTGAACTTCTCCCTATGTCCGTGTACCACTCCGTACAGCGGCGTTTTAAAAAGTCATAAATTTTACTTTTTGAAACCGAAACCGATAATTCCCAGTATTATATTTTAAAGTATTTGTTGGCCGATAATATTGGCAGTCCGATATTATCGGAAATCTATAGTATATATATATATTGTCTGTCAAAATTAAAAAAAAATCAATTACATTTAAGTGAGAATATATGAAGTACTTTATTGATACACATCCTTTCCAGGTGTTTGCGGGCCAGATAAAATGATGTCGTGGGCCAGATCTGGCCCCTGGACCTTGAGTTTGACACCAGTGACCTACAGTATACAGCCACGTCTCATCCGCTCTCCCCACACAATGGCCTTCTTTACAGGCAGACCTCCTGCAACAACATATCGATCGATATTTACCATCTGTGCGTTTCAATCAAGGCTGGGAGGTTAAATGCATGGAGCCATTTACTGAAGTGGAAATAAAGACGTGCGGCCTGAACAACAAAACAAACATGCTGCTTGGTGCTTTTAATTAAAAAGACCTGCAGGGGAGAAGTCGATCATGCCTTATATTTGAAGTTTGATGAATAAATATGTAGTGGACAGCACAGCACAGTCTCAAGCTGATTTAAAGGCCTACTGAAATGAGATTTTCTTATTTAAACGGGGATAGCAGGTCCATTCAATGTGTCATACTTGATCATTTCGCGATATTGCCATATTTTGGCTGAAAGGATTTAGTAGAGAACATCCACGATAAAGTTCTCAACTTTCGGTGTTAAGAGAAAAGCCCTGCCTCTACCGGAAGTCGCAGACGATGACGTCACACGTGTGGGAGCTCCTCACATATTCACATTATTTTTAATGGGAGCCTCCGACAAAAAGAGCTATTCGGACCGCGAAAACGACAATTTCCCCATTAATTTGAGCGAGGATGAAAGATTCGTGTTTGAGGATATTGATAGCGACGGACTAGAAAAAAAAAAAAAAAACGCGATTGCATTGGGATGGATTCCGATGTTTTTAGAGACATTTACTAGGATAATTCTGGGAAATCCCTGATCTTTCTAGTGTGTTGCTAGTGTTTTAGTGAGTTAAATAGTACCTGATAGTCGGAAGGCTTTCTCCACGGGTGTCTTGACGCGGAGTGTCTCAGGGGAGTCGACGGCAGCTATGGACGGCACAAGCTCAGCTTTTCTCCGGTAAGAACTGACTTTTTAACCACAAATTTCTCACCGAAACCTGCTGGTTGACATTTGGTAGGGATCCATGTTGGCTTGACCGCGCTCTGATCCATAGTAAAGTTTCACCTCCGTGAATTTTAAACAAGGAATCACCGTGTGTTTGTGTGGCTAAAGGCTAAAGCTTCCCAACTCCATCTTTCTACTGTGACTTCTACAATATTAATTGAACAAATTGCAAAAGATTCAGCAACACAGATCTCCAAAATACTGTGTAATTATGCCGTTAAAGCAGACGACTTTTAGCTGTGTGTGTGTGCAGCGCTCATATTTCCTTAAAACCTGTGGCGTCTTGCGTACACGTCATCATTACACGACGTTTTCAAGACGAAATTCCCGGGAAATTTAAAATTGTAATTTAGTAAACTAAAAAGGCCGTTTTGTCATGTGTTGCAATGTTAATATTTCATCATTGATATATAAACTATCAGACTGCGTGGTGGGTAGTAGTGGGTTTCAGTAGGCCTTTAAACCAGTGTTTTACTCTGTGGCACATCTTGAATGCCGCTTTCTGTGAGTCTGTGGGATCAACATCGCTTCCTGTTGGAGGCCAAAGGACTGGGGACACTCTGTACCCTCAACCCCCCACTCCCTGGCAGGCAAAGACAGAGGGTGTTGATGCCTTGCACCTGCAGGGACGCCCAAATGCCAGCTCGCTTTGGAACCAGGAAGCGCTTTTTTTCCAATTCAATTCCCGCTGTGAGCGCAACTACAGCAGCTCCCCTATTCCTTCAGTTCACCTCCCGTAGCGGGGAGATTGCCTCGCCCCCCTGCGCTCGCAGCAGAAGGCAAGAGGGCAGAGCGAAGGCAAAGCTCGGTGGGTCGCCAGCAGCCGGAAATGATCCTCCGTGTGCCAGCGCTGAGACGTCAAGATGACACGAGAGGCTGGACCGTGCACTAGGTCGGGCTGCACATGGCCGCCCCGCCTCTTGATGCTCACAATTGTGCGATGTGAGAAAAGAGTGACGAACGTATCAAATGCTTATGTGGAGAAAATCCCCACAATGAGATCGCATAAGCAGGCATCCAGAAAGAGTACGGCCATGGATAGCTGTCAATCACTTTTTTTTTTTTTTTACGATGAACAATACATCATGCCCTCTACTTCCCTGCTGGAATAATGACAATGGGCTAGTGTAGTTCACTCAGTGCTAAAATGTCAAGTACATGCAGACTTGTTCCTCCATCCATCCATCCATTTTCTACCGCTTATTCCCTTTCGGGGTCGCGGGGGGCGCTGGCGCCTATCTCAGCTACAATCGGGCGGAAGGCAGGGTACACCCTGGACAAGTCGCCACCTCATCGCAGGGCCAACACAGATAGACAGACAACATTCACACTCACATTCACACACTAGGGCCAATTTAGTGTTGCCAATCAACCTGCAGACTTGTTCCTTTCCCCCCCAATTCTGCTTAAACCCTTCACCGCCTCTCACCTCCAGGCTTCTGCTCTTGCCTTCCCCCCCGGCATATTATCAACAGCTTGGGGCTGTTGGTTTTCAAGGGGAACATTATCACCAGACTTATGTAAGCGTCAATATATACCTTGATGTTGCAGGAAAAAGACCATATGTTTTTTTAACCGATTTCCGAACTCTAAAAGGGTGAATTTGGCGATTGAAACGCCTTTCAATTGTTCGCTGTCGGAGCAAGGACCTTTCACCCGTGACGTCACAGCAGAAAGCAATCCGCCGTTTTCTCAAACACATTACACACACCAAGTCAAATCAGCTCTGTTATTTTCAGTTTTTTGACTGTTTTCCGTACCTTGGAGACATCATGACTCGTCGGTGTGTTGTCGGAGGGTGTAACAACACGAACAGAGACGGATTCGAGATGACTTACGTGGAGTGTGCTAATCAGATATATCAATGGTCACGGCATGCTAACCGATGCTAACATGCTATTTAGGCTAGCTGTATGTACATATTGCATCATTATGCCTCATTCGTAGCTATATTTGCATCCAGCCTTTCCCTCCACCCACATTTAATGCCAAACAAACACATACCAATCGACTGATTCAGTCGTTGGTGAGAAGGCGATCGCCGAATTCGTCCTCGTTGCCGTTGTCTGTCGTGATATGGCTCAATAGCTTCAGTTTCTTCTTCAATTTCGTTTTCGCTATCTGCCTCCACACTCCAACCATTCGTTTCAATACATGGGTAATCTATTGAATCGCTTAAGCCGCTGAAATCCGAGCTAAAGTCGCTATATCTTTCTGTTCCATCCGCCATGTTTGTTTGTATTGGCATCACGCAGTAACGTCACAGGAAAATGGACATAGCGATGGTGAAAATCAGGCACTTTGAAGACGTTTTTTGCGATATTGCGTGATGTGTAAAATTTTGAAAAAAACTTCGAAAAATAAAATAAGCCACTGGGAACTGATTTTTATTGGTTTTAACCCTTCTGAAATTGTGATAATGTTCCCCTTTAAGCTCCAAAATCAGCATGGTTTCAATGCAGTCATTAGTTACTACCTGCTTTTGCCAAAGGAAAATAGCGAAACCCGAGGCAAGCCAGGTACACACCCTTCGGGCCTGTCAGGATGTTCCTATAAGGGTTTTATGCTGCCGATTTCGATACAGATCATCCATGAGTATGGTTGGGTACCTAATTCTGTGTTTTTATAGACGCCAACTGAATTTCGTCAGTAAAACCGGGTATTCACTTAAAATCAAACGGTGCCGTATTTCGATACCTTTTTTCTTGCATGTGACGTCATGTCCGGTTGCAGACTAAATTTTGGTTCAAGAAAACAATGACACCTGGGAGTTGAACTTTGCTTGCACTGCCTGCAGAGCGGCTCTTGGCCCAACACTACACCCTGGACAATGGGCATATGCACCACCCTAGCATATTAGTTGATGCACCGAGATAGGGCTGGGCGATATATCGTGGGTTTGTCTCTGTGTGATATAGAACATGACTATATCGTGATATTCGAGTATACGTTCTCACGCAGTTGCTTTTAGCTGCGGGCATTACACTACAGGTTCTTCTCACTCTTTGTTGTCTCTCCTTCTCACAGAGACTTAAACGAGCGCACCTTCTTACATACGTCACATACGTATACGCCCTCGCGGAGCAGAGAGGTAGCGGGATGGGTAATGTTAGTTGTGGTGCGAGTGGTAATACAAGAGAAAGAAGATGTGGGTCTGGTAACAAATGAAGGAAGAATTAGTTCCCAAGAAAAACAGCACGGGGTCCATCGTCTGGCGGTGGTTCGGCTTCAAGCGGAACATGTCGAACAGACGACCGTAATTTGTCAAGTGTGGGGCAAAAGCGTTGCTACAATAAGTAGCATTCTTGCTAATGTGTGGCACCATTTGAAAAGTCACCTGCTAGAGAATGAGGAGTGCTTGAAACTTCGCATGTCAACATCTCCGTTCGGTTCCACGCCAACAAAATGCCGAGGCAACCATTTCCATATCAACACCGTATGAAAAACAGAAGGAGATAACATCCGCAGGAACCTACCACATAACGAAAGACATACACTATTTGATTTCCTATTATGCAGATAATTTTTAATTGACTGTTATTGAAATATCTTGTGTGACATTGTGCACAAAAGTGCACTTTATTTGTTTTAAACTATTGTAGTGGCGTTCTGTACAAGCGCATTTCAATTTAGTGTTGTTTTAATATGTCACCTTAGTGACATCATGCACAAAAGTGCACTCATAGCTTGTTTTAAAATGTTTCTGACAATCTTGCACTTTCTGAAAAGAATGTTTGTGCCCCTGCTTAATAACTGTTTAATAAATACAGTTTTGGTCAATTGACTTAGTTGTGATTTCCCTCTCTGCATGAAAGTTTAAAATAAGCATATATTAATGCAGTATGAACAAGAATGTTTTAATGTAGACACATAGAATCATCATACTGCTGTGATTATATACATCAAGTGTTCATTCAAGGTTAAGGCAAAATATCGAGATATATATCGTGTATCGTGATATGGCCTAAAAATATCGAGATATTAAAAAAAGGCCTACACCGAGATATTAAGTACACATCACCCATTTTCATGCAAATGTTAAATCAATGTTGTTTTTTGTCATGCAACAATGTGTGTATTTCCAACCCAAAGTGTTGGAACCTTCATGGCAAAAACTGACCAATCACAGCTTTGTGTCCTGCGTCACTGCCTACGCAATATACGTGAGACGTGAGTATACACCAGGCTTCAGATTGGCCGATACCAATACTGATTAATTTTGCTGTATCCAGCCTGACCCCTACTCTAGTTGTATTACTACAACCCGCAACAATGCATCGGACAGACATATTTAGGATTATTCCTTTGAATTCTATGCGAGAATAACATGAATCGTGATGAAGATGTCGCCAAAACACAAACCACTAGGAGCCATCATGAGCTTTAAATCCCCTCCCTCAGTTCAAAGCAAACACCCGTCTATACTGTCTGCAGAGGAACAGGGCTATTACGAGAATCCCCAGGTGAACCCCCATGCTATGTCCCAAGGCCGTGAGATTGTCTCTGTCCATCAATCTGGAGGAGGTTTGAACCTGGCCTGACATGGCATGAACCGCGGATATCAGGCCTTCTGGGAACGTCTCTCATCTACACCTGGCTGATTGGCACGCCAGGCCTCCCGGCTGGTGTCACAGGAGGTTACTGCTGCATGTGTGCTCCATCTCCCTTCCCTCCATGAGTGTGTGTGTTAGTGTTTTCATGTGTGTGTGTGTGCGTGTGTGTAAAATAAGGACACATTCGGAAATACAAATCCGGACTTTTAGAGCAGTTGATTAAATGGATTTAACTTGGATTAAGCTGTTCTTTCCAATTCTGATTTCACTACACGCACACACACACCTGAAATAGCTATTATCCAAATGAAGGTTATATAACTGGCTGCAGCACTAATTAAAGATATTCGAATTAAAAACCTGGAGGGGGGGCACCAAGAGTTCACCCCAAATCACCACACATACAAAACATTTCGGACTATGAGCAGCTGCTTTTTTCCAATGCTTCGAACCCTGCGACTTATAAAACGGTGCGGCTAATTTAGAGATTGTTCTTTGCTGAGGGCCATAACACAAATAGTTTAAAAACAAAACAGACAAACCCACTTATAAAAGTGTTTCCATCGCCTTTGTGCTAAGGAGCCATCTTTTGGACGAGTTTGCTGACCGCAATGCCCTTCTGTTTACAGCTTTCAACCGGAAGCACAAGTGCTGTTCCGCCTTCTAGTTGTCCATAGCGTTTCTACTGTAATAGATTCTTCATTCCTCACTCCGAGCAACGCTTGTAAGTTTTACCATATAATTCAAACTATTCTTACTTACTGAACTGTCTCATGTGTGATGTCTGTAGGAGTGTTTTGATGCATATTTGTATGTGCTATCGTAATATAATGAAGCTGGCATCGATAGTGTTAGCTAATATGCTAACACGTTTACATGTGTCTGTGTTTGTATTACTAACTTAAAGCGGCATTCTTTTTGTATTGTTTCAGTTTTACGAATTTCTCAGTAAATTCACCAAGACGTCAGCCTGGAGTTATTGAGTCTGTTTAGACCAGTGGTTCTCAACATTTTTTGGATTCAAGTACCCCCTAATCAGAGCAAAGCATTTTTGGTTGAAAAAAAGAGATAAAGAAGTAAAATACAGCACTATGTCAGCAGTTTCTGATTTATTAAATTGTGTAACAGTGCGAAACATTGCTCCTTTGTAGTGGTCTTTCTTGAACTATTTGGAAAAAATGATATAAAAATAACTAAAAACTTGTTGAAAAATAAACAAGTGATTCAATTGTAAATACAGATTTCTAGACATAGAAGTAATCATCAACTTAAAGTGTCCTCTTTGGGGATTGTAATAGAGATCCATCTGGATTCATGAACTTAATTCTAAACATTTCTTCACAAAAAAATCTTTAACATCAATATTTATGGAACATCTCCACAAAAAATCTAGTTGTCAACACTGAATATGGCATGTTGCATTTCTTTTCACAGTTTATGAACGTACACTCATATTTTGTTGAAGTATTTTTCAATAAATATATTTATAAAGGATTTTTGAATTGTTGCTATTTTTAGAATATTTAAAAAAAATCTCACGTACCCCTTGGCTTACCTTCAAGTACACCCAGGGGTACGCGTACCCCCATTTGAGAACCACTGAATAAGACGATTGGAGAGCTAGCTTCCACAGCTAGTGGGTCCATGACGATGACTTCTGTTTTGTTTGATCAGCCATTTTACTGCTGTGTGGCACAATTTGAAAACAACTAAGATATGTAAATAAATATTTCCAAAATCTTTCTGTGTGAACAAGTAATTTCGCAACATATATTTTTACGGCTAATATAGAGTACAGGCCAAAAGTTTGGACACACCTTCTCATTCAGTGGGTTTTCTTTATTTTCAAGACTATTTACATTGTAGATTGTCACTGAAGGGATCAAAACTTTGAATGAACACATGTCTTAACAAAAAAAGGTGAAATAACTGAAAACATGTTTTATATTCTAGTTTCTTCAAAACAGCCACCCATTGCTCTGATTACTGTTTTGCACACTCTTGGCATTTTCTCGGTGAGCTTTAAAGGGGAACATTATCACCAGACATATGTAAGCGTCAATATATACCTTGATGTTGCAGAAAAAAGACCTTATATTTTTTAAACCGATTTCCGAACTCTAAGTGGGTGAATTTTGGCGAATTAAACGCCTTTCTATTATTTGCTCTCGGAGCGATGACGTCAGAATGTGACGTCACCTAGGTAGTCAATCGGCCATTTTGTCGAACACATTATACACATGGAGTCAAATCAGCTCTGTTACTTTCCATTTTTTCGACTGTTTTCCGTACCTTGGAGACATCATGCCTCGTCGGTGTGTTGTCGGAGGGTGTAACAACACGATCAGGGAAGGATTCAAGTTGATTTACGTAGAATGTGCATTGATTAGCACGGCATGCTAATCGATGCTAACATGCTATTTACCGGCGATGCTTAGGCAGACATGGCACGGAGATGTATGGATAACCTGCAGATGCAATTCCAACGATAAAGTCAAAGAAATCACAAAGGTGAGTGTTGTTGATGTTATTGACTTATGTGCTAATCAGACATATTTGGTCGCGGCATGACTGCCAGCAAATCGATACTAACATGCTATTTAGGCTAGCTGTATGTACATTTGTAGATATATTTGCATTCAGCGTTTTCTTCCACCCACATTTAGTGCCAAACAAACACTTACCAATCAACGGATTTAAGTTGCTCCAGTGTCAATGCGAAAGTCCCGATCGTTTGGTCTGAACATTTTACCGGCGATGCTAAGGCAGACATGGCCGAATAGCATCAATAGCAATTCGCTCAATAGCTTCAGTTTCTTCTTCAATTTCATTTTCGCTATCCGCCTCCATACTCCAACCATCCGTTTCAATACATGCGAAATCTGTTGAATCGCTTAAGCCGCTGAAATCCGAGTCTGAATTCGAGCTAATGTCGCTATATCTTGCTGTGCTATCCGCCATGTTGTTTGAATTGGAATCACTGGATGACGTCACAGGAAAATGGACAGTGGCTTCGCAGATAGCGAAAATCAGGCACTTTAAAGCCTTTTTTCGTTATATTCCGGGACGGGTAAAATTTTGAAAAAAACTTTGAAAAATAAAATAAGCCACTGGGAACAGATTTTTATTGGTTTTAACCCTTCTGAAATTGTGATAATGTTCCCCTTTAAGATGTAATCACCTGAAATGGTTTTCACTTCACAGGTGTCATAGTTTTGATGCCTTCAGTGACAATCTACAATATAAATAGTCATGAAAATAAAGAAAACGCATCAAATGAGAAGGTGTGTCCAAACTTTTGGCCTGCACTGTATGTTGAATATTTTTTTTCTTTAAAATTGAGTGGGTGTGGCTTACAATTAAATAAGATAAACCTGATAAGATGATATTTTGGAAAATCGCCACCTGTCAGATGCAGGATTCAAAAGTTCTTCCTGAGCAGACATGTGGCAGAGTAATTGCTGTCTGGTCCTGTGAGGGGGCAGCTGGTGGTTGTGGTGGGGGTGTGGAGGCGGGGGCAACCCTGTCAGCGTTACTCATCACTGGACTGGCGATCTTCTCTTCCCTCTTCTCTTAGTTGGCCGACTCTCCCATTAGGACCTTCCCAGTGATGAAGGAACAGTAACGGCGGGGAGGGTAGCCCCTGGCGGAGGGTGTCCGGGGTCAGTTGCATCTACTCGCCCCCACTCCCCCTGACTGGCCTCTCTCGCTCTCTTTCTCTCTCATGTGTCTGGGCGCCCTCCCTCTGGGGCACGACATGATGAGAGGCACTGGCTCCACGGCCGTCTCTGCCTTTCATGTCTCCATCTAGGCCAGCGGTGGAGAGGCGGAGGAGGCGAGGATGAGGGCTCCAAATGTCACCCGTAAGGAGGATTTAATTAAAAATGACAGGGGGCTGGCGCAGGAGAAGTGCAGCCACATATGTGTGGAATTTGGGCGCAGTGGAAAGCAAGTGTCTATGATTTATAATTCAAGTAATGCACGGCGCTTCCTTTTAATTCTATGGCCAAAGGAAGGAAAAATATCAAAAGGCCGCCCCTATGAAGCTAATCCAATATGATATTTTTAAGGGCAGGCGGTCAATGGCTTTCTGAAAAGCCAGTTTCTTTGCAGCTCTCCTTCTACCCTCTCTACACGCCGCTCTACCGCGCCTCACCCCCCCTCAAGCCCAGGCTGTGATAATGGAAACATCCTACTCCCCGCCTCCCGTTTCTCCCGCTAAGCTCCGCGCGCTTGGGGGAAATTGATTGTCTGGCGAGCCGATCTGAACGCTTCCAGCTGATGGCAGAGCCAGTTAAGTCCTTTTTTATTGAGGGTATGAGGGATTTTTAATGGGAGTCGCATCAATGAACTGTGCAGTCACTCGGCATCTGCATGTGGGGGCTTTTGTAAAAGCCTCTTCACCATCCAAGACCTCTCTCTATCACACACACACTCATTTTGTTTAAAGGACAGCAGATGCAAATGACACATTTCCAGGTCATCGACCTCCAGTTACTGTGTCTCTTTGATAAGTGGACTCTCTTATGGGGCCACCTATTCAGAGGCTGGGTCACCTTACCCACACCCTCCACTTCTACGTTGGCACTAACCGGCTCACAAACAACCAACTTGCTCAGTCTGATCATCTGTACACCTTTCTTTGTATGGCACAGTAGGAATATAGTACAGGTATAAGGTCTCCCCTGACTATGAGACTATAGTACAGGTATAGGGTCTCCCCTTACTACAGTTCAGTTAAGTTCAGTTTCGGTTTATTTGGAACATACATACGCTACAATGTAATGCAGGGGTCTCAAACTCACTTTACCTGGGGGCCACTGTACTAGGTGAGGTTAGGCCACAAGAAAAGATTTCCGAAATTTTTTTTCGCATACTCCTCAGCGTTGAATATATTTGTATTTAGCCCACGCACGAAGAATAATGTTGTTTCCGCAATGTGTGTCGTTCCGTTTTCCCTCCTTACAGCAAGACGGGGGTCGGCGGATAATAGCCGGGAAAGTACCGGGATAGCGAGCATAAAAAAGTGACGGCTCCCGGAGTATTATCCGGCGTCATATAGAAATCTATGTAGTGTTCATCGGGTGAGGCAATGCAAATTAAACAATAAAAAAAAAAAAACGATCTGAATTGGTCTAGGTTATCGGGGACTGTTATTACTGACGGACAGGTGTTGCAGTGTGACTGCAGCCGGGCACGTAAGAAAACACTCGTCTCCATGGCAACGTATCCGTCGCTTTCACTCATTTGCCGCTTTTCCACTAACGCAGGGGTAGGCAACCCAGAACGTTGAAAGAGCCATTTTGGACCCAAATAACACAACGCTGTCAAGCGCCATTCATATAAAAACTTGCAGGCCGCACTGTCGTTAAACTTTCATATTAAGGTGGGGGCCGCAAAATAACGTCTCGCGGGCCGCAATTGGCCCACGGGCCGCATGTCTGAGACCCCTGATGTAATGCATCACACAATTCCAGTTGTTTCATTACAGCATGTCCGAAAAGGAGTAGGAAGAAGCAGAGCTCATTTAATCCTACCCCTTTTCATATCATAGCAATTTTATCTAATTTCCTTGTTCTCTGTAACAAAACAGTGAACAAATAAATAATACATAATATTTGTCTCAATAAAGAAAAAAGAAAAAGAAAAGTGAAAAAATATTTTTCCTGGGGTTTTCTCTCCGTTTAGCCTTTTAATGTAGGAAGTAAATATACATTTTGCCGTGTTGCATGAAGAAAGCATAGAAAATGTCAATTAATGAATGCCAGGGCCAGCGAACGACAAACACATTTCAAGCACCTTCCTGCTCCGTCACTAAAAAGATCAGTCTCATTGCATATTTCCACAGCATGACGCACAGCATTAGTCATCGTCTTGTAAGGCAGTACTGGGTTCGAATCCTATGTGGAAGTCTGTCAGGAAGGTTGCTAAATGGATGTTTTAATGATGTTAAAACTTTGTTCGGTACAAAACATGCATCGAATTAAGTCTGAGTAAGCCCTAGAAGACAATGGCCTTTTGTGTCCTGTCAATAATTGTTTGCTGTAATTTTAGCCATGATATTCTCCCATTTTTTACCCCCAAGAGGTTTTTTTTCAAGTAAAATATTTTTAAAACTTTATGTCCAATTCTTTCATAGGTGCACGATACACTGGTAGTTTTTTGATCACGCCCCAAAGTCAAACAAGACATATAAGCCCTTTTCAAAGGGCAAAACACATTTGGGATTTTTTTTTTTTATACATTTTTTTATGCTAAAATCTATCAATCAACTTCAGCCCTACACAAAAACACTAAACATTTAATGTATTTTTTATTTTTTATTTTAACCCTTTGAAGGCCTTTTGATCAAATTATGTTACTGTTGCCAATTAATATATATTTGCAGTTTTTTAACTGATTGAAACCTTTGACATGATCTGATCAAAATGCTTTCAAAAGACACACACAAAAAACATTTAGAAAAAGTATGCCCATACTGCATGTTTGGCTTGAAAACAATTAAAATCAAATGTCCCAGCAGGGTTAAAAAATAATAAAAAAAGTTTCAAATAATTTAAATGTGAAAACATTTTGAAAGGACATAGCTCCAAATAACATTTTGCTAAGCTCTGGACAAATGTTAGCTTAACAGGTTGAAAAAAAATATCTTTATTTCTATATGTTCTATTGCCTTCCACTTTGAAAATCCCCCCTTTTCAGTATGCCGCCACACTTGGCCCAGTCTCCTCATTCCCAGCACAGAATGAAGGCTATTATGTTCCAACATCCTCCTAATGAACCTCCAGTCAGTCACAGAGGTAGTCTTTGAATCAACAGCTTTAACCAGGTGCACAGAGCCAGACTGAGAGGGTGGTTAGGAAGGGGAAACTATAGACTTTTCTTTTTCTCTATTGATTTGAGTCCCGGCTCCCAAAGGCTGCACCTTACAATACGAGACTCAGAGAGGAAGTCGGCTAATCCTGGAAAATTGGGAAGGAATCGATGAAGTGAGTTTTGAGGGCCTCCTTCAGTCCTTCTCATTTCCTTTCCATCATCTTCTTGGAATTACAATTTAATTTGAACATATTTGGCCATCTTTCGCTCACAAGGTTTGCAAAGTCAAAGTAGCTCCTTGTAACATCTAGATTGTATGTATGCTATTTATCCTAATGTATACTTGCCAAAATTACTTCTTTACCACATCAACTCAAAAGAGTGGGGTGAAGGATATATTGTGATTTTTTTTTTGCTCCATATATATTAGAGTGACAATTATATTTATATAGCGCTTTTCTCTAGTGACTCAAAGCGCTTTACATTGTGACACCCAATATCTACGTTACGTTTTTAAACCAGTGTGGGTGGTACTGGGAGCAGGTGGGTAAAGTGTCTTGCCCAAGGACAAAACGGCAGTGACTAGGTTAGCAGAAGCAGGGATCGAACCTGGAACCTTCAAGTGTCAAAAAGTTGTGAATTGTTCTGTCAAAAAGATGGGATTTTTTCTAAGTGTCAAAAAATTTTAATTTTTTCTGTCAAAAAGTCGGGATTTTTTTTAAGTGTCAAAAAGTCAGGATTTTTGTAAGTGTCAAAAAGTCTGTATTCTTTTTAAGTGTCAAAAAGTCAGGATTTTTGTACTTGTCAAAAAGTCTGTATTCTTTTTAAGTGTCAAAAAGTCAGGATTTTTGTAAGTGTCAAAAAGTCTGTATTCTTTTTAATCGTCAAAAAGTCTGGATTTTTTCTAAGTGTCAAAAAGTCTGTATTTTTTCTAAATTTAAAATTTTGGGGATTTTTTTTAAGTATCACAAAGTTGTGAATTGTTCTGTCAAAAAGTTGGGATTTTTTCCAAGTGTCAAAAAATTTAGATTTTTTTCTATCAAAAAGGCGGGATTTTTTGCGAGTGTCAAAAAGTCTGTATTTTTTTTAACCGCTAAAAAGTCAGGATTTTTTGCAAGTGTCAAAAAATGTGTATTTTTTTCTGTGAAAAAGTCGGGATTGGGGAAAAAAGTCACAAATCGAACAAATTCCAAACGGCTCGTTTGGAGGAAGTGTGAAGGAAGGCAAGATGTGTTTTTAAATATCCCCGCCTCTGACTCCATTGTTTGATTAAGCCCAAATACACAAAAACAGGTAACAATAGGTAAGACAAGCTGGTTATTGATGTTAAGGTCGCTTGTATTCATGTTAGCATTCAAGCAAGTGCGCTAGCGTCAGTCTGCCCGTGAGTTTAGCAAAGTGTGGCAATCATTCATTTAAAAATTATCCTTTTTCTGATCTTTTTTTTTCACTTAAAATTGTACTCATCATTCGTCATTTCTTTTTATTCCTTTCATTAAAATGCATATATGGGGGCCGGCGTGGCGAGGTTCGTAGCGTGGCTGTGCCAGCAACCTGAGAGTTCCTGGTCCAATCCCCAGCTTCTACCATCCTAGTCACGTCCGTTGTGTCCTTGAGCAAGACACTTCACCCTTGCTCCTGATGGGCCCTGGTTAGCGCCTTGCATGGCAACTCCCGCCATCAGTGTGTGAATGTGTGTGTGAATGGGTGAATGTGGAAATAGAGTCAAAGCGCTTTGAGTACCTTGAAGGTAGAAAAGTGCCATACAAGTATAACCCATTAACCATTTACGGTGCTATGTACAGTTCACACTTTTATTGTTTTTTTGTTTCTTATACATTTCCATGATCTGAAAGGAGCAGATGGAAGAATAATATTCTCATATTTATCTGCCTCCTTTTTTAACACAAATTATTTTAGATGACTTTATCACTGTTCCCTCCACCAACACCCAAACTCCTCCATTGTGAGTTTTACAGTGGTTATCATTGATACCGTTTATCATGACATCCCTACATGCTCAGTGGCCTTATTGTTAGAGAGTTCGCCCTGCGATCGGTAGGTCATGAGTTCAAACACTGGCCGAGTCATACCAAAGACTATGAAAATGGGACTCATTACCTCCCTGCTTGGCACTGTCCATTTTCTATCGCTTGTGGGGAATATGTAAACGGCTCATAGTAAAGGGATTACACATTACAAACAAAGTATGACTAGTTCAGTTTTCCATTAAGTCCGAGTTCCAGCAATCCAGCCCAGTGTCCGCCCTGAGATCGAAAGGTCGTGAGTTCAAACCCCGACCGGGTCATACCACAGACTATAAAAATGGGACCCATTACCTCCCTGCTTGGCACTCAGCATCAAGGGTTGGAATTAAAGGTTTAAACACCAAAAATGATTCACGAGCGCGGCCACCGCTGCTGCTCACTGCTCCCCTCATCTCCCAGGGGTGGAACAAAGGGATGGGTCAAACGCAGAGGATAATCTCACCACACCTGGTGTGTGTGTGACAATCTTTGGTACTTTAACTTTAAAGGCCTACTGAAACCCACAACTACCCACCACGCAGTCTGATAGTTTATATATCAATGATGAAATATTAACACTGCAACACATGCCAATATGGCCTTTTTAGTTTACTAAATTGCAATTTTAAATTTCCCGCAGAGTTTCTTGTTGAAAACGTCGCGGAATGATAGGAAATATTAGCTCGGCGCCAGTTACGGCTAAAAGTCGTCTCTTTTCATCACATAATTACACAGTAATTTGGACATCTGTGTTGCTAAATCTTTTGCAATGTGTTCAATTAATAATGGAGACTATAAAGAACAATGCTGTTGGTGGAAAGCGGTGTATTGCAGCTGTCTATGGCACCGAGACACAGCCGGTGTTTCTTTGCTTTTAACACAGAGCGGTCAAGCGAACATGTTTCTCTATGTCAACCAGCATGTTTTCGGATGGGAAAATTGTGATATATATCTTACCGGAGATATCATTGGATTATTCGTCCTCCTGCAGTAGCTGTTTAAAAGGCAGCTGTGAGCTTGGCTTGCTCCTCAACCAGCATGTTTTCGGATGGGAAAATTGTGATATATATCTTACCGGAGATATCATTGGATTATTCGTCCTCCTGCAGTAGCTGTTTAAAAGGCAGCTGTGAGCTTGGCCGGCTCCTCGGCTTCTCTCTGAGACACTGCATGTTCACCGCAGCCATCCGACCTCAAGGTATGTCTTTACAATCTCACTAAAACACTATTAAAACAATAAGCAGATAAGGGATCTTCCAGAATTATCCTAGTAAATGTGTCTAGTTACATGTGAAACGCTCACACTGCCGCCGCCCGTAGCAGTCGCTTTTATTTTATATATATATTTTTTCCTAGTCCTTCGCTATTAATATCATCCACAAATCTTTCATCCTCGCTCAAATTAATGGGGAAATGGTCATGTTCTCGGTCCGAATAGCTCTTGCTGCTGGAGGCTCCCATTTTAAACAATGTGAGGACGTGAGGAGCCATCACCCTTGTGACGTCATCGTCTGCGACTTCCGGTAAAGGCGAGGCTTTTTTATCAGCACCAAAAGTTGCGAACTTTATCGTCGATGTTCTCTACTAAATCCTTTCAGCAAAAATATGGCAATATCGCGAAATGATCAAGTATGACACATAGAATGGACCTGCTATCCCCGTTTGAATAAGAAAATCTCATTTCAGTAGGCCTTTAACTTAACAATGTATTTAAATTGTGAAGTTATTCAGTGTAATAGTGTAATGATACTCAAGAGATACGGTTTTAGCCTTCCCATTTAAAAAGTTCCTATTCACTTGCTCTCCTGTTTTTAACGGCTGTGTAAAATATGCACTTTTAAGCTTTCATTGTGGAGGCAAAAGCTTATTCATGTCACCTGAAAGCCCTTGTTAAAACAGGTGTCAAACGCTTCCACTCAAATTATGATCAATCCTCCAGACGTCTGACTGCCGCGGCTCCCTCACCGCAAACTGGTTTGAACTAGTTTGCCTTCTCGGCAACAACTCATCTTTGTCCCTTTGCAGCATTTTGCGCGTGGACGGAGGGTGGTGCTGAGAGAGCAAACACAGCAGCTGTCATGCGTTACAGGCGGCCCTGACCAGACACTGTAAATGTTTACAGACCCCCTCGGGGTCACGCGCGGCCGTTAAAACACTGTCTGTTCAGCCCCGTTGCCACGACTGCACCATCAGCACGGCTAAACAGTCCCCGCTCACAACGAGCGGCCTAACAACGCGACAATCTGGCCTCTAAAGCGCACAACCCGTCCAACTGTTTGGAATTCCTCCGAGGAGCGAGGGATCTCAGTGACACTAACAGCAGAAACCGGAAAGTCTGTTTTATTGTGACTTATTTATAGTCGGGGTTAGCGGTTTGTTTCCATCGTCCGCCCTGACTGATTAACCGAGGATTATGTGGACATGATGAATGCATTCCTCTCAATCCTTTTGATTTTGGCGTGCTTCATTCCAGACCGCCGACGCTCTTTGTTCACTCACATTTGCGTCCGAGGGATTGCGGTGGCTCCAGGCTCTTGCTGACACACACCGGGTGCTGGGGTGGAGGGTTCTGCCTCCTCTGCAGACAGGCCAGCATGGCGAGGTGGGCACGGTACGACAGCCGGGGGAGTTCTGCGGCCAACCTGGAGAGAGAGAGAGAAAAAAAGTACAGTTGAGTACGATAAACAGCTTTATTTTGAGGTCAACGCTTGCATCCGGTAGCTAATTGAGGTTCACTTCCTCAGGATAAGTGCCTACATTTAGAGCAGACCTGGGTAAATTAAGGCCCGGGGGCCACATGCGGCCCGTTAAACTTTTTAATCTGGCCCGCCGGACATTCCCAAATAATTGTTTTAGATCAGGGGTATCAAACTCAATTTACATGTGGGCCACTGGATGCAGAGTCTGGGTGAGGCTGGGCCGCAAGAAAAGATTTCTTAATTATTTTTTTCTCTGTGCAAATAAGAGACGTCGGGGTGCCCCTGTGCTCAAAAAAGAAATATCGCATCTCCCACATTTCCTGGAATTGTCTTTGCTCATCAGGAACCTTTCTCTTCACTGCAGGCTTTGAAAAAAAACATGTTTGGGGTTGTGGAATATATTTGTATTTAGCCGACGCACAGAGAATAATGTTATTTCCGCAATATGTGTCGGTCCACTTTTCTTCCCTGCAGCAACACGGCGGTCGGTGGATAATAGCTGGGAAAGTACTGGAATAGGGAGCGCAAAAAAGTTACGGCTCCCGGAGTGTTATCCGGCGTCATATAGAAATATATGTAGTGTTCATCGTGTGAGGCAATACAAATTAAACAATTAAAAAAACAAATAACGATTTGAATTGGTCCAGACTGTTATTACTGACGAACAGGTGTCGCGGTTTGACTGATGCCAGGCACGTAAGAAAACCTTTGTCTCCATGGCAGCGTCTCTGTCGCTTTGACTCATTTTCTGCTTTTCCACTAATGCAGGGGTAGGCAACCCAGATCGTTGAAAGAGCCATTTTGGACCCAAATAACAACGCTGTCAAGCGCCATTCATATAAAACTTGCGGGCCGCACTAACATTAAACTTTCATATGATGGTGGGGGCCACTAAATAACGGCCCGCGGGCCGCGGGTTTGAGACCCCTGATATATAGTGTTCATCATGTCAGGCAATGCAAATTAAACAATAAAAAACAAATAACGGTTTGAATTGGTCCAGGTTATCGGGAACTGTTATTACTGACGGACAGGTGTCACGGTGCGAGTGCAGCCAGGCACGTAAGAAAACCCTCGTCTCCATGGCAACGTCTCTGTCGCTTTCACTCATTTGCCGCTTTTCCACTAACACAGGGGTAGGCAACCCAGAACATTGAAAGAGCCATAATGGACCCAAATAACACAACGCTGTCAAGCGCCATTCATATAAAACTTGCGGGCCGCACTAACATTAAACTTTCACATGATGGTGGGGGCCACTAAATAACGGCCCGCGGGCTGCGGGTTTGAGACCCCTGATATATAGTGTTCATCATGTCAGGCAATGCAAATTAAACAATAAAAAAACAAATAACGGTTTGAATTGGTCCAGGTTATCGGGAACTGTTATTACTGACGGACAGGTGTCGCGGTGCGAGTGCAGCCAGGCCCATAAGAAAACCCTCGTCTTTATGGCAACGTCTCTGTCTCTTTCACACATTTGCTGCTTTTCCACTAACGCAGGGGTAGGCAACCCAGAACGTTGAAAGAGCCATTTTGGACCCAAATAACACAACGCTGTCAAGCTCCATTTATATAAAACTCGCGGGCCGCGCTAACATTAAACTTTCATATAAAGGTGGGGGTGGCAAAATAACGGGCCGCAAATTGGCCGCGGGCCGTGTGTCTTGGGCCCCTGTTTAAGATGTTTAAGATTTTTATGATGTGCACTCATTTTTTCTAATGACCGTAAGTCCTCAACTATACTGTACTATAAGTCTTTCAATGGTTGGAATCTGCACTAATCTAATTAGTTACTACAGTAATCTAATTAGTTACTATGGTAATCTACGTCACAGCAGCTCAAACGAGGCACCAAGCAGCGTGGGCGGGAAGCGTTTCGACAGACAACGGAATGAGATTTTCACAACACTCGTCCATAGTTTTTCATACTATAAGGGACAACACGAGTCCATATTTTTTTGGACTATAAGGGCCAACACTAGTCCATATTTTTTGGACTATAAGGGCCAACACTAGTCCATAGTTTTTTTGGACTATAATGGACAACACTAGTCCATGGTTTTTTTTGGACTATAAGGAACAACACTAGTCCACAGTTTTTTGGACTATAAAGGACAACACTCGTCCATAGTTTTTCGGACTATAAAGGTCAACACTAGTCCATGTTTTTTTTTGGACTATAAGGGACAACACTAGTCCACAGTTTTTTGGACTATTAAGGGCAACACTAGTCCATAGTTTTTGGACTATAAGGAACAACACTGGTCCATAGTTTTTCGGACTATGAAGGACAACACTAGTCAATAATTCTTTTTGGACTATAAGGGACAACACTAGTCCATACTTTTTGGGACTTTAAAGGACACCACTAGTCCATAGTTTTTTTGACTATGAAGGACAACACTAGTTAATAATTCTTTTTGGACTATAAGGGACAACACTAGTCCATAGTGTTTGGACTATAAAGGACAACACTAGTCCATTGTTTTTTGGACTGTAAGGGACAACGCTAGTCCATAGTTTTTGAACTATAAAGGACAACACTAGTCCATAGTTTTTCAGACTATAAGGGACAACACTCATCCATAGTTTTTTTGGATCATAAGGGTCAACACTAGTCCATAGTTTTTTTGACTATAAGGCGCATTGTCAATTTTAAGTGCGCCTTATAATAAAAAAAAAGGTAATTAATAATAACAGAGTTTTTTTTTAAACGTATGTATACATTTTTGAGCCTTTTCAAAGAAAATTATAGCATCAATCATACGATGACGACATGATGACCACGCCCCCACCACGCACATAACCCTGACCCCCGGGCCACAGATATCCTGGCAATCGAGGGGAAAGCCTGAACTCAGAAGCAGCGGCACATTCAGCAACACTTCTCCCAGTGCAACACACAAGTTGGTGATTGATGGCGTTATCTACAGACAGGCAAGGGGAAAAAGAAAAAGAAACCAGCAGTCCGACTGTTAATCTTTGCATGCGGCAGCCCTAGGGGGGCTGTCACGGAGGGCCTCGGAAGGGACTGACTGGTGTCTGCATGTACGTGGAAGGCTGTTCTCGACCGTACAGTTGCATGTGTTTATGAGCAAACGCCGTGGCGGGGGGAGGAGGAGACTGCCAACCGTACATCACAGCCGGTGACGGCACTAATCAATCTCCCCGCAGGCCATAAATCTGCAGTTCTGCTCTCGCTCTTTTCCCCCACGACCACCTTCACTCAGGAAAAGTGAGGCAGTGGCAGCTAGTTTCCACTGGAAAAAAACCTCACCACAGTACACAAGTATACACTCATGTGCTTGGACTTTGAGCCAGAACAACTTTCCTGGGAATTCTTTTGACGAGATGTTTGACCTGAGACAAGTCCTGGCTCACGTCACCTTTCCTAGTTCCCAACAAACTCATCACAATGTGCAGCTGGAGTGTTTATGGACTGAACAAAATAATTTGACACAATCAATCATTAGGCATAAATTAATAAATTAAAACACTATGGCGGTGTTTTTCAACCACTGTGCTGTGGCACACTAGTGTGCCGTGAGATACAGTCTGGTGTGCCATGGGAGATTTCACCTATTTAGGTTAAAAATATTTTTTGCAAACCAGTAATTATAGTCTGCAAATGATGTGTTGTTGTTGAGTGTGTGCTGTCTAGAGCTCTTCCATATCAGTAGGTGGCAGCCGGTAGCTAATTGCTTTATATATCTTGGAAACAGTGGGAGGCAGTGTACAGGTAAAAAGGTGTCTAATGCTTCTAAACAAAAGGTGAGTGCCCCTAAGAAAAGGCATTGAAGCTAAGGGAAGGCTATGCAGAACGAAAATAAAACCGAACTGGCTGCAAAGTAAACAAAAATGGAATGCTGGACGACAGCAAAGACTTACTGTGGAGCAAAGACGTCGTCCACAATGTACATCCGAACATGACATGACAATCAACAAAGTCTCCACAAAGAAGAATAAAAACAACTGAAATGTTCTTGATTGCTAAAACAAAGCAGGTGCGGGAAATATTGCTCAAAGAAAGACGTGAAACTGCCGCAGGAAAATACCAAAAAAAGAGAAAAAGTCACTAAAATAGTAACAAACTATTTAGTTTAGTTTTGGCTCTGTAGCATTCGCACAAAAATTGCATTTTCTTTGAAGAAAATCTATATTGTACGCTTTTTGAAGGGGAAATTTGCCAAAAAGACCCACACAGCCTATGATTTGTCAGTATGTGGCCCTCAGTGTTATGTGTCGTTGTTGAGTCTCGGTGCTGTCTAGAGCTCTTCCATATCTGTAGGTGGTAGCCGGTAGTTAATTGCTTGGTAGATGTCGGAAACAGCGGGAGACAGGGTGCAGTTAAAAAAGGTGTCTAATGCTTGAACCAAAAATAAACAAAAGGTGAGTGCCTCTAAGAAAAGGCATTGCAAATTAGGGAAGGCTAGGCAGAACGAAACTCAAACCGAACTGGCTGCAAAGTAAACAAAAACGGAATGCTGGACGACAGCAAAGACTTACTGTGGAGCAAAGACGTCGTCCACAATGTACATCCGAACATGACATGACAATCAAAAATGTCTCCACAAAGAAGGATAAAAACAACTGACATCTTCTTGATTGCTAAAACAAAGCAGATGCATGAAATATTGCTCAAAGAAAGACATGAAATTGCTACAGGAGAATACCAAAAAAAGAGAAAAAGCCACTAAAATAGTAACAAACAATTTAGTTTGGTTGTGGCTCTGTAGCATTCGCACAAAAATTGCATTTTCTTTGAAGAAAATCTATATTGTACTCTTTTTGAAGGTGAAATCTGCCAAAATGACCCACACAGCCTATGATTTGTCAGTGTGTGGCCCTCAGTGTTACAGTATGTGTTGTTGTTGAGTTCCGGGCTGTCTAGAGCTCTTCCATATCTGTAGATGGCATCCGGTAGTTAATTGCTTGGTAGATGTCGGAAACAGAACGAGGCAGGGTGTAGGTAAAAAAGGTGTCTAATGCTTGAACCAAAAATAAACAAGAAGGTAAGTGCCTCTAAGAAAAGGCATTGCAAATTAGGGAAGGCTAGGCAGAATGAAATTTAAACCGAACTGGCTGCAAAGTAAACAAAAACGGAATGCTGGACGACAGCAAAGACTTACTGCGGAGCAAAAGACGGCGACCACAAAGTACATCCGAACATGACATGACAATCAACAATGTCCCCACAAAGAAGGATAAAAACAACTGAAACCTTTTTGATTGCTAAAACACAGTAGGTCCAGGAAATATCGCTCAAAGTAAGACATGAAACTGCTACAGGAAAATACCAAAAAAAGAGAAAAACCCACCAAAATAGGAGCGCAAGACAAGAACTAAAACACTACACACAGGAAATCTTCAATAAAGTCAAAAAAGTCATTGAGTGATGTGACAGGTCGTGACAGTACAGTCTTTAAGAACCAATTAAATTTATAAATCGAGGTTCCTCTGTACCTAGCAGTGGAGAAGCATCAATAGTGAGCCATCGGAGGAGTTTATTCTCACCAAAAATATTGAATTTCTTGATTTTTTTCTCAATAGAATCTATGGAACAGACCTACAGGTCCCTCATTAACAAAGTCAATGACCAGGCAGCATTGAAGGCATGATTCATTATCGCAACCTTGCAGTGCCACAGGCAGCTCAATAGCGACTGGTTACACTTTCTATATTTGGATTAAATGCCAGATGAGGACAGTTAAACACAAAACCACAGAGGTCCACAAAATGTTCTCATATGATAAGGATCGATAATCCCCGGCTCAGCCGATATTGTTTGGTTTCCAGGGAACAGATGCTCATATTGTACAACACTAAGTCCATTCGCAGCTATAGGACGTGACCTGTACAAAGAATTGTGGTCTTAATATTAACTGTGTCGGTGTCTCATGTCCAAAACATATCGCCATGACTCACTAGATTCCCGACCTCCTTTCATATTAAAACAAAAAACAGAAGCAAATACTTCATCTCGGCTGTCGGCCCCAGCGTCAGCCATATTATAGAAAAATGATTTCTTGTGCACCTCACGGAATCGCGAGTCCTGTTATTTATTTTGCCCGTGAATCAGTGGATGAACATTAAGCCACCTGTCATCCACCCATTACTTACTTTTATAGTTGATGATTTTTACAAGAAAGAAAGCAATTACAATGATTACCAGATAAATTAATGACGCAGCCGCTCCGCCCTTTCATTGACAGGCACCAAGAATAATATAGGCTGAAGGGAAAAAAAGTAATCCATATAAAATATATGTGTTCTTATGAATAGGATCATTTTAGAATTACTCATCCACGACACTTTTTTCCCTCTGTTTTAAATCTATTAAATGCCTTACATTCCACTGATAAACCGGAGGTTTGATCAATCGATTGAGTCAATCAATCAATCAATCAATCAATCAATGTTTATTTATATAGCCCTAAATCACAAATGTCTCAAAGGACTGTACAAACCACTACGAAATCCTCGAAAGAACCCACATAAGGGCCAGGAATAACTCACACCCAGTGGGACGCCAGTGACAATGATGACTATGAGAACCTTGGAGAGGACCTCATATGTGGTCAACCCCCCCCCCCCTCTAGGGGACCGAAAGCAATGGATGTCGAGCGGGTCTAACATTATACTGTGAAAGTTCAATCCATAGTGGCTCCAACACAGCCGCGAGAGTTCAGTTCAAAGCGGATCCAAGACAGCAGCGAGAGTCCCGTCCACAGGGAACCATCCCAAGCGGAGTCGGATCAGCAGCGTAGAGATGTCGCCAACCGATACGCAGGCGAGCGGTCCATCCTGGGTCCCGACGAGCGGTCCATCCTGGGTCCTGACTCTGGACAGACAGTACTTCATCCATGGTCATCGGACCGGACCCCCTCCACAAGGGAGGTGGTGACAGAGGAGAAAAAGAAAATAAGCGGCAGATCAACTGGTCTAAAAAGGAGGTCTCTTTAAAGGCTAGAGTATACAAATGAGTTTTAGGTGCATCTCGAACTGTTACCGGGAGGGCATTCCAGAGTACTGGAGCCCGAACGGAAATCGCTCTATAGCCCGCGACTTTATTTTGGGCATTAGGAATCACTAATAAGCCGGAGTCCTTTGAACGCAGATTTCTTGCCGGGACATATGGTACAATACAATCGGCAAGATAGGATGGCGCTAGACCGTGTAGTATTTTAAACGTAAGTAGTAAAACCTTGATTGAGACTTTTATAAGTAGATTGCACAGTACAGTACATATTCTGTACAATTGACCACTAAATGTTAACACCCAAATACGTTTTTCAACTTGTTTAAGTCGGGTCATTTTTGGAGAAAGATATTACATACATTACTAGAAATTAGCCGATCGATCTGCCAGCGATCAGTAGTGGAGGACTTTTATGAAAAAGTGTGTGATCGCCATTGAAAGACATTATTTGACAATGTCGATCCCAAACGCCGACATTGTATTTATTTTATTCTACTGGCCGACAATCTAGCAGGTCATTTTGTGTTAATAATAATCACCTCCATTACAGCAAATTAACTGCATTTCTTAATATCTCAAGTATCATTGTCAAACATTTTGTTTACGTTTTTTTATATTTTTATTTCACACACCAAGAGCAAGCTAGGAGCAGGCATGCTAATAGCTAACCTTATCACAACAGATGAAATAAGTGTTTAGTAAATTTTAAAAAGTCTAGAGCAGGGTTGTCAAACTCATTTTAGATCAGGGGCCACATGGAGAAAAATCTACTTCCTAGTGGGCCGGATTGGTAAAATCACGGCACGATAACTTAAAAATAAAGACAACTTCAGATTGTTTTCTTAGTTTAAAAACAGAACAAGCACATTTTGAAATTGTACAAATCATAAGGTTTTTGTTTTTTTTTACACTTACATGTTGCGGTTGATATTATTCTATCTTTATTTGTCGTTATTTATACTTTGTGAATAATAATGGTGTTCTTGGGATGCAACTCAGTATTCTTCTTCCTCCAAACACGATGAGTTGAGTTTATACCAAAAAGTTCTATTTTGGTTTCATCTGACCACATGATACAGCAGAGGATTGGGAGAATGTCATGTGGTCAGATGAAACCAAAATAGAACTTTTTGGTTTAAACTTAACCCGTCGTGTTTGGAGGAAGAAGAATACTGAATTGCATCCCATGAACACCATACCTATTGTGAAGCATGGGGGTGGAAACATCATGCTTGGGGCTGTTTTTCTGCTAAAGGGACAGGACGATTGATCCGTGTTAAGGAAAGAATGAATGGGGCCATGTATTGTGACATTTTGAGCTAAAACCTCCTTCCATCAGTGAGAGCTTTGAATGGTTGACCAAATACTTATTTTCCACCATAATTTACAAATAAATTATTTAAAATTCCTACAATGTGATTTCCTATTTTTTTTTTCACATTCTCTCTCACAGTTGAAGTGTACCTATGATGAAAATTACAGACCTCTGTCATCATTTTAAGTGGGAGAACTTGCACAATCGGTGGCTGACTAAATACTTTTTTGCCCCACTGTAATATTTTTTTAACACTGAATCCAACTAAATGCGTGCATTTTTAAGTAAGACCAACATTTTTAGAGTATAATAAGTGTTTTATTCTTTTTAATAACATTGTTATTCTAAAAGTTAACCAATAATAAATATAATACTTCTTACCATTAATGCGACATCTTGAACAGGTGCGTTAGAAAACGGATGGTTGGATTAAAATGCATGAGAATGTTTTATAATTTGAACATTATTTTTAAGACTGTGATTACAAGCGGAATTATTACTTATCGTGTTAAGCAATGTCAGCTAAGATTTATCTGAGAGCCAGATGCAGTCATCAAAAGAGCCGCATCTGGCTCTAGAGCCATAGGTTCCCTACTCCTGTACTAAAGTGTTCCCTTATATATTTATAATCTGGATACTTTATGTTGTAACATGGTCCTATCTACATTTCTGTTAAAATATAATATGCATTTATTCGCCTCTTGTTTGATAATGAAAGCCCTCCTAAATCCAATGATTTATTTCCCAAGTTTGTAAACTATAACAAAAACAACAAAATGTTTTTTTGTAATGATAAAAATCGAGGAAAAACACTGTCGTATCGACCTTATAATAATATCATACTTGGTATCGTTACTGTCGATTTTTGTACAGTATTGATCACCTTTGTTTACATTCTACTGTGTGTAGAGCAACATGTTTAGCTATTCATCCTCCTCCAGTGATAATATTGTCACGTCTCTGCTCGGCGTTGGCAATCGGGACCCCAAAATGCAGAGGCAGGAGACAAAGTGCAGGTAAAATGACTTTTTCATCCTTGATGAGGGCAACGTTAGGAAACATGGCACAGGTAAAAGCTGTGCAACTTAAGCTAAAGCAATTACAAAGCCTAGACTATCTTCATGCAACACAAACGGTTTGCATCGAGCACGCACGTAAAACGTAAATAATTACATAAAGCAAACATTGGTCCCGCACCGACTGCCATCTAAAGGTGCTTGATTGGGATTGGACTAATCACCAAACAGGCAGGGGAGCATAATCAGTGCCTTTAGCGGAAAGAGGATAAAACAAGGGAGGAAAGAAGCAGTAACAACATAATTAACCAGTTCAACACAGGAGAAGTATAACAAAACTAAAACATGACCTGACTTTGGGAAACAGGTGATGAAAGATACTTACCTATTCACTTAATTTCCCTCCATGGAGGTGAGGATTGCTGACTGACAGTAAAAGTGACTTTGCACTGTGGAGGGACGTTAGCCGCTAACAAAAAAATGCTACAGTGCAATCAAAAACAATCATTAACTTGGAATTTAATTGCAGCAACACATTGCAAAAAAGTTGGCACAAGGGCATTTTTTACCACTTTGTTACATGGCCTTTTTTTTTTTACCAACACTCAGTAAACATTTGGTAACTAAGGAGACCCAGCGAAGCGTTTCTGGGTGTTGTTGATAAATGGCTTTGGCTTTGCATGTTAAGAGTTTTAACTTGCACTTACAGATGCAGCGACAAACTGTAGTTACTGACAGTGGTTTTCTGAAGTGTTCCTGAGCCCTGTGGTGATATCCTTTACACACTGATGTCGCCTTTTGATGCAGTACCGCCTGAGGGACCTGCTCATGTGCAGTGATTTCTCCCGATTTTCTGAACCTTTTGATGATATTACGGACATTCCTTGCAATAGCTTGTTGAGAAATGTTCTTCTTCAACTGTTGGATAATTGTGCTCACGCATTTGTTCACAAAGTGGTGACCTTCGCCCTATCCTTGTTTGTGAATGACTGAGCGTTTCATGAAAGCTGCGTTTATACGCAATCATGGCACCCACCTGTTCCCAATTAACCTGTTCACCTGTGGGATGTTCCAATTAAGTGTTTGATGAGCATTCCTTAACTTTCTCAGTTTTTTGTGCAACTTGTGCCAGCTTTTATGAAACATGGCATCAAATTCCAAATGAGCTAATATTTGCAAAAAACTAACCAAGTTTTCCAGTTTGAACTTTAAATATATTTTCTTTGCAGTCCATTCAATTGAATATAGGTTGAAAAACATTTGCAAATCAATATATTCTTCTTTTATTTACGATTTACACAATGTGCCAACTTCACTGGTGTTGGGTTTTGTAGAAGGTTGTGGCCATAAAGAGTGAGGATTATTTACAAGTGTTTGATGAGCATTCCTCAACTTTCTCGGTCTTTTTTGCCACTTGTGCCAGCTTTTTAAAAACATGTTGCAGGTATCAAATTCCAAATGAGCTAACATTTTTTTTTTTAAATAACAAACTTTACCAGTTCGAACAACTTCACTGGTTCTGGGTTTTGTATTACACACATGAATTGATAAATTCATTCAAATCTGACACTATGTGAATGAAAATGAAAGACACAAACAGTTTATTCTCCATTCCTTCCTTTACACACACACACACACACACACACACTGCAGATGGAGGAGAGAGATCGCTCTATTGCTCACCAGGTGCTTGTCCAAAAAAAAAAAAGGTCGCTCGCAGTGTCATTTCCTCTCGCACACAGGCGGGCCTGGCCCAAACACACCAGCACTTTGAGCTCATTACTGGCTGTTCACATAATCCTTTCTGTGTGTCCTCTCCATGTGCGAGCTAATGTCACCAGCAGCCATGCTCACAGACCATTTGTTCAAAGATAGGGGTTGCCAGAGAGGAAGGCTGCACACGGTGTAGATTGAGACTAAAAGCTGCTTGTTGCTGTGTGTGTGTGTGTGTGTGTGTGTGTGTGTGGGGGGGTGGGGGGGGGGGGGGGTTCTGCTTCCACAGTTTTCCCTCTCTGAAATGAAAGACAATCGCGTAACTGCGCTCCATTTTTCTCCATTTGCTACTCACCAAATGTATTTCGAGGCATTATGCTTTGCTGAAAAAGACCCACTTTTTTTTCAATTCAATTTCGAGAACCAATTTTCTCCCATTATTGCCCTTAGGAGCGAAGCAGAAAGAGCAAGTCTTTGGCTTGTTTGTCATGCCCCTCCCCCCCTCGCCTCATCCCGTCCTTTTAGGTTATTGTGCTACTTGGCAGATGTCTATCAGTGGCAGGAAACGATGAAACACCACGGCCCATCGGAACAGCTGCTCTAAAATAGCCCGCCTTGAATATGCTAAAGAATGTGCGAGGGGAAGGCGTTTCCGCACGGCTTTGGAAGAACCACCTGCACTTCATTCGCTCATCAAATCCACTCACGGCTCTCCTATTACACCAGCGCGGCCGTATCTCCAAAGCCAGGATGCCTATCGTTCTGATAACAGTGCTGCCGGGTTTGCAATGGGGGCGGAAGGATCAGTCCCACAAGATGAGGGAATAAGCCGGAATCAAGAGGCAGGGGGCTCGGCGAACTGCTATTTCTTCGTTAAAAGGGTCTTAAACGGCAGAGGAGAGATCAGAGGAGATGGCTCCTCGCGCCCAAAGCTGTCTGTCCAGATAAGCATCCTGCCAAGTGCTGGCTGCAACACTGCGCTCATGGGTGAACAAACGGACAGTGTGTGTGTACATTTCAGGATGGGCATGCTCAGGTGAAAGCTGATAATAGGGCCTCCGTGTCTAATTTTAACTTGTCAAATCACAAACGGAACCTTTTTTCTTTAAAAAAAAAAAAAAACTCTGTTGGGACAAGAGCTTTTGGCATTGCTGCCCCTATGGCATGGAATGCATTGCAGACGAAACTGAAACTCACTGAACTAATTCCATTTGGAGCCTTCCGTTCTGTCCTGAGGGACAGAGAGCAAGAGACTTTTGCTCAGTGTCTGTGTTTTTAAAAGGTGTAAATCTTTATTGTTTTACAGTTCTCTTTTATGTATTTTAAAATGTATGTCTTAATGTAATACTTTTTTGAAACTGCTCTGTGACATGTGCTGTTGACCTCTTGGCCAGGTCACCCTTGTGAAAGAGATCTTGATCTCAACGGGTTTCTTATCTGGTTAAATAAAGGTTCTAAAATGTCGGGACCGTATTTACCGCGGTATAGAGAGCACCGGTATTTAAGCCGCACCCACCAAATTAAATATGCCTGATTAGCACAACAACAACGCATAGGATGAAACTTTTGGGGGACAAAATGAGACAAAGAAAGAGTGGAAGATTTCACATGTAAACAAACTGTTGCGTTTGTTTGTATTTTTCCCACCATCTTTTTCCATTTTCAATCCGTTTTTAAAAAATGCTCCAAGGAGCCACTAGGACGGCACTAAAGAGCCGAATGCGGTATATACTATTTTGTGAACATCCCATCAAATAATTTTCTATCGCTTATTCCCTTTTGGGGTCGCTGGTGCCTATCTCAGCTACAATCGGGCGGAAGGCGGCGTACACCCTGGACAAGTCTCCACCTCATCACAGGGCCAGATAGACAACATTCACACTCACATTCACACACTAGGGCCAATTTAGTGTTGCCAATAAACCTTTTCCCCAGGTGCATGGTTTTGGAAGTGGGAGGAAGCCCGAGTACCCGGAGGGAACCCACACATTCACGGGGAGGACATGCAAACTCAACACTGAAAGATCCCAAGTCCGGGATTGAACCCCAGACTACTCAGGACCTTCGTATTGTGAGGCAGACGCACTAACCCCTCTTCCACCGTGACGCCCTAATTTGTGAACTTGTAAATGCATAAAACCAAATTTAGATTGATAACATGCTTTGTCTGTTCAAATATTTAAAAACAAATTAGGATAAAAAAAACACACCTTGGGTCATCTAAAACAGTGTTTTTCAACCACTGTGCCGCGACACACTAGTGTACCGTGAGATACAGGCTGGTGTCCCGTAGGAGATTTCACTTATTGAGGTTAAAAATATTTTTTGCAAACAAGTAATTATAGTCTGGAAATTATGTGTTGTTTGTATTTTTCCGTTTTCAATCCTTTTTTAAAAAATGCTCCAGGGAGCCACTAGGGCGGCACTAAAGAGCCGCATGCGGTATATACTATTTTGTGAACATGTAAATGCATAAAAGCCAAATTTAGGTTGATAACATGCTTTGTCCGTTCAAATATTTAAAAAACAAATGACGATAAAAAACACACACCATGAGTAATCGAAAGCATTGTTTTTCAACCACTGTGCCGCGGCACACTAGTGTGCCGTGAGATACGGTCTGGTTTCCCGTAGGAGATTTCACTTATTGAGGTTAAAAATATTTTTTGCAAACAAGTAATTATAGTCTGCAAATTATGTGTTGTTTGTATTTTTCCCCCATCTTTTTCCATTTTCAATCATCAAAAAAAAAAAAAAGCTCCGGGGAACCACTAGGGAGGCACTAAAGAGCTGCATGTGGTATACATACTATTTTGTGAACATGTAAATGCATAAAAGCCGAATTTAGAGTGATAAAATGTTTTGTTTGTTCAAATATTTAAAAACAAATGACTATAAAAAAAAAGGAATCATCTAAAGAAGTGTTTTTCAACCACTGTGCCATGATTAACGTGGCCCCGACTTGAAAAACTTATTCGGGTGTTACCATTTAGTGATCAATTGTACGGAATATGTACTTTACTGTGCAATCTACTAATACAAGTTTCAATCAATCAATCAATCAAAAACACTAGTGTGTCGTGAGATACAGTCTGGTGAGCTGTGGGAGATTTCACCTATTTAGGATAAAAATATTTTTTTGCAAACCAGTAATTATAGTCTGCAAAATTATGTGTTTTGAGTGTCTGTGCTCCCTAGAGCTCGGCAGAGTAATTGTGTAATACTCCTCCATATGAGGAGGTGGCAGCCAATAACTTATTGCTTTGTAGATGTCAGAAACAGCGGGAGGCAGCGTGCAGGTAAAAAGGTGTCTAATGTTTAAACCAAAAATAAACAAAAGGTGAGTGCCCCTAGGAAAAGGCCTTTAAGTTTAGGGAAGGCTATGCAGAACAAAACTAAAACTGAACTGGCTACAAAGTAGACAAAAACGGAATGCTGGACGACAGCAAAGACTTACTGTGAAGCAAAGACGGCGTCCACAATGTACATCCGACCATGACATTACAATCAACAATGTCCCCACAAAGAAGGATAAAAACAACTGAAATATTCTTGATCGCTAAAACAAAGTAGATGCGGGAAATATCGCTCAAAGGAAGACATAAAACGGCTACAGGAAAATACCAAAAAAAAGCGAAAAAGCCACCAAAATAAACGAGAACTAAAACACTACACACAAGAAAACAGCAAAAAAACTCAAAATAAGTCAGGCAAGTCGTGCCAGTACACCTACTTTGAGACAAGAGCTATATTGATACATGCTTGGGTATGCTTTAAAGCAGGGGTAGGGAACCTATGGCTCGCGAGCCAGATGTGGCTCTTTTGATGACTGCATCTGGCTCTCGGATAAATCTGAGTTGACATTGCTTAACATGATAAGTAATGAATGATTCCACTTGTAATCACAGTGTTAAAAATAACGTTCAAAATATAAAACATTCTCATGCATTTTTATTCCATCCATTCGTTTTCTACCGCACCTGTTCAAGAAGTTGCGTAATGGTAAGAAGTTATTTATTTATATTTGGTTAGTGTGGGGCTTGCCCTTCTGGGGGTTCTTCAGACCACCAAGCACCGAAATGAGTGCCTGTTTCAGGTTTACAATATTGTTTTATTTTTCAATAAGTCTCTCAGTTGGTGTCCAGCAATTGTATTTTTGTCTTCCGTTCTCACTTGCGCCCTGGCTCCAGGCCCAACCCCGTCTCTCCGCCTGGCTGCTGCTTATAACAGAGCGACAAGTGATTAGATATCAAGGCCCAGGTGGACCATCTACACACCTGTCGCTGATTTCGAGGCCTGTCCTGGCACACCCTAGTTCGCTGCAGGCCTGCAGGCCACGCTCCCTCTACAGTTAGCTTCAGAATAACAATGTTATTATAAAGAATAAGAGACCTCTTATACCTTAAAAATGCACACGTTTAGTTATGTTCAGTGTTAAGAAAAATATTATATGCCTCTAATGGAAATACTTTTTGAAATATTTGGCTTTTTGGCTCTCTCAGCCAAAAAGGTTCCCGACCCCTGCTTTAAAGTCATATCCAACAATTGCGACAACGACTTTTTACTGTCAGCTGAGTTTAGTTTTTCAATGATGTCTGCTGGTGGTGTGCCTTCGGATTTTTTCAACTCCAAAAAATGTGCTTTGGCTCAAAAAAGGTTGACAAACCCTTATCGCAAGAACTCCACTTGTGCACCGAGGACCACTTGTGGACCGGGAGCCCGGCAGAGCTCCTCCACAAAGGGTCGGGGCGGGGTGGGGCTTGGGGCTAATTGAATGGTGACCCTGCCGTCTCACGGTGGGACGCCCCATGCCGTGCTTTTAACAAGCTACTGTGGCTCCCCCCTCTTAATAAGCCCAAACAAGTTAATCCAATCGACACACTCAAACCCTTTCCTTTTCTTTACCAAGGCCCTGCACCCTGTAATCCCTCCCCCGGCTTTCCCTGGTTCTCCGTCCCTCCACCGTCACATGACTGCAGAGTGAAAAAAAAGGTTCCATTAGGAAGTAAAACCAGTCAGCTGTCCAGACATCCGCACTAAATAATTTGCACCGGTGTTCTATATTGAAAATGTGCGCGCACTAATGCTCGCACGTGCCCGCGACGGAGGCGCCCATTTGGACCGGGCACACAATGAGAGGGCTTGTGCTTGCTGACCCCGTTCTCCGCACACCGACAACAAAACAACGCGCAAACACAAAAATTTGCGAGGGGACGTTTGCCGACAGGCACGCACTCGGGGACGTAAACGAGGGCATTGTTAGCAAACCCTCCCAGCTCCACAAACACAAGCCACTGATTCCCTAACAATACAAGCCCCTGGATGCACTCACCCAGCAGCTCTGCACCGCAGCACAATAAATAACCCGCACAACAAAAGGCCATTGTGTGTAAAAGCCCACAGTTTAGGCATGATATACAGTGTTGGAATAACATACTGACAGCCGAGGCTTATACATGTTACAGTTATTAAGGCTTATACGCCGGCATATTTATAAGAGGTTCCTCGGCGGATGAAGGGCATCTTGGCACAGACGCTCAGCTGCCAGGGCTCCATATAACCAGTCAGCTTCGATAGCTTCATCCACTGCATGAAGGGTAAGGAATGTCTGGCAGTCCAATAGCAGCGAGTCGCCTGTCATCTCTGATCAAAACACGCCTGTCTAGACTAATGTCAACCCTGTAATCGCAATGAAGACTAATTGACTGCACAGCCAACTCCCGCATCTCTGAGCCCGGCGCGTTCACGGCAAATGGGAGGTGCGCGGGGCGTCCATGTGGCAAGCACATTCGCCACGCACCGAGCAAATAGAAGATGAAGCTTATATAAATAATAAAAATGTGTATTGATGCAAGTAAGTGAGCGAAAATACAAGTCACGACATGACGGGGCGTGCGCAGTGCACCAATTAGCTCAGTTGTAGTGTCGTGTCGTTCTCGAACGATCCGTTCGAACAAACAAATCTTTTGAGTGAACGTATTGAACCGAATCACTTCATGAACTGATTCGTTCCTTTCTCAGTTCAGTTGAGCTCCGCTGCGACCATGCCGGTATGAGTGGAACTGGCGCATTCTGTGACTCACTGAACCCTCAACGTCAGCGTCAACATGGGGGCGGGGGGAGGGACTGAGCGAACGATTCGTTCACCACGGATTAAAGGGGAACATTATCACCGAACCTATGCAAGCGTCAATATATACCTTCATGTTGCAGAAAAAAGACCATGTATTTTTTTAACCAAACTCTAAATGCGTGAATTTTGGCAAATTAAACGCCTTTTTGTTTATCGGTCTTTTAGCAATGACGTCAGAACGTGACATCACCGAGGTAATACACCCGCCATTTTCATTTTCACATTACAAACACCGGGTCTCAGCTCTGTTATTTTCCGTTTTTTCGACTATTTTTTGGAACCTTAAGGACATCATGCCTCGTCGGTGTGTTGTCGGAGGGTGTAACAACACTAACAGGGAGGGATTCAAGTTGCACCACTGGCAAAAAATCTGCCGCCAGACCACCATTGAATTTGCCAGAGGGTCGACACATTTTACCGGCAATGCTAAGACAGACATGGCACAGAGATGTATGGATAACCTGCAGATGCATTTGCAACAATTAAGTCAACGAAATCACAAAGGTGAGTTTTGTTGATGTTGTTGACTTATGTGCTAATCAGACATATTTGGTCACGGCATGACTGTCAGGTAATCGATGCTAACATGCTACGCTAATCAATGCTAACTTGCTATTTACGTTAACTGTGTGATCATTTGAAACTAGATACCCACATTTAATGCGAAACAAACACTTACCAATCGACGGATTTAAGTTGCTCCAGTGTCACAAGATGCTAAAGTCCTGATCGTTTGGTCTGCACATTTTACCGGCGATGCTAATACGGCAGCCATGCTATGGGCCACATCATTAGGTACACCCATGCTACGGCCGAATACCGTTAATAGCTATTCGCTCAATAGCTTCAATTTCTTCTTCGATTTCGTTTTTGCTGTCTGCCTCCATTCTCCGACCATCTGTTTCAATACATGCGTAATCTGTTGAATCGCTTAAGCCGGTGAAATCCGAGTCTGAATCCGAGCTAAGGTCGCTATATCTTGCTGTGGTAACCGCCATGTTGTTTGTATTGGCAGCCCTGTATGACGTCACAGGGAAATGGACAGTCACATCGCAAATAGCGAAAATCAAGAACTTTAAAGCTTTTTAGGGATATTCCGGGAGGTGTAAAATTTTGAAAAAAACTTCGAAAAATAAAACAAGCCACTGGGAACTGATTTTTATTGTTTTTAACCCTTTTGAAATTGTAATAGTGTTCCCCTTTAACGACATGAATCACTCATGATATTTTGATATTTTCTTTGTTACATTTTTAAACATAGGCTACAGAACATTTAGTTTTTATGTTGGCATTTCTGGCTTTTAATTTATTTGTTTTATTTTGAAGGTATTTTTTTTAAGTTTACATTTTCTTTGCTACAGAACCTTTAGTTTTTATGTTGGCATTTGTTAAGGGTTTCTTAATTTAAAATGTGTTTTTGCACTAAACATGTCAGGCTTTCCCCTGACAGTTTGTCTATATTTTAGTTTTCCTCTGCATTTGTCTGTTTCCTCTGTGTTTAGTATCACCTGTCTTTAGTTCCTGTCTAGTGCTCTTATTTTGTCAGCTTCCTGTCTTGTTCCGTGAGTGCTGTGTTCCTCCTCAGCTGCGGCTGATTGGCACCTGGTCACACCTGTTGCCAGAAAAGTTTTGTCCTTTTATTTAATCTGAGCTACAACTTGAGGCAGTTTAATGTTGATTAACGTGGACCCCGACTTAAACAAGTTGAAAAACTTATTGGGGTGTTACCCTCAAGTGGTCAATTGTATGGAACATGTACTGTATTCTGCAATCTACTAATAAAAGTTTCAATCGATCAATCAAAAAAAAGCACTTTATATGTCGAAATGTTTTGTTTAAAAACCATTCTGAGCCTTATCTTATTTAGTTTTTATTTTATATATGTTGACCACATTAACCCTGTCAATGGACCCTGTGTGTATTTGTATGTTATGCCATTGTTTACAAATTTGGAAATAAATAACCAAAAAATTTATATTTTGTTGTTTTCTTACTGTACCGAAAATTAACCGAACCGTGACCTCTAAATCGAGGTACGTACCCAACCGAATATTTTGTGTGCCGTTACACCCCTACCTGTGATTGTGTTGTTTTAGGCTGTCGGAACTGTCCAAATCGCGAAAAAGGATCAATATTTGTTCAGAGTTCTTCAAGAGGGCACAGGTCTGCAAGATTTAAAAAAAACAAAAAAAAAACGACAAGAAGCTTCTATGTTAGCTACCTCTCTTTATTTATAATGACAAGAAGCTTCTATGTTAGCTACCTCTCTTTATTTATAATGTATATTTTCTGCTGGATCTACTCTTTTTTTATGCTGCCCTTTTTTTGCTGCAGCTGTTACATATACTGTAATTTTGTACATGGTAATTGGGACTTGTTATATTAGTGTGGGTGGCACTGGGAGCAGGACTAGTATCCATCCATTTTCTACCACTTGTCCCGTTCGGGGTAACAGGGGGTGCTGGGGCCTATCCCAGCTGCATTCGGGCGGAAGGCGGGGTACACCCTGGATAAGTCGCCACCTCATAACAGGGCCAACACAGATAGACAGACAACATTCACACTTACATTCACACACTAGGGCCAATTTAGTGTTGCCAATCAACCTATCCCCAGGTGCATGTCTTTGGAAGTGGGAGGAAGCTGGAGTACCCAGAGGGAACCCACGCAGTCACAGGGAGAACATGCAAACTCCACACAGAAAGATCCCGAGCCCGGGATTGAACCCTGGACTACTCAGGACCTTTGTATTCTGAGGCACATGCACTAACCCCTGTTCCACTGTGCTGCCCAGGACTAGTATATTTAAGTTAAAAGTTAAAGTAACACTGATAGTCTCACACACACACACACACACACACACTAGGTGTGGTGAAATTATCCTCTACATTTGAGCCATCCCCTTGTTCCACCCCCTGGGAGGTGAGGGGAGCAGTGAGCAGCATTTCAAATGTCATTGTGCGCACTTGTATTTTATAGATTATTATAGATTATTATTCATTAGTGGTGAGTACCTATGCCTTGTATACTTTGAAAAGAGTGAGTGAGACATATTTATGGTTTAACCTTGGATTGTATTGCGAGTGACTCAAAACAACATGACTTCTTCGGGGCTACATATTAGTGGAACTTTCCGTTTAATGGCAGTTTTTTTTTCCCCCAGCCGAGATGCATCAATGAGCATATATAAGTTCAGCAAGACGTCAAACATGTGGAAGCAGACGGCGTTTCTGATGTCTCCCTAAATGCAACACGGAACGACACAGGAGGTCCTTCATACCGACAGCCATCAGACTGTATAATGCATATGTTCCTTGACTGCACTTAAATGTAGAATATATGTAGAATATATTGATACTATTCATATATTATATGTATATAATATATGTTATATATAATTTATTATTATTATTGTCTATTGTGAGTGAACTGTGGTGCTGAATTTCCCCCAGGAATCAATAAAGTACTTTCTATTCTATTCTATTCTATTTTCCGAACAATAATGCCAATTGTTTAAAAGCGACAGGTATGTTTAACTACTTTTCACTTTTGACATGCGTCCACACTCACTAAGGACTATAAGGTTTACTGGCACGTGGACCACGACCCATCTCTCAGGCAGACTACGTCTGTCTGTTTGGTTCAATCCTGTCCGTCCGGTACTACGTACACACTTGACTAAATGAACCATGTTGGACTCTTTGAGCAAAGTGGCAGGTGTGAACGCACCCTTAGGATAACAGCTTTGCAAATACAACTAGACTCAGTCCAAATCATTTTTGGACAGGGGTCTCAAAGTTGTTTTCTGCAGGTCCATATTTTTGGTCCTTCTACTTGACTCAAACTTGCCAACCCTCCACATTTTCTCGGGAGACTCACGAATTTCAGTGCCCCTCCCGAAAATCTCCCGGGGCAACCATCCATCCATTTTCTACCGCTTATTCCCTTTCGGGGTCGCGGGGGGCGCTGGCGCCTATCTGAGCTACAATCGGGCGGAAGGCGGGGTACACCCTGGACAAGTCGCCACCTCATCGCAGGGCCAACACAGATAGACAGACAACATTCACACTCACATTCACACACTAGGGCCAATTTAGTGTTGCCAATCAACCTAGTGCCCCCACCTCAAAACCCTCCTCCTCCCTTCTCCTGAATTCAAAGGTCTCAAGGTTGGCAAGTATGACTTGACTTAATTGTTTGAGCTTGACTAAATAGCTTGGGCAGCTTATAGTTGAATATATTGAGGCAATCTTGAATCCCACTAGACACTAACAAAAACTGCACAACAAACATACATTGGGCAAAACAAAGAGCAACTTCCTTTAAGCAAGCAGAAGTGTGTTCTGGGAAAAAATGTTTAAATTTAATATTCCATTTATAATAACTTAAAAGGTTCATATTATGGTGGTTTTTCCACATTAAAAACACTTTCTTGTGGTTTAGATAATATGTAATGGTGGCTATTTGGTCAAAAATGTTACACAGATTATGTTTCATAGACCGTTTTCAGGCTGCTTTCTGACCGTCTATTCAGGATACTCTGTTTTGTTTTGTCTTATTCACGGGCCTTTAATTCGACTGCGTCTTCTCCCCGTCATCCATGTTGTAGTTCTTAGCGCTGGAGTCTACTGACAAATAAAAGTTAGGATACACCAATTTATATTACAAATGGCAACAGTGGTGGATGTATGTACCAACCAGTCTGCCCCACAACAAGTGGATAGAGAAAAAGAAGGACCTTATTGACTTTATTGTCGGAATACAATGCCACACTCGCCCGAAACATTTTTTTTTACCATACAAGGAGATGTCTACTGACGTCACAGTTGGGAAAAAAACTTCACAAATTTAGCATATTCCAAAAGGCTCGTTTAGAGGAAGTAAGAAGGAAGGCAAAGTTGTTTTATATACAGTACAGGCCAAACGTTTGGACACACCTTCTCATTTAAATGGGTTTTGTTTATTTTCATGACAACTTACATTGTAGATTGTCACTGAAGGCATCAAAACTATGACACCTGTGAAGTGAAAAGCCTTCATCAAGAGAATGCCAGGAGTGTGCTAAACAGTAATCAGAGCAAATGGTAGCTATTTTGAAATAACTAGAATACAAACCATGTTTTCAGTTATTTCACTGTTTTTGTTAAGAACATCACTCCACATGTGTTCATTCATACATAGTCTTGATGCCTTCAGTGACAATCTACAATGTAAGTAGTCATGGCAATAAAGAAAACCGATGAAATAAAAAAGGTGTGTCCAAACTTTTGGGCGGTACTGTATATCTCTGCAATGCCTCCATGGTTTCATTTCAAATTTCAGGGAGTGTAGTAGTTCCCAACTACACGAAACCAGGTACCGATAGGTAAGAAAGTTTGGCTTTGCATGGCAAGTCCACATTTTAAGGCCGACCATAGATCACGATTACTTTCGCTGACGGTAGAAATAGTTAAGAGATTAGTTTGTGTGGTTAAAATGTGGTTCTGAACACTTCAAACTTTTAGTATTTCAGTATGAGGAATTAAATTATGGAATGGATTAACAAAAGAAATTAAACAAAGCTGTCATGATCCAAGACTTGGATCATGTCATGTTCTGTTTTGTTTCTGTTTTATCACAGCCTCTTTTGTATTTGACGTCTTTAGTTCCTGGTGGCACTTCCTGTTTTGTTTCGGCTGCCTAGTTACGCATTTAGTGTCACCTGTTTATTGTTTTTGATCACGCGCACCCGCCCCTGATGATTTCTACCCCTATATATGCCTGTCTTTGTTTGCCATTCGTCCTCGGACTTTAGTTTGCTATACGCAACAGATGACGTTGCATTCCTGCATGGTGGTAAAAGACTTTTGTTATTCGATTAGCTTCCATGCTATTTTGTTTGTTTTCTTGTCCCTAGTTTACATACTAGCGCTTTTTGTTCATTCTAGCTCCCACGCTAGTTCTGTTGGTTTATGTTAGTGCCTTTGTGCCAGTGTCTTTGGTTCTTAGTCCGTTTCTTAGTGTGTTAATAAATCATTATCCTTACCCTCATGCTGTGTTCCATCCTCCGCTGCACCCAGGAGAGAACAACTATTCACCACGATGCCAGCGAGACGTCACAAAAGCACCGATATGATTCAGTTTAAGAGACTGTTCACACTACACGTGTTCACAAATTACACAGAACAAGAATTATGATAAATTATGATGAATTACTTACGTATAAAATACTACACGCCACGGTCTAGCTCTATCCTATCTTGCCGATTGTATTGTACCATATGTCCCGGCAAGAAATCTGCGTTCAAAAGACTCCGGCTTATTAGTGATTCCTAAAGCCCAAAAAAGGTCTGCAGGCTATAGAGCGTTTTCCGTTCGGGCTCCAGTACTCTGGAATACCCTCCCGGTAACAGTTCGAGATGCTACCTCAGTAGAAGCATTTAAGTCTCACCTTAAAACTCATTTGTATACTCTAGCCTTTAAATAGACCTCCTTTTTAGACCAGTTGATCTGCCGCTTCTTTTCTTTTTCTCCGCTGTCCCCCCCTCCCTTGTGGAGGGGGTCCGGTCCGATGACCATGGATGAAGTACTAGCTGTCCAGAGTCGGGACCCAGGATGGACCGCTCGTCGGGACCCAGGATGGACCGCTCGCCTGTGTATCGGTTGGGGACGTCTCTACGATGCTGATCCGACTCCGCTTGTGATGGTTTCCTGTGGACGGGACTCTCGCTGCTGTCTTGGATCCGCTTTGAGCTGAACTCTCGCGGCTGTGTTGGAGCCACTATGGATTGAACTTTCACAGCATCATGTTAGACCCGCTCGACATCCATTGCTTTCGGTCCCCTAGAGGGGGTGGGGGTTGCCCACATCTGAGGTCCTCTCCAAGGTTTCTCATTGTCAGCATTGTCACTGGCGTCCCACTGGGTGTGAATTCTCCTTGCCCACTGGGTGTGAGTTTTCCTTGCCCTTATGTGGGTTCTTCCGAGGATGTCGTAGTCGTAGTGGTTTGTACAGTCCTTTGAGACATTTGTGATTTAGGGCTATATAAATAAACATTGATTGATTGAACATCTTGAACCCTTTTTTTCCCCTTTTTCATTCAGACAAATATTATGTATGTATTAATATTTGTATGCTTATTATGGTATATTATTTAGTTATTATTTTTTTGTAAACTGTTCTGTTACAGAGAACAAGGAAATTGGATAAAATTGCTATGGTATGAAAAGGGGTAGGATTAAACAAAATCAGCTTTTTTCTACTCCTTTTCGGACGTGCTCTAATGAAACAACTAGAACTGTGTGATGAATTACATTGTATCGTATGCATGTTCCAAATAAACTGAAACTGAACTGAACTGAAGTGAATACTTGGCACGGCAGAGCCTTACTCAGACTCTACTACCAACTGCCTTCAGTTGAATTGGGTTTGAGATCCGTTTTTCAGGACGTGCTCTAATGAAACGACTAGAACCGTGTGATGCATTACATTATATCGTATGCATGTTCCAAATAAACTGAAACTGAACTGAACTGAACTAAACTGAACTGAAGTGAATACTTGGCACGGCACAGCCTTACTCAGACTCTACTACCAACTGCCTTCAGTTGAATTGGGTTTGAGATCCGTTTTTCAGGACAACTTTGGATCGCTCCAAGAGATTTGAACTTCTCCAACTTTGTACAGCTATTTAGCAGATTAAGCCTTAGGTGGGATTGAACAAATCACCCCGACACTTCACAGGAGCAATAAAAAGGATTACAGATCATGCTTAGAGGAAATGGAGAGCACAAAAACAATGTTTAAGAAGCATGACCATGCAAAGAGAGAAACAAAAACAGCATAACTTTTAAGGAAAAATGTACTCTTTGCTGTAATGACTGCACATCCTTGTGGTCCCCTGCTGGAACCGAGAGTTCTGCTTTCTTCACACTGCACCCAAATGTGCTCTTGAACATGACACAGCCTCTGTGCGCCAGCTTATGCCAGCCAGACACTTTGAGCAACGCGAGTGTGGCTTAGAGTTGTCGAAAAATACCGCAGGGGGAAGTCTTCTGCTCGCGTTGCCTCGGTCATACTGTTTTTGCAGCGGCACGGCTTGTCATCTAACCACACGTCTACGCACATACCTTGTGAAAGTGGAGCCGATAAACACTAGACGGTTGATCACAGGTGCACTCTGCGTGAGAACAACGCTGCGGGCGTGAAGAGTACGCCTTGGCCAGGGGTGTCAAACTCCTTTTCATTGGGGGCCACTTCGCAGTTATGGCTGCCCTCAAAGGGCAACTTGAAACAGTGAATAATATATACATTTTAAATTGCTTCGTTACAAAATTATTTATTGTTATATATTTGGTAACACGGGGAACATATTCACCATTAATTAGTTGCTTATTAACATGCACATTACTAACATAATTGCCTCTTAATTAGTCATTATTAAGTACTTATTAAGGGTTAGGGGTTCAAACCCTAACACTTTCAGATTTTGAAAAAAAATTAACGGAAGGTACAATCGACACATCTGTACAAACAATGAATGGGGATTAGAGAAAATAGTTTTCCACTTGTTTTTTAATTCCAATTTTCGATTTTCAAACACATTAATGAATCCAAATAATGGATAATGATTCAGTTTCCGGTTTTTGTTTTTATCATCAAACCAAAAAACAGTGAAGGTGCTTTAATATCGGAACTAAAATCAGTAGAAAAATCACCAAAATGTGAGAAAAAAAGATGCATTTTCTTAGTGCCCAGGCTAGGATTAATATTTCCTGTATAAACCTGAATTACACAGCATTTGCAAAGCACTGTGGATACAGCAGAACATGTCTTCTTCCAATGTGGCACAATCCTTTATTGTCCCAGACAGGCCCATTCACGGCTTAACACAGCAACAGTAAAACAAGGGATCTTTTTTTCTTCCCCCTTTACCCATCATCCTACAGAGGCTCGCTTGAATATTCAAACCTTTTCCATTGTCTTTTCTGTGTTTTGTTCATTGTTTGTTGTGCTGTCATTTCTCTGTTTGCCTCCTGAACTTCAAAGAAAGGCTTATGTCAGTTTATGATGAAATAGAGGGAGCAGGCTAGAAGAACAAATACGAAAAAAAAGAGAAGGCAAAAAAAAAAGCCTTCCGTCAGAACGGCCCTGCCTCAGAATGCGTGCTTATTAATGGCTGTTGGATAAATCAATGGCCTATAATTAAATTCAAACAGTGTGATTCCTTCCCTGTGCTGCTGGAAGCCTGGCTCCACAGATTGCTCTCTGCTGTGCCTAAGGTGACCCCAATTCCCATGGTCCTTTGACTGGAGGGTGTCACAGATCCAATACTCAGCCATGCATAACACTAGTGCGCCGCCAAGCCCACGAGGCAATCAAATAGTGCACCGGCGAAATGTTGACACTGATCCCGTTTGATATATCTGAAGTGTGACAAAGGCGTTTTTTGCTGCGCCGGATATTAAAGGGGTACGCAAGCGAGGATGACACGACTGCTTCCCCAAGAATGTGAGGAAGGAAAGGGATGTTCAAAACAGCAGCCTGTCCCTTCAGAGTGCGATCCATCCAGCTGTTGCCATCCCGCCCCCCTCCTCGTCTTCAAAGGTAGGCTAGGCAAGGCAGGATCTGCTTGGATGTAGTGGGAGGATGTCGCTGGTAATCACCTGCAGGCTCAAGGCACAGATGGCGCAAACATGGGCAAGATGTCGAAGAAGTCTCATTGACATACTGTAGGACAAGGGTCGGCAAACTTTTTGACTCGGGGGCCACATTGGGTTAGAAAAATTTGGCGGGTAGACAGGCATGTATGTATGTATATATGTATATATGTATGTATATATGTATATATGTATTTATATATGTATATATATGTATGTTTGTATGTTTGTATGTATATATGTATTTATATATGTATATATGTATGTTTGTATGTATATATATATATGTATATATATACATAAAGAATATATATATATACTTATATATATATACATATATACATACAAACATACATATATACATATATAAATACATATATACATATACACATACATACATATATACAAATACATATATATATACACACATATATTTATATATGTATACATATATACGGTATATACATAGATATTTATATACGTATACATATACAAATACATATATATATACTTTATATATATATATATATATATACATATATATATATATATATGTATATATATATATATATATATATATATATATATATATATATATATATATATATATATATATATAGACAGACAACATTCACACACTAGGGCCAATTTAGTCTATATATATATATATATATATATATATATATATATAAATCAATCAATCAATGTTTACTTATATAGCCCTAAATCACTAGTGTCTCAAAAGGCTGCACAAACCACTACGACATCCTCGGTAGGCCCACATAAGGGCAAGGAAAACTCACACCCAGTGGGACGTCGGTGACAATGATGACTATGAGAACCTTGGAGAGGAGGAAAGCAATGGATGTCGAGCGGGTCTAACATGATACTGTGAAAGTTCAATCCATAATGGATCCAACACAGTCGCAAGAGTCCAGTCCAAAGCGGATCCAACACAGCAGCGAGAGTCCCGTTCACAGCGGAGCCAGCAGGAAAACATCATATGAGTTAAATACAATTAAATCTATAAGGACTGGTGGGCATTGTGGTTCGATTACCTCGAGGATGCGTTGACGTGAACACAACAAAGGTAGGATCTTAAAATATTTGTTTAACAAAAAGGGAGCTCTGAACAGAAATACTGGAGCTAACAAAAGGCAAAGTATGACACTTCTCTTTTATAAAGTCAAACTTTACAGCAGATATAGGGATCCACATTAACAGCTGGCCAGGACAGATTAAAAAAACTAAATCCAGGCAGGATCCGTAGTTTGGGGAAAAGTGAAATGCAATACCACTGAATTTCTTTCCGATCCGATACAGATTTAAATTGAGGTTGGTATCTGCGATACCGACCCGATATCGATACTTTGTGCAAATACACTAAATGTGTCGGCTAAAATTTCAAAAAATGTGTGTTTTCAAAGAATAACATATAAAACAACAGTACACATTTTGGGGAAAAAAAGCAGAAAATCGGAATGTAATGAGAAGAAGCTGACAATTTAGAAATAATAATAATATAAGAAGTCATCCGTAACACAACATTTTGTCTTTAAATTTCTATATCTGGCTTTAGCAATTTTTTTTTATAAAAAAGTTTAGACACCCCTAATCTAAAATACCAGAAGCTTTCAAACTAAAAGTAAAATATTCTTTAAATATAAACCAAGTTTAGTTAGTTTATTTAACAACATAAAATAATACTAACTCATGAAGTAATACATTGCAAAAATACAGCACGAATAATAAACACTGTTAAACATGTAACTGAACATTAATATTTTCGTAAAGGCAGAATTCTTGACACACTAGGTTATGCAGTTACACAATCATATTATTTTTACTGCATTCTTTCATGGTAAAAAAAAAAGGTCAAAAAGTAAGAAAAAAGTACAAAAAAAATGGTATGTAATGAGACAAAGTTACAATGTTCTGCTTGATCATTATTAATAATATACTTAGTCATCTATAATACAAAGCTGACACAATATCTGCTTTTAACATATTTTGAAATAAAAAAATATCAATATGGCCTCCGCATACTTTGAATCTTCAGTATGTGGCCCTTGGTGGAAGAAAATTAGACACCCCTGAACTGAAGTATCAAAAGTATTGATATTTTGATCTGAGAATCAGTATCCGAGCATAAATATCTGGTATCGGAGATATCAATATTTCAGTATCCATCTGCAAATTGGGCACAACCCCTGCTGCAGGACATAGTTTCCACCAAGAAAAGCCCATCCATCCATCCATTTTTTACCACTTGGGGTCGCGGGGGTCGCTTGAGCCCATCTCAGCTGCATTCGGGTGGAAGGTTGTGTACACCCTGGACAAGTCGCCACCTCATCGCAGTGCCAAGAAAAGCAATCTTTCGATTTCCATTGTCATACTTTTTGACCGACGGAAGTGATCACACTTCATTGAACCCTCCGGAGATAGACTAGTATCGTCATATCTGAGCTGTCTGAGAGGATTTCTGGCATTTAGCTGCCTCTTTCCTTTATATGCTAGTGAGTGTACTTTCACACAGCAACACCACAAACCGACAGCTTCGTGAAAACATCAAAGCTAGTGTGACATATAAAATACTTCTCTGACATCAGCGATTGCAACTAAGGCTGTTAAATTTAAGGAGGTGATCAATCAAAAAACAATGATCACATTGATCACCTGCTGTATTTTGTACTTTTATCCCACGCTTTGAACACTGCGGTTCATAAAACAGTGTAGCTAATTTATTTTTCTTTTCTATCGGCCATACTGTTTTGTACTTAAAAAATCGTTTTTATATAACACCGACAGACACTGAAAAGATGTGTTATTGTTCATGCTATGGCGCCCACTTTTGGACGAGATCTCTTACTGCAGGTGCTGGTGGTTGAAAATGTACTTCCTGTTTCGTGCTTTGAACTGGATGTTTAAATTCTGTTTCATCTACTATTTGTCCATAGCGATTCTGCTTGAAAGGATTCTTCATTCTTTACTCCAAACAATGTTTGTAAGTTGTACAATACAACGAAAACAAGTCACTCTTACTAAACCGTCCCATACGTGATGTCTGTAGGAATGTTTTCATGCGTAATTGTACATGATATTGTCAAGATCAAGCCAGCTTTTACAACTGTCTGTGTTAGCATTATTAACTTACAGGGCATTATTTTTGCATTGTTTCAGTTTCATAAATTCCCCAAAACGTCAGTGGTTATTGAGTCTGTTTAGCTGATTAGAGGGCTAGCTTTTGCAGCTGGTGGGTCCCTGAGGATGACTTCTGTTTTGTTTCACTGCCGTGTGACAGTCAAAATTTGGAAACAATTAAGTTATGTTAATAAACATTTACAAAATCTTTCAGACCGGTATATTCTGAGCTTTTTAGTCCGGTGAGGCTAATAAATACAAATATTTACATCTTTTATATTTTGAAGGGTGCGACTGAAATACCGGTACACCCAATAGCCCAGAAAACACAATATAAACGCAGATACATTTTGACTGTACCTTTATGCTCCTTTACCATTTTTTGATTGATTGATTGAGACTTTTATTAGTAGATTGCACAGTACAGTTCATATTCCGTACAATTGACCACTAAATGGTAACACCCGAATAAGTTTTTCAACTTGTTTAAGTTGGGGTCCACGTTAATCAATTCATGGTAACTGTGGATGGGTACCTAAAAGCAGGTCAGTGACTACACCAGTGCAAATATGAGTGAAAAGACAACAACAAATGATGATCCAGAAATATATATTTTTGAATCTGAATGTAAGGAGGATGAGCTACACATTTTAGAGACTGGGTGCTAAGCAGATTGAGTGAAACACTAAACAAGCCCAACTCATGCTAAACAAAATACAAACATGACTAAACAGTTACATGCAATGTCCACTCTCACTTGGATGCCAACTGATGGGATGGTTGTATCTTTCAGCAAAAGACTTGTAAATAATCCTCACTCCTTATGGCCACAACCTTCTACAAAAAAACACCAGTGAAGTTGGCACATTGTTTAAATCGTACATAAAAGAAGAATATATTGATTTGCAAATCGATTTCAAACTATACTCAATTGAATAGACTGCAAAGAAAAGATACTTAGTTAAAACTGGAAAACTTGGTTATTTTTTTTGCAAATATTAGCTCACTTGGAATTTAATGCCAGCAACATGTTTCAAAAAAGCTGGCACAAGTGGCACAAAAGACAGAGAAAGTTAAGGAATGCTGATCAAACACTTATTTGGAACATCCCGCAGGTGAAAAGGGTAATTGGGAACAGGTGGGTGCCATGATTAGGTATAAAAGCAGCTTTCATGAAATGCTCAGTCATTCACAAACAAGGATGGGGCGAGGGTCACCACTTTGTAAACAAATGTGTGAGCAAATTGTTTAAGAACAACATTTCTCAACCAGTTATTGTAAGGAATTTGGAGATTTCACCAACTACGGTCCGTAATATCATGAAAAGTTTCAGAGAATCTGAATAAATCACTGCACGTAAGCAGCAATGCTGAAAACCAACATTGAATGCCCGTGACCTGCGGTACTGCATCCAAAACTGACATCAGTGTGAAAAGGATATCACCACATGGGCTCAGGAGCACTTTAGAAAACCACTGTCAGTAACTACAGTTGGTCACTACAACTGTAAGTGCAAGTTAAAACTGTACTATGCAAAGCCAAAGCCATTTATGTATCAACAACACCCAGAAACGACGAGTTCATCTAAGATGAACCGATGCAAATTGGAAAAGTGTTTTGATGTCCAATTACCTACATTGTTAGCCGCCACTTACTAGCAGTTGTTAATTATTCCTAAAAACACAGAAAAGAGAAAGTGCGTTCTTGTCTCACATAAGGATCGTGAAAAATAGCGGCCAAAGCGACAAAGTTATTTGGGAACTCGGACTAATTTAGCGCATGTAAAAATGTATAGTGACTGACATAGCAGCACATGTGTCCGCCCCAGGATTCTTGATTCATTTCCTGTCATTTTTATTCAGACTCGAGTTGTGTTTCACAGTTTCACTTCAAGGAGAACACAGCTGGTGCCGAATATTACTCTTGTGCTGCCATGACTTAAAATGATCAGACAGTGCCAGAGACGGGCATTTGAAGTTTCCAGCGGGATACACGGAAGATAAACCTGATATATTTTAGTTGGCGCGAGCGCGCGGCTGTCACTAAGATCAGGTGCAAAGCCTGTTAGCTTTTCTCTGAGCTCCACATGAAGGGAACTTGGTTCAAGTCATTAGGTTTATTGATGTTTCCTGCGGAGAATTTTCATGCTCGTCAAGCTTCCAAATACATCAAACATATCAGGAGGTAGATAAAAAATGTCCCTATTTCTTAATACTCCTTGCATGCTCCTGAATCAGCGCCCGAGTTTGTCCTTCACAAGAGACAGGTAACCCTGCCAAGACCCAGTAATTAGTGCAGATGGAGACTAGAATACTCGCTACCCCTCCCTGTAGAAATGCCAAAGGAAGCAATCTATAAATTCCTGCATATTAATGCAATTTAAAACCACTCCAGACACCTTGCTGGAGGCGAGTAATATAAAAAAAGTTTAGACTACCTGGCACGTAACTGCTGATACAACATGACTTCCTGCCCAAACACTACTTCCACCATTAAACACACTGACACACACACACACACACACACACACACACACACACACACACACCCTCACACACACATACACACACACACATGCACACACACACACACACACACACACACACCAAAGTAACTTGATCATTTACAGTGGGGCAAAAATATATTTAGTCAGCCACCGATTGTGCAAGTTCTTCCACTTAAAATGATGACAGAGGTCTGTAATTGTCATCATAGGTACACTTCAACTGTGAGGGACAGAATGTGAAAAAAAAATCCAGGAATTCACATTGTAGGAATTTTAAAGGGTTTATTTGTAAATTATGGTGGAAAATAAGTATTTGGTCAACCATTCAAAGCTCTCACTGATGGAAGGAGGTTTTGGCTCAAAATCTCACGATACATGGCCCCATTCATTTTTTCCTTAACACCGATCAATCGTCCTGTCCCCTTAGCAAAAAAACAGCCCCAAAGCATGCTGTTTCCACCCCCATGCTTCACAGTAGGCATGGTGTTCTTGGGATGCAACTCAGTATTCTTCTTCCTCCAAACACGACAAGTTGAGTTTATACCAAAAAGTTATATTTTGGTTTCATCTGACCACATGACATTCTCCCAATCCTCTGCTGTATCATCCATGTATCCATTTTGGTATAAAATCAACTTGTCGTGTTAAGGAAAGAATGAATGGGGCCATGTATCGTGAGAGTTTGAGCCAAAACCTCCTTCCATCAGTGAGAGCTTTGAATGGTCGACCAAATACTTATTTTCCACCATAATTTACAAATAAATTCTTTAAAATTCCTACAATGTGAATTCCTGGATTTTTTTACATTCTGTCTCTCACAGTTGAAGTCTACCTATGATGAAAATTACAGACCTCTGTCATCATTTTAAGTGGGAGAACTTGCACAATCGGTGGCTGACTAAATACCACTGTATAACCCTTTTTCGGAAAATGCTGTCAAAATTCTGACCTTGGGCTTTACAACTAGATTCCTATTAGGGCTGTGTGATATATCCAGTTTGTAAGATGTATCGAAATATTTTTAAATAAGATATGAATTAATAAAATATCGTAATATCCATGCATCGACCCATTTTTGACTGCTTGTCCCTTTTTGGAGTTGTGGCGGGTGCTCGATATACGTTTAAAATTACCAAATGCCCCCTTTTTGATGTTTTCCTTGTTCTCCCCCGTTCCCCTCCATGGGGGACTAAACAGAATCATAATCCATCCATCCATCCATCCATTTTCTACCACCAATTCCCTTTGGGGTTGCGGGGGGCGCTGGTGCCTATCTCAGCTACAATTGGGCGGAAGGCGGCGTACACCCTGGACAAGTCACCACCTCATCGCAGGGCCAACACAGATAGACAGACAACATTCACACTCACATCCACACACTCGGGACCATTTAGTGTTGCCAATCAACCTAACCCCAGGTGCTTGTCTTTGGAGGTGGGAGGAAGCCGGAGTACCCGGAGGGGACCCACGCAGTCACGGGGAGGACATGCAAACTCCACACAGAAAGATCCCGGGCCCGGGATTGAACCCAGGACTACTCAGGACCTTAGTATTGTGAGGCAGACGCACTAACCCCTCTTTGACCATGCTGCCCAGAATCAGAATCAGAAATACCTTCCAGAGGGGGAAATTTAGATTTTAAGCACAATTCCATTGAAGAGCAGACAAACATTACAGGGAGACAGAACAGGATCGCTGGCGGGTCTGCCAACTTCCGGCGCCCCTTAAAAAAAGGTGAGAAACAGGTAAACGCAGGGAGGGGGGAGAGAAAAAAAAATTCAGTCCAAGCCGGGGCCCCTGGAGAGGTGGTCCGGACTGAGGCAAATGAAGAATAAAAAACTCATAGCCATAGCACACATACACATATGTGTAAGAAGGAAACATCAAACATTAAACAACACAAAGGACATTAAAGACCTTAAAAGAGCAGAGCTGATGCAACCAGCCATTTCTACATACAGCTAGAAAAAAACCCCGAAAAAACATATACACTGTAGTAGCCTCTGCGGTGTTCCACGCCATCGTCTGCTGGGTTGAGGTGAGCATGGCTAGAGACAGGAGCAAACCCAACAAAGCAACCAAGAGAGCCGACTACTAATTCTCGGCCAGTGTCCAGTCCGCATGGATGAGTGAGGATGCCCTCCTCTTCCTCCATCCAAGACGTGCTTGCACGTATAAAAACATGAATGGTTGGTTGTTTACTATGATGAGTTACGATTGATTAAAGACTGTCCAATCAGAGGCAAGATAGAGCGGGTCATTTAACCAGGAAAGGGAAATCACAAAGTGTCTGTCTGCAAATGTATTTATTTATTTGAGTTTGATACATTTTGTATTATTTACATAGCTATGTTATTCATTTTACGTAGAAATAATATTTTTCTATTCAATTTATGTTATGTAATTTTGTACTACTTAAACAGTTTATTTTCTGTGCTGTTAATACCCATTTAGACTGAGAGCCACTGACTGTTTACAGCAGTATTTTTCAACCTTTTCTGAGCCAAGGCACATATTTTTTATTGAAAAAATCCAGAGGCACACCACTAGCAGAAAACATTACAAAATTAAACTAAGCAGCCGATATTGACAGCAAAAAACGTTCTCGCAATTGTTGGATATGAAGTGAAACCATAACTAACCATGCATCAGTATAGCTCTTGTCTCAAAGTGAGTGTATAATCACGACTTGTCACATCACACTGTGACTTATTTTGAGTTTTTTGGTGTTTTCCTGTGTAGTATTTTAGTTCTTGTCTTGCGCTCCTATTTTGGTGTTGATTGTCATGTCATGTACTTTGTGGACGCCATCTGCTCCACACGCTGTAAGTCTTTGCTGTCATCCAGCATTCTGTCATCCAGCCAGTTCAGTTTTAGCTTCATTTTGCATAGCCATTCCTAAGCTTCAATGCCTTTTTCTTAGCGGCACTCGCCTTTTATTATTTTTTGTTTAAGCGTTAGGTACCTTATGTACCAGCAAACCATCGTCGTCGTTCCCGACAGCCATTAGCTACCTGCTGCCACCTACTGATATTGAAGAGTATTACACGGTTACTCTGCCAGACACTTAACAACGGCACATTTGCGGATTATAATTACTTTTTTAAATTCAATTAGGTGAAATTACATAATCTCCCACGGCACACTAAACAATATCTCACGGTTGAAAAACATTGGTTTACAGTACAGTCGTCATTCACTTCAATTTCACTGAATATCACTCAAAAATGAACACCTTTATATGTATACTTTCACCAAAAAATATATCGAGATATATATCGAGTATTGAGTTTAAGTAAAAATATATCGGGATATACTCTTTCGTCCATATCGCACAGACCTGGTTTTTATCAATAATTTAGTGGTCATCTGAAAAGCTATTTTAAGTTGGGTCATCTTTCTGCACCAATGTCGCTGCACTTCCGTCCATTTTTACCCCCTTGGTTTTAGAAGATTTCGTTAGAGATTCCATTAGCATGAGAAAGCCGTTTGGTAATTGTCTTCACCCGACTGAGTGATCCCTGGATGGAGGATTAGGCCCAGAGAAAGCCGTACTTCAACTGGAAGCACAGATGCTGCCCATAGCCACCCGCTCCAGATTAGATTAGACTGCAGTGGGATGGAAGCCGTATATTTTAAGCAACTTTATAGATAAATTGTGGACAGGAGGTTAAAAACAATACACTTTTGTGTGCAAATTTCCTCAAATTGTTTCGCAGGGGGTGAAAATACAGTATAGTTTTAATCTCCTCATATCTCCTGAAAAAGAGGATTGCAGAAAGGCAGAATTCTCTCCTCTCTCTGGGATCTACACAGACTGACTACAGTATTTAGAGCTGCATCTCCCTAAATCATTCCCCCGGGCCACCCTGTCCGTCGCTAATCTGCCCGCCACCACCCACTCATAAGGAGGTGTCACATTTCTGGCACTCTTCCACAGGATAAGCGCTTCAAACACCAGAGCTTCTCCTCTTGACCTTTCCACGGAGATGATCGATTAACCCCATTGGATTTATTCCATCAACAGGCGGCCATCACATCAAAAAGGCAAAGAATTTGCCTCAGAGGCAAACCTGAAATCCATATAAGCTTCATGAGGGCTCCATTTTTCTATTGGCTCTGGCAATCCACTTCTAACGGAGCATTAATAAGAATTTGTTTTTTTTTCGGAGGCTGTTTGTTATCTGAATGACTGCAGCTACTTTAATTGCTGAAGCAAATGACGACGACAACAACGTTCAAATGCAATCTGTCGTCCTTTGAAGCTACTGTTTAGCGAGCGAATCCTGCCAGAAAAGCCTGAAAAGTGTAAATTATAATTATAATAACATGGATCTCAGCCTTTAAGTTGCAATTTGTGCAATCAGTAGTGTGCACTAGGACAAAAAAAAGAAGTAAACACATTAAAAGAAGCGATCTGTTAGGGCTGGTCCGATAAAATGATGTGAATTTATATCGCAATTGAGGCCTCATCGATATCAATATAAAATGTGTTAAACATTCAATATATATATATAAAGTACGTATATATATATATATATATATATATATATATATATATATATATGTATATATATATTTGTAATATATATACCAATACATACATATATATATAAATATTAACATACATTTATAAATACATAAACACATAAATATATATATATATATACATACAGTATATGTATATACTGTGTATATATATATAGAACATATATGTATATCTTATATACATACATAATATATATATATTGAATATATATATATATATCTACATATATATACATATATATATATATGTACACACACATTTATTGTATATATACTGTATATATATATATATATATATATATATATATATATATATATACTGTATATATATATATATATATATATATATATATATATATATATATATATACAGTATATATACAATAAATGTCCTATCCTATCCTATATACATACATAATATATATATATATTGAATATATATATATATATATATATATATATCTACATATATATGCATATATATATATATACACACACATTTATTGTATATATACTGTATATATATATATATATATATATATACTGTATATATATATATATATATATATATATATATATATATATATATATATATATATATACAAATATATATCTATATATAGCGCAAACGCGCTCAGGATGTGGTCAGTGAGCAATGGGAGGGACATGCTAAATTGCCAATCACAAAACAGTATAAGCTATCACGTTCGGTTGCGCTATCTTGCTTTATAGCTGTTGATTCTCTGCATGGAGTGAGAAGAGAAATGAAAAATTTGTAATGCAGAGATCAAATAAATTTTGGATAAAACAGGAAAAGTCACTTCCACAGTATGGCAGTTTTGGGGATTTTTTCAAATGGACCGTAGTCCTAAACCGCGCTCATCATTTCTTTTTAACTCTCGTCCGTTAGGTAGGAACTTAAGTGCAGGACTGTAGAAATAACATAAATGATAAAATATAACAAATGTGTTACTTTTAAATTGTAATTTGGTCTAATACTATTTAAATAATAAGTACTACATAACATAAATTAATTTCCATACTTAAATGAGAATAAATAAATGTTACACTTCTGGCAGTAAACCTGCAAAAAATGTTCTTCTTGGGTTACTCAATGATTACATTTTCACACTTTGCATTCATTTGTTACACTTTATTAAACATTTCTTACATATTCCTTATTTTTGCACCTTCATTTTAAGATGTTATTGTTAAGTGTTTATTGTGATTTTAGAACTTGATTGAGTGTTTCCATGGTCGTACTGACATTTACTTTCTTTTCTGCCTTGATTGCTGAGGGGATTAACAGCCAAGAAAGGTTCCATTGGAAATAAAAATGTTAAAACATTTCTTTTTTCCGGCAGTCCATATTTTCCTTAGGTCATAAAACCTATCAATAATTCTCAAAATCAATTAGTATATACAAAACTTATATTGTGATACAATTTCCAGCCATATCGTATGAACAATGTTCTATTAACAGCCACGTATACAGAGCTCCAGGCTAAATTTGGACCCTAAGCAGAAATAATTATTTCATTAACGTGAAATGACTTTCATACATTTTAAGATAAACAAATTAAACAATTGTGAATAGTTGAATAAATAATTAAATATCAAATGTTGAATACAATTTTTTGTACAAAATAACAAATTTAACAATAAGTTGTTTGACTTCCTGGCACATCTCTAGCCTAGTTTTTAAAACCAGCACCAACACTACGCGACCACAGGAGAAAATAAGAATGTCTATGAAATTCTGCAATTGTATTCTTATCAGTGACAGAGCAGGAAGGGGCTACAAAAAAAGTTTGCTGTAAAATTTCATGTGAAGTACCCTATCATTCATTGACATTTTACATGTGCTTATTCAAGCAAACAGGGTCCTATACACAGCGTGTAATCTGTGTTTTGCATGTGTAGCACACATTAAACTAAGCTTTGATTTTGTCTTGAGTGTGTGTGGTCTAAAAAAAGCAAAACTTTGAAAACATGACATACTATATTTTCTGGGCTGTAGAGCGCGCCGGTATTTAAGCCGCACCCACCAAATTTTAGAAGAAAAACATGTTTTTTACATACATAAGCCGCAGATATATTCGGTGAAAAAGATTTTGTAATTTTTCTTTTTTTTTTTAATATACCTTAATTTTTTCCAAACGGTGCCTATAACATGGCAGTAAAACTGCTGATCAAACAAAACATAGTTGACCCACTAGCTGCGGAAGCTACCTCTTTAATCAGCTAAACAGTTTATCAACTCAATTCAATAACTCCACACTGACGTCTTGGTGGATTTACAAAACTGAAACAATATAAAAAGAACGCTATTGTAAGTTAATAATACTAACACAGAACGTGTAAACATCCTAGTATATTCGCACATGCTAACGATGTTAACTTGATTGAATTACGATAGCATGAACACATTTGCATTAAAATACTTCTCGAGACATCACACATAGACAGTTCAGTAAGTATGATATGTTTAAGTTACATTGTAAAATGCACAACTGTTGATTGGAAAAATCCATTCGAGCAATACGATTATGGAAGGTTATACATCCGGCACAAAACGGGAAGAACATTGTCAACCTGCAGCACCTGCAGTGAGTGAAGTTGTCCAAACGATGGCGCCATAGCACAAACAATAACACACCTTTTCGGTGTCTCTGCCAGTTTACCGCGTTATAAGGCGCACTGCTGATGAATGCTCTATTATCGATCATTTTTCATAAACATCGCACACCGGATTATAAGGCGCATTACAAGAGGCATATTATATATATATTTTTACATAACATGTAATGGTGGTTCTTTGGTCAAAATATTGCATAGATTATGTTTTACAGATCAAACCGCTTTCTGACAGTCGCTTCAGGATGTGCCGTTTTATGGGCGTTTTTTTTTACGAGGCTCACCTTCGACAGCGTCATCTCATATCTTTGTTGTAGTTGTGTAGCGTGCAAGGACGGGAGTGGAAGAAGTGTCAAAAGATGGAGCTAACTGTTTTAAAGACATTAAGACTATACTTAAATCAAAAACCGAGCAGCCTCTTCTCATCCGGAAACAACAACATCGGAAATGTGTCCCGTGAAAAAACGTTCGGCCGGAACTCTCTAATAACTAAAGTTCCTTGGGTGAATAATGTAAACTCACAATTATTTTAGATTGTATGTTTTAGAATTTTTATGGTGAGTTTACTGACAGATATAAGTATGAAATTTAAACTACTTTTTATTACAAATTGTAACAGTGGAGGATGAATTTCACATAACAAAAAGATAGAGAAAAAGAAGAAACTTATTGACTACGGTGTCCCACAGACTACAAAGGCGAACACGCACAATTTTTCAGGACATATACGGATCCTAAATACAGATCAGCAGGTACCAGAAGGTAACAAACATTGCTTTTGCATAATATTGCGAAACAAAACGGCAGATAATACGTCTTACTTTTTACACACACCATAATAATACTTGTATGTTTGATACGCCGACAATCCTTCAAGCGGTGCGGCTTCATAGCTTACCAAAGTCATACTAAAACATTTTGCTAGATTGGTTGCTATGTTTCCGGTTGGTCGTAAAAGTGTTGGTCATGTGTTTGTACCCTGCTCAAATCTCTCAGTAAAGTTATTCATTGGATTATGTCTTTTGTTTTGAACTTTATTACACCTTGGAGCGCTTTTTCCCGTCCGTTGTTTTCTTGCTTTCGCTAACTGCGCCTAATGACTGAACTACGTGACGACGTTTCTTGTGATGTCTCACGGAGCATTTCTGGTCGGGACGGATTCGAATAAAGAACCAACTCTTTTTCTTTCCTATAGTGGTCTCGATAACGGGTACTGGTTATCAAAAAGAGGCCCGAGTCCGAGGACTCAGTACTTTTCTTATCGAACAACCGGGAAAACCGGTTTCGAGTATCATCCCTACTCAGGAGCGACTTATGAGTGAAATTATTAACACATTACCGTAAAATATCAAATAATATTTTTTAGCTCATTCACGTAAGAGACTAGACGTATAAGATTTAATGGGATTTAGCAAATAGGAGTGACAGATTATTTGGTTAACATATAGCATGTTCTATATGTTATTTGAATGACTCTTACCATAATATGTTACGTTAACATACCAGGCACCTTCTCAGTTGGTTATTTATGGCTCATATAACGTACACTTATTCAGCCTGTTCTTCACTATTCTTCATTTATTTTAAATTGCCTTTCAAATGTCTATTCTTGGTATTGGGTTTTATCAAATCAATAACCCCCCCAAAATGCGACTTATTTGTGTTTTTTCCCTTCTTTATTATGCATTTTCGGCAGGTGCGACTTATACTCCGGAGCGACTTATACTCCGAAAAATACGTTTTTTGTTGAATACAAAAGATTATGCCCGTTAGCGTAGAAAAAGCTTTAAAATTCTTAAGCCGCAGAGTTCAAAACCTACTCAGTGGCCTAGTGTCCGCTCAGAGATCGGTAGGTTGTGAGTTCAAACCCCTAGCGAGTCATACCAAAGACTATATAAATGGGACCCATTACCTCCCTGTTTGGCACTCAGCATCAAGGGATAGAATTGGGGGTTGAATCCCCAAAAATGATTTCCGGGCGCGGCCACCACTGCTACCCACTGCTCCCCTCACCTCCCGGGGGTTGATCATGGGGATGGGTCAAATGCAGAGGACAAATTTCACAATGATTGGTACTTTACTTTACTTTAAAACGTGAGGTTAAAGTAGGTACATACAGTGCAACGCTTCCATCGCAACCCAAAATGGCAAAAAGAGAAAGTTAATTAAGTCACTGGTGGGATGGAGCCTACCCTGGGAGACACTGTGGTGTACGCCAGTCAATCGCAGGGCAGAAACCAGAAAATCAATTCACCTATCTACATTTTTATCTGCATTTACATTCAAATATGTGTCCTTGTTTACCACATGTTCCCGCCTGTCCTCAAAGATTAAACCGACAATTTTTTGCATAATCCTTCCAGGTAAGACAAACAAACCAACAGTGCTCCAAACAGTATCCCTCGCCTTTAGTACACATGCAGGAAGCTGGAGAAGCATGCCTTTCCAGGACGCTCCGTAAGCTAAAGTGAGAGAGTATATGACCACAGTAAAAAGCTCCATTGCTCTCTGAGCCATTAAGTTAAGTTACAACGCTGTTGGCTTCCTGTTTTCACGCTCCGATGCCTCCTACATGCCTTTTGGAATAGGAACAAAAGCAGCCAATCAACAGAACAAAGACGACAAAGAGCATTTCAACTGCAACAAATTACACTTCACTTCGAATTCCATTTGGGAGTTAGAAGGGGAAAAGGAATACAGTCTGTAACCAGTTTCATTTGAGTGCATCTCTTTCTTGATGAGCCTCCTCTTGCTCGTGATCACGGCGGCCAGTTAGCCGCTTTGTGCTAATCACATCCTATTAGAATAATGAGGAAACGCCACCAATCCCGCATGCCCATTCCGCCTGCATCCTTGACTGGAGACCCTCTGATAGACACAAATTCCTGCTCCATCTATAAAGCTCCTCTCATGCATTTTTAATAGAATCTATTACTTTAGGATTAAATTATAAAAGACTGTCCTCCTTAAATGTTTCATAGTTTGCATAATTGGTACCAAGGCCTGGATGTGAACCATAAAATAGCCAGTTTGTACAGGACGCCGCTTTAGTTGCAGCCAGACAAAGCAAGCAAATGCTGCACACTGGAGCATGCATGTACTGTAAGAGCGGGGCCATTATCGATTTAAGTTCACTGCCCTGGAGAGCGAGGTGACGAGGAGCTCAGCACTGGGCATGAAGCTAACACTAAAGCCTGGATTATGCTTCCGCGTAGTCATTACGCCATCCCCACTGACACCGTCCTGATCCATTTATAGCTTATAGCATGGGTGTCAAACTCTGGCCTGCGGGCCAAATTTGGCCCGCCGTGTAATTTCATTTGGCCCTTGAGGCAATATCAAATTAACATTAGAGCTGGCCCGCCGCTGTAGCACCGCATTCACCACTAATACTCATACTCGGCAACCCTCCCGATTTTCCCGGGAGACTCCTGAAGTTCAGTGCCCCCCCCCGAATTTCTCCCGATTTCCACCCGGACAATAATATTGGGGGCGGGCCGTAAAAGCACTGCCTTTGGCGTTCTCTACATGTCGCCAAGTCCGCTTTTCCTCCATACAAACAGCGTGCCGGCCCACTCACATAATATATGCGGCTCATACACACACACACACAAGTGTATGCAAGCATACTTGGTCAACAGCCATACAGGTCACACTGAGGGTGGCCGTATAAAAAACTTTAACACTGTTGCAAATATACGCCACACTGTGAACCCACAGCAAACAAGAATGACAAACACATTTCGGGAGAACATCCACACCGTAACACAACATAAACACAATATAAACACAACCGAACAAATACCCAGAACCCCTTGCATCACTAACTCATCCGGTACGCTACAATATACACCCCCGCTACCACTAAACCCAGACCCAACTCAAACCCGCCGCCGAAAAGAGGCATTCAATTTGTATTTTTATTATATTTGATATGCCATTGATATTTTTTAATTATTATTATTTACAACTCGATTTTGCATGTCACTATAAAGTTATATAAGCCTTGCTTGCTCAATATTCAATGCAAAACTTGTTTGGGTCCCTATTAAAGGATTAATTTGTTCAACCTCGGCCCGCGGCTTCGTTCAGTTTAAAATTTTGGCCCACTCTGTATTTGAGTTTGACACCCCTGGCTTATAGGGTTGACTGTGTGCCGTGCAATTCTATGCCGAAGAGCTAGGGGTGGTGTGTTACGAGAGGAAACTCATTGAGCAACCACACCTCTTCCACTTTTAGCTGTGTGTCAAAATTAGGGACGTAAAATGCCGATACACAGTACAGGCAAAATGCTTTTTCTTTATTTTCATGACTATTTACATTGTAGATTGTCACTGAAGGCATCAAAACTATGAATGAACACATGTGGAGTTATGTACTTAACAAACAAGGTGAAATAACTGAAAACATGTCTGTCTATCTGTGTTGGCCCTGCGATGAGGTGGCGACTTGTCCAGGGTGTACCCCGCCTTCCGCCCGATTGTAGCTGAGATAGGAGCCAGCGCCCCCCGCGACCCTAAAAAGGGAATAAGCGGTAGAAAATGGATGGATGGATGTTTTATATTTCCAGTTTCTTCAAAATAGCCACCTTTTGCTCTGATTACTGCTTTGCACACTCTTGGGATTCTCTCGATGAGCTTCAAGTACCGTTGTATTGTACCATATGTCTTGGCAAGAAATCTGCGTTCTAACTACTCCGGCTTATTAGTCATTGCCAGAGCCCAAAAACAGTCTGTGAGCTAGAGAGCATTTTCTATTCGGGCTCCAGTACTCTGGAATGCCCTCCCGGAAACAGTTAGATTTACTACCTCAGGAGGAGCATTTAAGTCCCATCATTATACTAATTTGTATACGCTAGCTTTTATATAGACCCCCCTTTTAGATCAGTTGATCCGCCGTCTGTTTTCTGGTTATTAGGTGGCCACAGATGACGCGCATAGCTGTTCAAACTCGGGACCCGGGGTGGACCACCTCTTCTATGCATCAGTTGGGGACGTCTCTGCATAGATGATCATCTGCTCGATGATCTTGAATAGATCTTGAATAGATCATCCAGCAGTGGATGATGATCCACTGCTGGCCCCACTATGACTGGACTCTCACACTATTGACTAGATCCACTCAACGGCCATTGCACCGTTGAGTTTCTCGTTGTATCTCATTGGGTTGAGTTTTTTCTTGCCCTGATGTGGGATCTGAGCCGAAAATGTTGTTGTGGCTTGTGCAGCCCTTTGAGACACTTGTGATTAAGGGCTATTTAAACAAACTTTGATTGATTGATTGACTTTGAAGCACACCTGTGAAGTGAAAACCATTTCAGGTTACTACCTTGTAAAGCTCATTGAGAGAATCCAAGGATTGTGCAAAAGCAGTAATCAGAGCAAAGGTTGACTATTTTGAAGGAACTAGAATATAAATCATGTTTTCAGTTATTTCATCTTTTTTTGATTAAGTACATAACTCCCCATGTGTTCATTCATAGTTTTGATGGATTGATTGAAACTTTTATTAGTAGATTGCACAGTACAGTACATGCATGGTTATACCTGCATTGTCCTTTCCATCCTTACACTTTCCATCATTGTAACTAAGCTACTGTGTTGAACAATTTCCCTTGTGGATCATTAAAGTTTGTCTAAGTCTAAGTCCAAGTCTAATATTTCGTACAATTGACCACTAAATGGTAACACCCGAATAAGTTTTTCAACTTGTTTAATTCGGGGTCCACGTTAATCAATTAATGGTAAAATGATGCCTTCAGTGACAATCGACAATGTAAATAGTCATGAAAATAAAGAAAACACATTGAATGAGAAAGTGTGTCCAAACTTTTGGCCAGTACAGTATCGTATATCGACTGATATTGAAAAGACAATCAATAAAAAGAGTCGATAATAACAAAGTGTTTTCGTGATTGTGTCGTTGGTCTCACTGTGAAGTGAAGTGAATTATATTTATATACCGCTTTTCTCGAATGACTCAAAGCGCTTTACATAGTGAAACCCAACATCTAACTTACATTTAAACCAGTGTGGGTGGCACTGGGAGCAGGTGGGTAAAGTGTCTTGCCCAAGGACACAACGGCAGTGACTAGGATGGCAGAAGCGGGAATCGAACCTGCAACCCTCAAGTTGCTGGCACGGCCACCCTACCAATCGAGTTATGCCGCCCCTAAAAAAATACATAGATCTGAAACATTCAATGTTTATACTCTTTTCCTTTGTAAAAAAAAAATAATTTAAATCTCATAAATTAAGTAAGAAGACTGATGTTTTCACAGACAACTTCATACAAAATAGGACCACCTGGACCTATGGTTAAAAAGTTTTCACAAGCATCTCATTTCACACAGCAAAAGTCAAGACTATAGCTTTAAATAGAACAAAGACTAATGTAGCACCAAAATCCTCAGAACTGATACATGGATAACTAGGTGGCGTTAGTTGAAACATGCTGGCTACAATGGTGGTAAGGTATATAAAAGTCTTCCTGATACATTCCGTAGCCCTTTGATACGCAGAGAGTGTGCCAGTTCATGAAAGAGTGATTAACGTGGACCCCGACTTAAACAAGTTGAAAAACTTATTCGGGTGTTACCATTTAGTGGTCAATTGTACGGAATATGTACTGTACTGTGCAATCTACTAATAAAAGTATCAATCAATCAATCAAAAAGGCTTGTGCTGCCGCCTCGCTCCTCAACCCCTCCCTTATGGTATAGTCGCATTATTGTGATGTCAAGACATTGCACTGTTGTGTACAGAGAAAAGCATCATGGTGAGGCAGTCACCAATGCGGGCTTTATTTATTGTGTCAAAGAAGACATTTCACTTGCTTTTGGCAAAACTTGTCTTGCAGAAATTCCCCCGGTAGGAAAAAGATGAGCTTCACTGCAATAAATAAGATTACTGATAGTCACTCTAAAATTCGCCATCGTGGAGGTTGATAGAAGCAGTAGGAAGATGCATGTGCTGCTAAGCCGAGAACCAGCGTTAATAGCAGCGACTGCAGCAAACTTAAAAGCCACAGGTCTGATGAAAAAAACGCTGGCAAGACGCAGTAGTTTGTAAGAAAAGACCTTCGAGGGAAAGAAATGGATGACAAAATCTGTAGTTGTCTATGTTTAACTTCATGGTTCATTTAGAGCATGGGTCGGGAACCTTTTTGGCAGAGAGAGCCAAGAAGCCAAATATTTTAAAATGTATTTCTGTAAGAGCCATGTAATATTTTCTCTAACACTGAACACAACAATGGCGTTTGTTTACATTTTGATGCCGGTGAGCTACGGTGTGTAGTGAAGCATGTTTAGCTATTCCTCGTCCTGCAGGAATGATACTTTTAACAATCTTACTTTATTTGTCGCCATGGAGATATGGCGACAAATATGGGAAGTAATATTGAAGCTGGCCATAAATTGATGTGTCATAACAGTCACTTTTATCGAGAAAGTTGACTGCTAGGGGTGTATAAAATAGTCAGGAAGTGTCATGAATACAAAGGTCTATGGGTATTTGCTGTGTTGCGTTTATGTTGTGTTACTGTGAGGATGTTCTACCGAAATGTGTTTGTCGTTCCTAATTGGTGTGGCTTCACAGTGTGGCGCATATTACTAAGAGTTTTAAAATTGTTTATATCACAACCATTAGTGTATTCTGTGTCACCCAGTATGCCTTGCAGTCGTGTGCGTGTTGCTGCGGAAGCCACACACAACATGTTGCTGGACTGACAAGCAGATCGTACATGTTGTAGTAGGCGACAAAGCCAATGGCTTCATAGCACGCGCTAATACTTTTTATCTGGGTGACTACCGGCAGTCATTCAGGAGAATGATAGCGTCTCTTATTGTCTTCTTCTCTTTGTGACACTGGTCCAAAATTGCACTTTGAATGGCAAAGGATACCGATCACAGAACCATGCATATCAAATATTTCCGGATGGTTCAACCGCCACCCGCCCGAATCTAATTAAAATCTATTTTTTCATCATGTCAACCGCCCGACCCGCGGTTTATCCACGGACTCCGCGGATGAGACCGCAAACCGCGCATCTCTACTTTACGCACAACAAATATACTGTACTCAAAATCAACCAATCACAGGGTTCGATTTTTTTTTAACGGTGCACTTCAAGCGACACAGTTGGGTTTGGAGTGGGAGAAGCGAGCCGGTGTGGCGTACACTGACACCTTGACCCGGGAGCATAATCCAGGCTTAAAGTGAACGCTGCCCAGGGAAAGAAGCGCCAGACACATAAAGCTGGTGTTGCGCGTCAACTCCAAAACAGTCTTAGTGTGTCCCCAGTCCGTCCACAGACAGTGATAACTTAGTTCAGCCATCTTACACGGAAATGTCTTTCTCTATGCTCTGCGCTCCAGGCATATCAGCCATGAGTCAAATGTCGGCTCTCACCGCTCTTTCCAATAACAGACAGGGGGGGGGGGCAATGTGGCATCTCCTCTAAACTATAGCCCCCTTAGAAATCTACGCACGTCACCATCCCCAAAATTAGCACCACAGGGACACCCTCCTCTCCGCCCCCGCCTGCTGGCGGCAGCTCTTTGGCATATCTGTAGCGGGAAAAATATTTCACACTGCATGAATTATTAAGCGCAGGGCCAGTGCTAAGCAGTGTGGAGATAGACCTGTTATTCACAGCTCTATTGGGACGGCCGCATCGGAAAGCCGGGCTGCTCGCCTATCAGATCGTTTGTCACCGGCGATAGACAATTTACAATGAGAAAATTTTTCAATTTATTCATTCTGCTGTCACTGCAGTTTTCTGCCTCCACTCATTCCACTCCTCAAGCTCCCCCGCTGCACCTCCTCCTGTTCCCCAAGAGCTGTCTGGTATAGCAAGGGGACTCCACGCCTGAACCGACCGCTTATCTTCGGCTGATACCGCGACTCGCTTTGTCTTTCTTCAGCCCGGGGAAGAAAGGTGGAGTCGCAACAAATGCGCAGAAGACGTAAGGAGAGCTGTCCCAATAAGTTTAATCATCTTAGGTGAAGGAAAGGTGTGGCGGGGACATGCTGTGACAGCCGAGGGATTCATGGGGCATGTGGTGACACGGTGGATGACTGTGGCTCCGTGATAAAGGAACAGGAAACTGGGGGGGAGGATGAGGGTGTTTAGCCGTGCTTCTTCAGAGTAGGATAAGCAGGAGGACCACCCCACTGGATGCAAAATAAACAAAGAAAGAGCTCAAACTAAACCCTGCAGTTGATGTATTTAGACCAGGGGTCACCAACGCGGTGCCCGCGGGCGCCAGGTCACCCGTAAGGACCAGATGAGTCGCCCGCTCTCCTGTTCTAAAGATAGCTCAAATAGCAGCACTTACCAGTGAGCTGCCTCTATTTTTTAAATTGTATTTATTTACTAGCAAGCTGGTCTCGCTTTGCTTTGACATTTTTAATTCTAAGAGAGACAAAACTCAAATATTTGTTTAAATAAATTCATTTGTTTTTTTACTTTGCTTCTTTTAACTTTCAGAAAGACTTTTAGAGAAAATATACAACCTTAAAAATGATTTTAGGATTTTTAAACACATATACATTTTTACCTTTTAATTTCCTTCCTCTTCTTTCCTGACAATTTAAATCAATGTTCAAGTAAATAATTTGTTTTTATTGTAAAGAATGATGAATACATTTTAATTTAATTCTTCATTTTAGCTTCTGTTTTTTCGACAAAGAATATTTGTGAAATATTTCTTCAAACTTGTGATTTAAATTCAAAAAAATTATTCTGGCAAATCTAGAAAATCTGTAGAATCAGATTTAAATCTTATTTCAAAGTCGTTTGAATTTCTTTTAAAATTTTTGTTCTGGAAAATCGAAAAGAGATAATGATTTGTCTTTGTTAGAGATATAGCTTGGTCCAACTTGTTACATATTCTAACAAAGTGCAGATTGGATTTTAACCTATTTAAAACATGTCATCAAAATTCTAAAACTAATCTTAATCAGGAAAAATTACTAATGATGTTCCATAAATTATTTTTTAAATTTTTTCCAAAAGATTCAAATTAGCTAGTTTTTCTCTTTTTTTCGGTTGAATTTGGAATTTTAAAGAGTCGAAATTGAAGATAAACTATGTTTGAAAACTAAATTTTAATTTTTTTCGTGTTTTCTCCTCTTTTAAACCGTTCAATTAGGTGTTTTTTTCATCATTTATTCTCTGCAAAAAACTTTCCGTAAAAGGAAAAAAAAATGTACTACGGAATGAAAGACAGAAATACCCATTTTTTTTTTTTATATTTATCTGTTTCTATATATATTTATTGTGAGAAATCATTAAGATGATCAGATTTTCCACAAAGATAAATATCATTGATTATTAATAATAACATAGAGTTAAAGGTAAATTGAGCAAATGAGTTATTTCTGGCAATTTATTTAAGCGTGTATCAAACTGGCAGCCCTTAGCATTAATCAGTACCCAAGAAGTAGCTCTTGGTTTCAAAAAGGTTGGTGACATCTGATTTAGACTGAGGCTGGGCGATATATCGAATATACTGGATATATCGCGGGTTTGTCTCTGTAAAATGTAGAAAATGACTATTTCGTGGGTAGTGGAGTATACGTTGTCACAGTTGCTTTTAGTTGCGGGCATCACACTACAGGCTTTTTTCACTCTTTCTTGTCTCTCCTCACAGAGTGACGAAACAAGCGCACCTTGTTGCTTACGTCACATACTGTCGCAGGTGCACCGTCATACGCCATCGCCGAGCAGAGAGGTAGTGGCATGGGTAAAGTTAGCTGTGGCAGGTGGTGAAAGCGGACCGGTGCGAGTGGTAATACGAGAGAGAAAAGGTGTGAATACGGTAACACATGGAGGAAGAAGAATTTTTTTCCCAAGAAAAACAGCTCAGGGTCCATTGTCTGGCGGTGGTTTGGCTTCAAGCGGGAAGATGTTGAACAGACAACTGTAATATGTCAAGTATGCGGCAAAAGCGTTACTACAAAAAGTAGCAGCACTACTATTTGGAGCATCATTTGAAATGTCACCCGCTAGAGCATGGGTGACAAACTCTGGCCCGCAGTGTAATTTAATTTGGCCCTTGAGGCAATATCAAATTAAACATTAGAGTTGGCCTGCCGGTATTATACAGCGGCGATGCCGCTCTAACACCGCTAATCCTCATTCTTGCCAACCCTCCCGAGACTCCCGAAGTTCAGTGCCCCTCTTGAAAATCTCCCGGGGGAACCATTCTCCCAAATTTCTCACGATTTCCACCCGGACAACAATATTGTTGTAATGGCACTTCCTTTAGCCTTCTCTACAACATTGCATCACGTCCGCTTTTCCTACATACAAACATTGTGCCGTCCTAGTCACACAATGTAAGCGGATTTTACACACACATAAGTTAATGCAAGGCCTGCTTGATAGGTCACAATCAGAGTGGCTGAATAAACAATTTTAACGCTGTTACAAATATGCGCCACACTGTGAAGCCACACCAAACAAGAATGACAAACACATTTCGGGAGAACATCCGCACCGTAACACGACATAAACACAACTGAACAAATACTCAGAACACCTTGCAGCACTAACACTTCTGGGACGCTACAATATATAATTTGATATGCCATTGATATTTTTTTATTATTATTATTATGTTTATTTGAAACTGTATTTTGCATGTGACTATAAAGTTATATAAGCCTTGCTTGTTCAATATTCAATGCAAAACTTGTTTGGGTCCCTATTAAAAGGTTAATTTGTTCAACCTGAACTTTGTTCAGTTTAAAATTTTGGCCCACTCTGTATTTGAGTTTGACACCCCTTCGCTAGAGAATGAAGAGTGCTTGAAACTCCGCATGTCAACATCTCTGTTCTGCGTCACACCAACGAAATGCCGAAGCAACCAGCACTAACCCAATTGAGCCTAGCGTCTTCAATTTCCAGATCAAGACTGTATGAAAAAAATAGTCAAAAACAGATGGAGATAACGTCCACAGGAATCTACCACATAGCGAAGGACATACACTATTTGATTTCCTATTATGCAGCTCATTTTTATTTTACAGTTTTTGAAATACCTTGTGTGACTTCATGCAGAAAAGTGCACTTTATTTGTTGTAACATTTTGTAGTGGCGCTCTGTACAAAAAGTGCATTTTAGTTTAGTGTAGTTTTGATATGGCATCTTCGTGACAATCTGGCAATCTTGCACTTTCTGTTTCTAATATCATGAATGTTTGTGCCACTGCTTAGTAACTGTTTAATAAATATAGTTTTGGTAAATTGACTTAATTGGGATTTCCCTCTCTGCATGAAAGTTTAAAAGGAGTATATATTAATTAATGCAGTATGAACAAGAATGTTTTAATGTTAACATATAGAATCATCAAGTGGGTGTGATTATATGCATCAAGTGTTAATTCAAGGCTAAGGCAAAATATTGCGATATATATTTTGTATCGTGCCCTGCGATGAGGTGGCGACTTGTCCAGGGTGTATCCCGCCTTCCGCCCGATTGTAGCTGAGATAGGCACCAGCGACCCCAAAGCAAATAAGCGGTAGAAGATGGATGGATGGATGGATCGTGTATCGTGACATGGCCTAAAAATAAAGGACATATCGCCCAGCCCTAATTTAGACCGACAAAAACAAGAGTGAGAAGAAAAGCCCAGAAGAGACAAGCATGCATCAATTTGTACCTATTTGTTCAAATAATAGAATCTAGTTGTGGTATAAAATACGTCCCACACATGGGGGTTCTGTTTGGTTGATGGAAATTTGATTTAGTACAAAAGAAAAGCTTCTCCAATCCAGCAAATAAAACCTCCCACGCACCAAGACCGAGGACCTCAGCACAACTGTCTGGCAGACTGCAGCCTCAACATTAATTACTGAAGGTGAACCAGCTGTCACAGCAGCCACATATTTTGTTTTTTATTCAAACTGTTAAAAGTAGGCTGCTCACATAACCGCCCTGCACAGAAAGTCCTGAGCGAGTCCTCCTCCACTATTTTAAGAGACAACTAAAGGCTAAGCTATATGTAAAGGGAACTGGCAAAGCAGCTTTGCAGGTCTAAATGCTCACAGCGAACAGTTTAACCTGGAAAGAGCGGTTCTTGTCCGCCATGGTATTTAAAAGCCTGATGCAGTCGAGCGGCACTGAATAGGGCTTGATGTGAAAGGCAGAGATTTTAGATAAATGTCTTCACAGTCAAGGCCTTTGCCCTCTTCCTGATGATGCATTCTCATACCCCCACCCTCTTTCGCATACATGGAAACAGCGACACGCATTGCCAACAACCCCACTGAGGGCAGCATTTGTTTAGGGACAAGGTGACCCTGTTGCCTAGGGGCCTGTGAACAGCCACAATGAAGGGCTCTCATCCAGCCGGGTGTGTTGGGAGAGATGACTGGCGGATGGAGGAGATCGAGAGCGAGAGTGGGGGGTGGCATGGCGACACCCTGCAAATGCAGTGTTAAAACCCCTTTCAGGAAGCCCCCTGACATAGCCCCTTTCACACCCTCGCACAGACGGGGCAAAATCCCTGGTTGTAACCCAGAGTCACGCAGTCAACAGATGGAGCGGCTATTGAGTGAAGGATTGCGCCGGCAGAGGCGGCTCCTCATCCATCCCCGCTGGAAACAATGGGGCAGCAGGTCAAGAGTGCCGTCTCCAAGAGGAAGGGTCAGGGGCCACCGCCATGCTTCATGCATAGTGGAGCTATGCGAGTGTTACGAGGCTGCAGGCGCATAGAGAATCTTACTTTGGTGGCGGGCGGAGGGGAGCATGCACAGCTCTCTGGCTGCTTGCTGGGGATAACGGCGAGGTGGGGGGTTGTTGTATGAAAGTGGGACAGCCGTGTTTGTATTTAACCTACAAACAGACATCCCCGTACACATGCGTGTTCAGAAGAGACACGGAGTCACGGTTGGTGCAGAACCATATTTGGTAACCAAAGTGGGTGTTCAAGCTGGCCTCTCGCTACGAGGCAATGCAATATATTCAAGGGCAAGTAGGAAAGACAAATATTTAAAAAGTTAGAACACAATAATCAGCACCACATTTGTAAATGTCCATTTATCCACCTTCAGTACTGTTCCTTCTGTTCAGAGTCACAGGAGAGCTGACAGGACTGTGGACTGGCTGCCAGTGAGCCACAGATTTAACCTGACTCTCGCTAGACCCTTGTAGTTCGCCGAGCTCCACACAAGGATCTGGGCTCGAAGGCATTGCAAACTCCTTCCAGATACCAAAAAATAATGAACCAATCAGGATCGCCGGTTGGAGAACAGGATTGTGTCGATCTCTGGCTTTGGGCTGTCAATAAATACTACCAATGCTAGATGCTAGAATATGAAGCTAGAATATGCTTATTACTCAAATTATTGTCACAGCCCGGGCCCATGCCAATGCACATTTTTCAGTCAGCCCCGGCGGCAGCAATCAGATGCTTTCCATCAACACTCAACGCACCTGTCGCTAATCAGAGGACTGCCTTCAAAAGCCTGCACAACCTGTTATCTGGCGCCAGAACATAATCATCTGTTGGAGTCCAGTAAGCGATTACCTATCTCTATGCAACCTTGCTCTCTATCTCTGTATGTTCCTTGTTGTCCTTTCTGCAACCCGCCTTTGTTCCACGTGACTATATGTGCGTCTCATCTTCCTTGTTGTTCCCCTCTGGATTCCGGACTGCCTTCCCTCGATCCCTGACTTCTCGCTTGGACACGGACCGGTTGACGCCTCGCTATATTACCCGACGACTTGGCTGTCTCATGGACATTCGAGCATGCATTTCCCCTCCAGGACGTCCGCCTCTCGCTCAACACTCTGAGTAACGTACAACAGCTAATCTCCACACATAGTCTCACACACACACACTCTTGGATTTTTGTCACACTCCATGTCCTTAGTTCCTTCATATTATTGTTTGTTATTATATATATTGTTAATACATATAATAAATACATATAGATTTATTACGCCCCTTGTTGTCTGTGCCGTCTACTCCCAGTGTTACACCACAATTATGCATGCAACTTAAAGCATAACAAAAAGCAGAGAGGCCGCTCATACCTCAAAATACTCACGTACTTGTAAGTTGAAGTACCACTAGAAAACCTATATTCTATATTCTAAAGTATGCAAGAAATGGGGATTATGTAAATGGCTCATAGTAAATGGAATACACATTACAAACGGGTTGTCAATTTCCAAACAAAGTATGACTAGTTCGGTTCTCCATTAAGTCTGAGTTCCAGCAATCCAGCCTAGTGTCCGCCCTGAGATCGGTAGGTCATGAGTTCAAACCCCGACCGAGTCAAACCACAGACTATAAAAATGGGACCCATTACCTCCCTGATTGGCACTCAGCATCAAGGGTTGGAATTGGGGGTTAAATCACCAAAATGATTCCCGAGCGCAGCCACCGCTCCTGCTCACTACTCCCTTCACCTCCATGGGGATGGAACAAGGGGAGGGGTCAAATGCAGAGGGTAATTTCCCCACACCCAGTGTGTGTGTGACTATCAGTGGTACTTTAACTTTAAAACATTGTTTTTCTTTCTTTTTTAAATTTATTTTGAACAGTTTCTTCCCTGGCTCATGTCATAACCCCTCAGGAGAGTCAGCTAATACAAAAACACCCATAACATGGAAAGACACACAACCCCAAAACAAAAGTAGGCACAAAGACGTTCAGAGTGGATCACAGCACTAAAGCAGAAAGATAACATTGATCGCTGCAAAGCTATTCTCTTCCCCCCCGGCACAGTTTTTGATTGACTGGGGTCAACTATGCACCATAAGACTTTCATTTCAACCAGTTATTAAAAAAGTGACACGTCAACCATTCGTTCATTTTGTCCTGGTGTGATATTACAGGAATGAGACAGCATCAAACCTATAAAAATAGTGGTAGAGTGTTGCTCTGAAGTTATTAAATGGAAATATTTGCCACAGACGATGCTTTGACCAGCTTTGTGTGCAAATGTATGCATAGACGCACAATAAAAGTGCATGATAACACACAAGATTAAAACAAACACACAAAGGTCTCAATAGAGCAGGGGTCACCAACCTTTTTGAAACCAAGAGCTACTTCTTGGGTACTGATTAATGCGAAGGGCCAGTTTGATACACACTTAAATAAATTGCCAGAAATAGCCAATTTGCTCAATTTACCTTTAATAAATAAATCTATATATATTAAAAAAATGGGTATTTTTGTCTGTTTTTCCTTTTACGGAAGGTTTTTTGTAGAGAATACCGTAAATGATGAAAAAAAACACCTAATTGAACGGTTTAAAAGAGGAGAAAACACGAAAAAAATTAAAATTAAATTTTGAAACATAGTTTCTTTAAAATTATAAATTCAACTGAAAAAAATGAAGGGAACAACTAGCTAATTCGAATCTTTTGGAAAAAAAAATAATAATTTATGGAACATCATTAATAATTTTTCCTGATTAAGATTAATTTTAGAATTTTGATTACATGTTTTAAATAGGTTAAAATCCAATCTGCACTTTGTTAGAATATATAACAAATTGGACCAAGCTATATTTCTAACAAAGACAAATCATTATTTCTTCTAGATTTTCCAGAACAAAATATCTAAAAGAAATTCAAAATACTTTGAAATAAGATTTAAATTTGATTCTACAGATTTTCTAGATTTGCCGGAATAATCTTTTTGAATTTAATCATAATAAGTTGGAAGAATTTTTTTTACAAATATTCTTCGTCGAAAAAACAGAAGCTAAAGTGAAGAATTAAATTAAAATGTATTTATTATTCTTTACAATTTAAAAATAATACTTGAACATTGATTTAAATTGTCAGGAAAGAAGAGGAAGGAATTTAAAAAGTAAAAAGGCATAAGTGTTTAAAATCCTAAAATCATTTTTAAGGTTGTATTTTCGGTCTAAAATTGTCTTTCTGAAAGTTATAAGAAGCAAAGTAAAAAAATAAATGAATTTATTTTAGTGAAGACCAAGTTTTTAAAATATTTTCTTGGTTTTTCAAAGTCTATTTGAGTTTTGTCTCTCTTAGAATTGAAAATGTCGAGCAAAGCGAGACCAGCTTGCTAGTAAATAAATCAAATTTAAAAAATAGAGGCAGCTCACTGGTAAGTGCTGCTATTTGAGCTATTTTTAGAACAGGCCAGCGGGCTACTCATCTGGTCCTTACGGGCTACCTGGTGCCCGCGGGCACCGCGTTGGTGACCCTTGCAATAGAGGGACGTATATCCATGTCCATTAACTGCTGGTGTTGCTATCATGTGGCTCTGACCTCGGAGTCAAATAGTCATCAAGTTTGCACTGCCTCAATGGCTTTCCATGGCCAGAGAACACAGAAAGAACCCCAGGTGCACTCTGATCCCACTCTTTCAGTTTCTTAAGACGGCACTGACATCAAACAAGCCCGTATATTGCTGCCACATGCTCCACATCCTTGAGAACTTTGGTTTATGGGGCAATTTTGCACAGGAAGACATCCATTAGAGCCCAAGGTGTCACCATCATTGCAGCAATTTACAGCAAAGTGCAGAACACCCTCCCTCCAAAAAAAACTTCCCACCACTTGGGAAAACGCTCACAAATCACACCTAATTAAACACAAAAGCCCAGTCTATGAAATAAGAGCAACGAATGTCATTAAAGTTCAAGGCTAAAAAAGGTTTTACAAATTGTAAAAATGAAACGCGTTTCCTCCTCCATACATCACTGATTTGCCATTTAGGAACAAACTGCTGTTAACAAATGAAATATATTCCAAGCAGGCTGAAAGGGATCAATACATGCACAGAAACACACAAAAAAGCTATTTAAACAAAGGCTTTTATTTTGGAGCACCACAACGAAGATGAAAGGCCAGACCGCACCTGGCTAGAGAGCCCACAGACTTATCAGATGGGGGCTTCATTCAGATCTATCTCAGCGGCAAATATTAGAAGTCTAATATTATTCTTCAAAAAATACAAATAAGCTTCCCTTCCACAATGAGACAGGTTAAGCCCCAGTTGCTCCTTTTTTCCCCCCTTTTTCGGGATGGTCTCCTGAGGCCCTCCTGGTTTTCTACAAACAATGCAGCGGGGCTTGGGCTCGTATTTAAAAGATGAAAAAGATGCTGCTTGGCGGAGAGGAAATCAGAGAGGTTGTGTGTGACAGCAAAAAAAAAAAAAAAAAACTGAAAACAAGGCGAAGAGGAGAGACCATTGTCACAGTTACCATCAGGCCGCCGCCGCTTTTACGCCCAGCTGTCACTCACAGCAGACAGAAGCAGAAAGAGTGAATTTGAATGAGAAAACATGAAGCCATGAGCAGGCCTTTTCTCTGATGTCAGCTGTTTGCTTTTGAGCAGCCATCGGCGGACAGACTTCGCTGCAAACATTTAGATATATTCAATAATAACAGAATTATTCGCCATAAATCTACTTAAAGCAGGGGTGTCAAACTCATTTTAGATCAAAGGCCACATGGGGAAAAATCTACTCCCAAGTGGAGTAAAATCACGGCACGATAACTTAAAAACAAAGACGGCCTCAGATTGTTTTCTTTGTTTGAAAATAGAACAAGCACATTCTGTACAAATCATAATGTTGTTGTTGTTTTTTACCTGTTGCGGTTAATAGTATATATACTATATTTATTGTTATTTATATTTTCTGAATAAATAATGCAATAATGTTCATGTTCAATCTATGAAGATAGTTGTTTTTTTAATCAAAATCTAATTATTGTATGTGTTTTATGTTGTTTGATCATTTCCCTTGAATAGTGTATGAATAGCATGTGGTTTATTTTATACATATGTAGCATCATCTACAACAGGGGTCGGGAACCTTTTTGGCTGAGAGAGCCATGAAAGCCAGATATTTCAAAATGCATTTCCGTGAGAGCCATATAAAATTTTCTAACACTGAATACAACTAAATACGTGCATTTTTAAGTAAGACCAACGTTTTTTGAGTATAATAAGTCTCTTATTCTTTTTAATAACATTGTTATTCTAAAGTTAACCAATAATAAATATAATACTTCTTACCATCAATGCGACATCTTGAAGAGGTGCGGTAGAAAACGAATGGTTGGATTAAAATGCATGAGAATGTTTTATGATTTGAACGTTATTTTTAACATTGTGATTATCAGCGGAATTATTCATGACTTATCATGTTAAGCAATGTCAGCTAAGATTTATCTGAGAGCCAGGTGCGGTCATCAAAAGAGCCACATCTGGCTCTAGAACCATAGGTTCCCTACCCCTGATCTACAAAGATATGAAGAATTGCTGTTGAGACATTCAGTGGACACATTTAGAACAGCGGTTTCTTTCATTCAAAAATTTGCAAACTCATCCCACGGACCAGATAAAACCTGTTCGCGGGCCTGATCCGGCCCTCGGGCCGTATGTTTGACACCCTTACGTACTTTTACAAGAGAATGACCAAGGTTTCTTTGCCTTTTTATGTTTTTGTACAGTGGTCCTCACACACTCTTTCTCTTCAAATAAAAATAAAGGACCAGTGAACAAGAATAGTGGAACCTCCATTTGCAAACCCCTCCTTGTACAAATTTTTATATTTACAAACCACAGACGGAAAAAAAATATGCTTTGATGTACGATTATTGTCTCTGTGTACAAACGTTTATATACATATATATAATGTATACTATATATACATACATAAATATATACGTTAGGTCAGGAAAACACAGAGGCTATATCATCCCTACAAGCCTGTTTCGCAGAGGATTTTATAAAATATAAATATAAAAGCCCCTGACGAGCAGGGGATGACCCACACATATACACACACAAAACCTAATGTATATTCCGCTCTACCCCGGTATTGAGCAGTGTATAATGGATAAACCACAGAAACCTCAACTATGCACATAAATATATACACACACACACATACATACATACATACATACATATATATATATATATATATATATATATATATATATATATATATATATATACATATATATATATATATACATATATATACATACATACACATACATACATATATATATATATATATATATATATACATACATATATATATATATATATATATATATATATATATATATATATATATTATTTAGCTCATTCACGTAAGAGACTAGACGTATAAGATTTCATGGGATTTAGCAAATAGGAGTGACAGATTGTTTGGTAAACCTATAGCATGTTCTATATGTTATAGTTATTTGAATGACTCCTACCATAATATGTTACGTTAACATAGCAGGCACCTTCTCAGTTGGTTATTTATGCGTCATATAACGTACACTTATTCAGCCTGTTGTTCACTATTCTTTATTTATTTTGAATTGCCTTTCAAATGTCTATTCTTGGTGTTGGGTTTTAGCAAATAAATTTCCCCCAAAAATGCGACTAATACTTCAGTGCGACTTATATGTGTTTTTTCCCTTCTTTATTATGCATTTTCGGCAGGTGCCACTTATACTCCGGAGCGACTTATACTCCGAAAAATACGGCATACATATATATATACATACACACGCACACACACACACATATAGATAATTTTACTGAACATGTTTTATCGATTACATGTTTATCGCCATATGTATTGATATCGTTTTATCGACCCAGCCCTACTATAGCAGACCAATTTAAATGATTAAGAATTTTGTTATCAGGCCATCAGCCAGTTTATTTTTGTCAGGTTTTCCCCTGACAGTTTGTCTATGTTTTAGTTTTTTCCTCTGCATTTGTCTTTGTTTCCTCTGTGTTTAGTATCTCCTGTCTTTAGTTCCTGTCAAGTGCTCTTATTTTGGTTCAGCTTCCTGTTTGTCTCCCTGTATACTGTTGTCAACTCATCTGCGGCTGATTGGCACCTGGCCACACCTGTTGTCAATCAGCCCGCTCCTATTTGTACCCACTTTGTCTTCCAGTCAGTGCTGGATCATTGTATTGTCATTCAGACTTGTATTTTCATTTGTATTGTTTTGTCGTTGCCACATGTCGTTCTTGTGTCTTTGCTACCTGTCTTGTCAGGCACCGTTACAGCTACTACCCGTCGTGCTACATTTTGTCCTGGTCGTCATAGCTGTAAGCTATTTTTGTTAGCCATTAGCTGTTTGCAGTTTTTCTGTTTGCTACTCACTTGCTTCCATGCTAAGGTTCCTTTTCGTTTTTCTAGCTCCCAGTGCTAGCTCCCTCAGTTTGTTATTCCGCCCACGTGCGTGCTTTTTGTTTATACCCTTTTTTTGTTCTTATTCTAATATTTTATATTAAATCATGTTTTCTCAATCAATGCCTGCCTCCATCTCTGCATCTTGGGGTTCGACACCAAATAACTGACAATTTTACATTTGGGTTGATCTAAATACCATTATACACTCGTGTGGATGTACTCACATCTAATAATTAAAACCGGTAGAACTCACCTTTAGACAGCTACCTTAAGTAAGCAATAATTAGCCCCAAGGGGTACATTAAAAGTGTACCTTGAGGGAGAAGCAGTGTAGAGACAGGAGGGTGAAGGGTGAAAATATTTAAATGACACTTAATTTGAGACACCCAGGCTCCTGTTGGGGAGGAGGTCAACCAACTTTACTTGTGTAAGTCTGCCACCGCCTACAGGGAGAAGTGCCGGCGAGGCTCCCTATAGTCATCAGGAGGTCTGATTAAATAATCAAGTCTGTTATTAGCGCCTAAAAACATCCAAGAGCAGGCAGGAGGATGATTGTGATGCTTTGAGAAGTGCAAATGTTCTGCTCATCCACGTTTATCAGCACAAAACAGCATGACAGGCGCTAATGACAGCCCCACAGGAGACGGCGGGGAGTACAAAAAAAAAAACAAGCTTGCTGGTGAAGGAATAAGAGGGAAAAAACAGCTGCTGTCTACTTTTTATTTTTTGCCTCTATACTCATCCCACAAGAGAGTCCCATGCGAGCTGGCTGATCCTAGTTTGTGTCTTGACAGGGGGGACCCGAGCCCTGTTCATCTCACATGGCAACCCTCCTACTCTCTGCACGCCGCTGCCAGGAGGAAAAGGTGGTGGGGGAGTGTGGAGAGTAGGGGGGCGCACATCAAGGAGAGACTCTCCCAGTGGGTTCCCGTCAGTTCCAGGCCATTGCACTTCGCTCGCTGGGGTTTTGTTTCCACACACACACCAACACTCAGGTGTGCGCACACACATATCCATGCACGGGCAAACGACTATTAATGGAAAAGATAATGTGGCATGTTTTTCTTTTTTTTCGTCTCATGGCCACAAGTCTAAGGCCCCGTTTACACTAAACCGGAAAAGGTTATCCTGGGTAAATCCCACCTAACCTTATCCTTGTCCACACACACACAAAAGTCGTTTAAGACCCCCTGCCCCCCTGAGTCAGCCTGCGCAACGCGACCTAATACGCATGTGCGGAAAATGCGCACGTCATAATCACCTCCAGTCTTGCTTTGTGTGCAAGTTCTTAAATTCAATGTATCTTAACATAAATTCATGAAATCTTTAATAAACATGTGAATGTAAACAATGTAATGAACATTTTACAACAATAAATCTTCCATCCATCCATTTCCTACCGCTTATTTCGGGGGGCGCTGGTGCCTATCTCAGCTACAATCGGGCAGAAGGCGGGGTACATCCTGGACAAGTCGCCACCTCATCACAGGGCCAACACAGATAGAAAGACAACATTCACACCCACATTCACACTAGGGCCAATTTTAGTGTTGCCAATCAACCTATCCCCAGGTGCATGTCTTTGGAAGTGGGAGGAAGCCGGAGTACCCGGAGGGATCCCACGCATTCACAGGGAGGACATGCAAACTCCACACAGAAAGAGCCCGAGCCCGGGATTGAACCCCAGACTATTTAGGACCTTTGTATTGTGAGGCAGACGCACTAACCCTCTGCCACCGTGAAGCCCCACAATTGAATCTAGATCAGTGGTTCTTAACCTGGGTTCGATCGAATCCTAGGGGTTCGGTGAATCGGCCTCAGGGGTTTGGCGGAGCCACCGCCACGGAAGTATAGACACATCCGAATTATCGTGTAAATAAAAACTTCTCCCTGTCGGCGTATTATGGATACCCCCAAACAATGTTCCCTTTAATTTTCCATCTGATTTGCAGGTTTTTTGATTGATTGATTGAAACTTTTACTAGCAGATTGCAAAGGAAGAGAATACATTATATGAAACAGTACAGTTTACACAGTACAGTACATAGTCCGTACAATTGACCACTAAATGGTAACACCCGAATAGGTTTTTCAACTTGTTTAAGTCGGGGTCCACGTTAATCAATTCATGGTAATGTGTGTAGGGTGTGTAATTTGTTGTGAAATCATGCACTGTCTAGGTTTTGTTCTGTGAACAAGGTGATGCTCATGCACGGTTAATTTTGTGCACCTATAAAAAAACATAAGTTATTCTTGAATTTGAAATTGTTTTTAATTTATTTTTCACCAAAGAAAGGTTCAGTGAATGCGCATATGAAACTGATGGGGTATGGTACCTCCAACAAAGTTAAGAACCACTGATCTAGATATTCGGTCAGGACCCTCCTCACTCTTTAGCCTTCACCTTCATTGTCCCTTTGTTTTTGCTGACTTTATATGCTGTGGACCTAGACCTTGAGTCTGCGACATACATGGCGGACAATAACTGATACAGTCTCCTATGCCAGTCCAAAAGCATTCGCCGTTTTCCAGAGTCTTCCCTCGACGGCCAGGTAATACAAAGCACACAACCATTTTTATTTAATCCACTGGAGCTTGCATTCTCATTGTCTCTCCTTCGACAAATGGACAACGTTTTTCGGTGAGTACAATCACAGCTGACCTAGACATTCGGAAAGTTCTCTTGCCGTCTGAGAAGTGTTGTATCCCAAATAGCTGCAATCACTTTCTCTTAAGGTATTCATGTGTGATTTCCACAAGCGTCTGTACATGTAGAAGAAAGAGAAACACGGCATGTCTGGATGACTCGCCTCTATATTTCCAGTGGTTAGCGCCGAGTTATGAAATCGCTTTATTATGAAGCTGGCTGTGGCCCGTTCTTTTTGACGTCACTTCTTGTGCGGGGCGCGGTTTGTAAACGATCATTGAGTCCATACAAATTTAGGAGCCGGAGATTCAAGAAGCACATGGCTCTGGGGTGTAACGGTACACAAACATTTCGGTTCGGTACGTACCTCGGTTTAGAGGTCACGGTTCGGTTCATTTTCGGTACAGTAAGAAAACAACAAAATATAAATGTTTTGGTTATTAATTTACCAAATTTTTAAACAATGGCTTTATCCTTTTAACATTGGGATCACTATAATAATTCTGCCCACGTTGATCCACATTAAACTCCCTCAAGTTGTTGCTTTGATTAAATAAAATGGCAAAACCTTTCTTCTACATATAAAAAGTGCAACATTTAACAGTTTCAAGTCAACTGATCATGCTTAATTTATTACAGCATTTGGGAAGCCTGTAGTTGACTTTTATTATGTAAATATTATATTTTTGTCAACATGAGATAGCAGGGACCCTGCCATTCAAAACTAGGCTGCTACATTACTAATGATTAATATAACTATAGCTGAAAAAATAGTACAATAGCAATAGGAGAGACTATTCATCCCTGAAATCTATGGAGTTCATGTTAGTTCATGTGAAATAACAGACAGCCCCTAACACACGCACCCCCCCCTCCACACACACAGCAAAATGAGCTAACGTTACGCTAAAAGCTAATTCGCCTTCACCTCAAAACACAACTGCGAGCAAGCTGAGCTGCAGTTTAAGTTTCTAGAATGTCAACGGGCTCATAGTGATGCTAGCAGTAGTTGTGACTGAGAGGTGTTTTTTATAATTTAGGGAGAGTACGCTGTCCGCTGCTAAACACGTATCTGCTCGACGCTGAAGCATTGACTACATGAGCTCTGAATACGCACTGCTGATTGGCTGTTACATCGCTCTGAATACGCACTGCTGATTGGCTTTGTATGTAACCAATCAGATGGCTGTGTGGGCGGGACAATGCTGGGTGCTCAGACAGAGGCAGAAAGCAGAGCGGCTTGTTAAGACTTTAGCTTACAAACCCGTTCGATACACCTCCGAACCGGACCGAAACCCCCGTACCGAAACGGTTCAATACAAATACACGTACCGTTACACCCCTACATGGCGCACTTGCCCGTGTATAAAATTGTCCAAGTAAGGGGACCTTAAACGATAGTTTAGCGTGGCTGAAATGAGGCTTAGTCTAAACAATTATTTGTTTAAGGGGTTAAATGACTAAGAGCCGTCTTGGAATGTCTCATTTAAGACTTCCCAGTGACTGTGAAGTGGCGGGCTCGCATAACAATCTTGGGGAGCTTGTTAAAGTGGGTAAAGGGAGTTGATGATGGTAAAACCAGAGGCAGTCACACGCTTGATGTGGCCAGTGGCAATGTGCAGCCAAAAAGCATGACACACTTCCACGGTCTTTGGGGACGAGCTGAGAGCGACAGGCTGCCCTTGTGTCTTCTCTCTACAGATGTTGCCTTGGAGAGCGGCTGACTGGCTGGCTGCGATGACAGCTGGACAGCTGTTCCTATAGATGCAGGCACAGGAGCATGGCGTGGAAATTTGTTGGGGGTGGGGGGAGGGGGATCCTCAGTAATGGTGTAGATTTGGGTTTTGTGTGCGAAGTTTCCCAAGACGTGCAGAAGCTGTCACTTTCGCCGATGGTGCGTGAGTCTGAATGAGGAAAGATGAGCAGGATGCGGCGGGAGAGAGGGAGGGAGAGAGACGGCGCACAGATGGGTGCAGATGCTACAGGCGCTAAGTAAAGAGGCACAGCAGACTTTTTCAAAGCAACTTGTCATTTGTCTATCCAAAAATGAACAGCAAATTGACTACTAACAGAAGCATTTTCAATGCATGACGTCTGTTTAAAAACGTGTGACTGCTTATGACACAGGTGTCAAAGTCATCATTCACCCCCCGACACATTATTTTATTGTGGCCTGCCAATTAATTTTAATGTACCCTGCCACATCATTCTATAGTGGCCCGCTAATTCATTTTAATTTGTGGCACGCCACATCATTTAATCATGGTGCGCCAATTCATTTTAATGTGCCCTGCCGCATAATTCCAATGTGCCAAGCCACATCATTTTATTGTGGACTGGCCATTTATTTCAATGTGCCCTACCAAATCATTTAATTGTACACCACCAAAGTATTCTATTGTGGACCACCACTTTATTGTAATGTGCCTCGCCACATTATTTTATGTTGCCCACAACATAATTTTATCATGGCCCATACCATAATTCTAATGTGGCACGCCACATCATTTTATTGTAGACCAGCGATTTATTTCAATGTGCCCCACCAATTCATTTTATTGTAGACCACCAAAGTATTCTATTGTGGACCACCACTTTATTGTAATGTGCCTCGCCACATTATTTTATGTTGCCCACAACATAATTTTATCATGGCCCATACCATAATTCTAATGTGGCACGCCACATCATTTTATTGTAGACCAGCGATTTATTTCAATGTGCCCCACCAATTCATTTTATTGTAGACCACCACATTATTCTATTGTGGACCGCCACTTTATTGTAATCTGCCTCTCCATGTCATTTTATTGTGGCCCAGCGATTTATTTCAATGTTCCCCACCATTTCATTTTATTGAAGACCGCCAAATCATTTTATTGTGGCCCACCACTATTTTGTAATGTGCCTCGCCACATTATTTTACGTTGCCCACAACATAATTTTATCATGGCCCATACCATAATTCTAATGTGGCTTGACACATAATTCTATTGTGGACCGCCACTTCATTTTATGTGGTCTGCCACTGAATTAAATGTGGCCAGCTACATCTTTTTAATGTAGTCGACAAAATAATTTTACATGGCCCACCATTTCGTTTTATTGTGGCCTTCCACATCATTTTCTTGTGTACCGCAAATTCATCTTATCGTGGCCGTCCCATAATTTTATCGTGGCACGCCACACAATTCTAATGTGGCCCGCCTAATCATTTTTATCTGGCCTGTCCCATAATTTTCATAAGTAAGAAGAAAAAATACCTTAATGCAATACAACAACATTTTCACGTTTTCCTATTATAAAATTGCACTTCTGAGACTTTTGACAGTTTGAGTTTGAGTTTATTTCGAACATGCAAGCGTACAACATGATACATCACCATTTCCAGTTTCTTTTTTCAACATGTTCGAAAAGGAGTAGGAAGAAGCAGAGCTTATTTAATCATTTTCGTTTTCTTTACATAACAGTTGCTAAAACTTTTGTTCACTTCCTTGTCTCAATGTATTCACAATCTATACTCCATAAGTAATAAGTAATCACAATAAAAATAAATAAATAAATAATTGGTGAAGTAAGTTTTATTCCATACGATGAGATAAGTAAGATTATTTTGAGAATGAATGGGTGAATAAAATCAGAATGTTTATCATGGTTCTTTTTTGTACATTGTAAACACTTCCAGTTTGAAGAGTTTCTTGAAGTGGATCATATTAGTGCATTGTTTGATTGCTTTGCTTAATCCATTCCATAATTTAATTCCACATACTGATACACTGAAGGTCTTAAGTGTTGTACGTTCGTACAAATGTTTTAAATTACAGTTGTCCAACGTTGTTTATGGTGAAGATAAAGAACCAAGTACATTTGTATTTTATAACAGATTTGAGACATTTTAAATATTCATGATATCGAACCTTATAAATGGAAATCAGATCAGTTTGGGAAAATGGCCATGGTACCGAGCCCTAATCCTGACACACTTCCCTAAATTCAAATCAAACGTTTTAAAGTCCTCAAATGATGCCCGACGTGATGAATTTTCAAGATTGCTTTTATTCAATATAATGTTTATCTTTTATGTCCTGGCTGGTTACTGGACTATGCTCGCTCCTAGGATAGACTGATACTTAAACCTTTGCGTTATCAGGAACCTCTACACACATACCACGAAAGCCAATCAATGAGCTTGTGGGCCACGCTTCAGCATCAGCAGCTTTTTTCCGCCTGGTGCTCATGTATGACTTGCCTCCATTCAATAAGGTAACAATATTTCTGGCTGTTAAAAGCGCAAGGGACTAAAAAACAGCTTTTTCAAATCACATCTATAGCTGTCTGTATATCACCGTGGCCCTCAACCAAGTGCTGAACATGTGGATATAAAAACATGCTGACAGAAGGAATTTGCACAAACCCAACGTAAACCAGAGTTGGAAGTTAACGCTCCAAGATTAGACCGCTCCTAAATAAATGAAAAGGGCCATTAGGCATATTTTAAAGGACGTCAGCGGGCCTATAATTATATATGAGTTCTTTTAGAGGAAAAAAGTGATTACTGTGGATGCAAGTCTGGAAGTGGGCGGGGGTGGTGGTGGGGGTTGGGGGGGTCATTGCTAAGCAACCAGTCATTATCCTCCAGAGTCGAGCAAGGTGACCGGCCATCCGTCTAACTCCGGTGGCTCGCTTTGGCTCCTGTGTGCAACCCTCGCTCCGTTTACCCCCGCCATCGTCGCCCGCCCTCCGCCTTCCTCACTCCCTCTCTTGCTTTCCGCCGTCTCCCCGTCCGAATACAAACAGAGATAAAGAACGCCGCAATCGCTCTTGACACACAAATAGGTTAACACAATAAAGCCGGCTTTGCCTGGCTCACTCGAGGGAGGAAAGCAATTCCAGCAGCAGGCAGGAGGTAATAAAACAGGGCTAGGAGTGTGTGTGTGTGTGTGTGTATGTGTGTGTGTGTTTGTGTCCATACATGTCCTCATGTCAATGTTCCTATGGTTTTATATGTGAGTGGAAGCAGGCACCCAAGCTCTTTGGCCTCAGGGTCCAATATCGTCTGGATTTCCAACCTTTTCTCGTCACAAATAACATGCCGGGAGAAAATGACAGAAATTCTAGGCTCCTCCGCCATTTAGATTAAGGAAATGGGATCGTTATATCAACAATATAGCTGACCTGCGTCAGCCTTATGCAAATACATAAATGTGCCCCTCCGGGTCAAGCGCTGTGTCTTTTAGTAAATGGTCTCCAGCATGGTTAAAATTCAGCAAGTAAATTGAATGAGTTTTATCTGCAAAAGCCTGGGCTTACCGTCCCCGGTGCCAATAAACGATAAAAATCTCCAGAGTTTTATTAAATCGTGCTGCATTCATGTTCAACTGGGACAGAATTGGGGGGGGGGGGGGGGGGGGGGGGGGGTGCATTGAGGTGGCTTCTGCAATTACACTACAGACCAGACAACATTGTTTTTTTTTCCGCAGTTGCTGGAAATTTCATTACCTTACAACAAGCACCTCACAATTGGGTAATAGCCTCTTTTTGTCACGGACACAAACCGTCTGCAGGAGGTGTGACAGCGAATAAGTGTTCTGCATTTGTAACAATATCATATGCAAGCAGCCAGCTAGAGCCTGGACGCCGGTCAGCATAATGTGTCGTGTTATGTGGCGATATGGAGGAAGGGAGGAGGAAATTGAAGTCAATAGCTAATTCCTGGACTGACTGCGGTACAATCAAACGCATTGGACCTTGATACATCCATGCAACTGATGTATCTCCCCTCAGGCAAATATAGACAGATGACATGGGTCAATATGCAGAGAGTGTGGACAAACCTCAACTAAAGGTTTCAAATGAGTATATTTATCAGGGCTGTCCAATGAATGGATTTTCAAAGGAATCCAAATTCTTATTTGTAATGATTCTTAATCGATAAAAAAAATTAAAATCAAAATTCGATTTTAAATATACAGAACAGGCCAAAAGTTTAAACACACCTTCTCAGTCAACGTGTTTTCTTTATTTTCATGACTATTGTACAGTAGATCAGGGGTCCCCAAACTTTTTGACTCGGGGGCCACATTGGGTTAAAAAAATGGGTGTATATATTTATATATATACATATATATATATATATATATATATATATATATATATATATATATATATATATATATATATATATATATATATATATATATATATTGGTTTCATCTGACCACATGATATTTTCCCAATCCTCTGCTGTATCATCCATGTATCCATTTTGGTATAAACTCAACTCGTCGTGTTTGGAGGAAGAAGAATACTGAGTTGCATCCCAAGAACACCATACCTACTGTGAAGCATGGGGGTGAAAACATCATGCTTTGGGGCTGTTTTTCTGCTAAGGGGACAGGACGATTGATCCGTGCTAAGGAAGGAATGAATGGGGCCATGTATCGTGAGATTTTGAGCCAAAACCTCCTTCCATCAATGAGAGCTTTGAATGGTTGACAAAATACTTATTTTCTACTGTAATTTACAAATAAATTCTTTAAAATTCCTACAATGTGCATTCCTGGATTTTTTTTTTTCACATTCTGTCTCTCACAGTTGAAGTGTACCTATGATGAAAATTACAGACCTCTGTCATCATTTTACTTGCACAATCGGTGGCTGACCTAATACTTTTTTGCCCCCCACTGTATATATATATATATATATATATATATATATATATATATATATATATATATATATATACAAATTTTCTACCGCTTATTCCCGTTTGGGGTTGCGGGGGCGCTGGCGCCTATCTCAGCTACAATCGGGCGGAAGGCGGGGTACACCCTGGACAAGTCGCACACATATATATATATATATATATATATATATATATATATATATATATATATATATATATATATATATATATAAATGTATATGTCAGAGTTAGTTGGTGTCGAACCCCAAGAAGCAGAGAAGGAGGCAGGCATGGAGTGAGAAAACAAGTTTTAATTTAAAACACTAAGACAAACAACAAACAAAGGGCACAAACTAAAAGCTGCACGCGGATAGCAAACGAAAACGCCTAGCATGGAAGCTAGCAGGCGTCGAGCAAGAAACAGAAGTCGTACTTATATTATGAAAACAAACTTGGAAGCAGGGAACAAAAGACAAGCTACAAACCACTATCAAATATTGCTTAGCACAACGCTGCATTGACACGATATGATTCGACATGACACGATAGGTAGCAACAACAAGAGCGACAATACACAACAATAATCCAGCACTCACTGGAAGACAAAAGCAGGTGAAAATGGGAGTGGGCTGATTGACACCAGGTGTGGCCAGGTGCCAATCAGCCGCAGCTGAGGGGAAACAGCGCTCAGGGAATCCTCTGACAGTATATATGTATATTACGTGGTTACCTTGTTGAGTTCGACACATCAAAGACAATAAGTAAGGGCACAATATTAGCAGATTATAATGATTGATTTGCAAAAAATATTTTTGGACCAATTCGGTGAAGTTGCATAATTTCCAGCAGACAATATCTCACGGCACACTAACCGCGGCACAATGGTTGAAAAACACTGCTTTACATTGTATTGTATGCATGTTCGAAATAAACTGAAACTGAACTGAACTGTAATGATCAAAAATCGAGTCTGAATTGAATCGTTACTTCCAAGATTTAGATCGAGTGGAATCGTGTGGAGCCCAGTCCTAATATTTATGACATACAGGATGGCCATTTTTTAAACGTCTATCCATGCTATTCCCTCAACCAGGTAATGAAACAGCACAGATGTAAAGTGGTGGCTATTGTCAACGGGGCATAAATTACTAAAGCATGAAGGGAAAACATCTTATCTGTCTGATGTATTTCCTACTTCTGCAGAAAGACACAAAGCCTGAGGGAGGAACGGTCGGCCAAAATGCAGGGAGATGGAGATTAGGATGATGTGCAGTTCCTTGTTCCATTAAAGTTTGATCTTCCTCAATAGCCGAGGAGAATCAGATATCTCCCATTCAAGATTAAAGTACAGCAGCATAGAGCGGGGGAGATTAATCAGAAGCCCGCGCGAGATAAAAAAAAAAGCAGCCTTGCTTCTGGCATGGAAAACAGCAACCATAAAGAGTTGGCCAGATAATGTGAAACACGGCGAGGCACAATGGCCAATCAAACACCAGTCTCCAAAACACATCAAAGCGGAGCCCTGGGATACAGTACAGCGGGGGCTGATCTGATAGCGGCGAGGACCGTCATCGCGGCCAAAGAGGGCACGGCGGCAATTTTTCCATGTCGCTCGCTGACGCCAGACTCCTTAAAGCCCGGCCTCCTCTCGCTGAGATCAATGACTTCACAGCTCTGTCACGCCGCACAAATCAATGCCAGCATGATGATGGCAGGAGAGGAATTGTTTTTAAAGGGGAACATTATCACAATTTCAGAAGGGTTAAAACCAATTAAAATCAGTTCCCAGTGGCTTATTTTATTTTTCGAAGTTTTTTAAAACATTTTACCCATCGTGGAATATCCCGAAAAAAGGCTTTAAAGTGCGCCAGCGCCCCCCACGACCCCAAAAGGGAATAAGCTGTAGAAAATGGATGGATGGATGGAAGTGCCTGATTTTCGCTATCTGTGAAGCCACCGTCGATTTTCCTGTGACGTCATCCAGTGATATACATGCTATCCAGGCGGATAGCACAGCAAGATATATCGACATTAGCTCGGATTCAGACTCAGATTTCAGCGTCTTAAGCGATTCAACAGATTACGCATGTATTGAAACGGATGGTTGAAGTATGGAGGCAGATAGCGAAAACGAAATTGACGAAGAAACTGAAGTTATTGAGCGAATAGCTATTGACGCTATTCGGCCATGTCTGCCTTAGCATCGCCGGTAAAATGTGCAGACGAAACGATCGGGACTTTGGCATCTTGTGACACTGAATCACCTTAAATTCGTCGATTGGTAAGTGTTTGTTTGGCATTAAATGTTGGTGGAGGGAAACGCTGGATGCAAATATAGCTACAAGTGTACATACAGCTAGCCTACATAGCATGTTAGCATCGATTAGCTGGCAGTCATGCCGCGACGAAATATGTCTGATTAGCACATAAGTCAATAACAACAAAACTCACCTTTGTGATTTCGTTGACTTTATCGTTGGAAATGCATCTGCAGGATATCCATACATCTCTTTGCCATGTCTGCCTTAGCATCACCGGTAAAATGTGCAGACGAAACGATCGGGACTTTCGCATTTTGTGACACTGGAGCAACTTAAATCTGTCGATTGGTAAGTGTTTGTTTGGCATTAAATGTGGGTGGAGAGAAAGGCTGGATGCAAATATAGCTACAAATGTACATACAGCTAGCCTAAATAGCGTGTTAGCATCGATTAGCATGCCGTGCTAACCATTGATATGTCTGATTAGCACACTCCACGTAAGTCAACTCGAATCTGTCTCTGTTCGTGTCGTTACACCCTCCGACAACACACCGACGAGGCATGATGTCTCCAAGGTACGGAAAACAGTCGAAAAAACGGAAAATAACAGAGCTGATTTGACTCGATGTTTATTATGTGTTTGAGAAAATGGCGGTTGACTACCTAGGTGACGTCATCGCTCCGAGAGCAAATAATAGAAAGGCGTTTAATTCCTCAAAATTCACCCATTTAGAGTTCGGAAATCGGTTAAAAAAATATATGGTCTTTTTTCTGCAACATCAAGGTATATATTGACGCTTACATAGGTCTGGTGATAATGTTCCCCTTTAAGGAGAGCAAATTCACAGTTGGGGAGCGTGTCAAGATTTGTTTTTATCCTTCAGCGCCCGGAACACTTTGGAAGGAGCACGCCAGCTCTCACCTCTCTCCGCGGGGTGGGAGATGCACGGCTCTCCGCCATGCAAGGAAGTACATCACGGCACCTTTCCGGGTCTACGTCTATGGAAGGAACGCCTTTTGTACTGGTGATTTATTGGGCCCTGGGAAAGGAACAAACTTTGGAGTCCAATAATTAACCCTGTGGGTGTGCGTGAATGTCGATAGTATCGTGAGGGACACGACCGCTATACTCATTAACCACGTATGAAAAGCACGAGCGTTTTCAGACTATAAAAACGCGGCGGCTAACCTTTCCGTATTAAAGGCTACACATTAACCTGCTGAGACGTGACTTCCATTCAGGGTGACGGAGGGTGACGGAGGATGGGGGGAGCGGAGGTGGCAGAGAGGGCGAGGTCAGGGGATGGTTGGTGTCTGTCATGAGTGACGTGCTTAGACAAGTGCTAATGAAGGGCTGCATTCATCGCTGCTCACATAACCTCTCTTACTGGAAGCAGGAGTGAGGAATCACAACTGGGGTGACCTCATGCAACTTTTGCACTTCCGATACCAGCATTGGAGCCTTCAGGCTAGCTGGCATCCTTTGAGAAAAAGGAGGGGTACTAACATAAAAAGGGAACATTTTTATCAGCACGAAGTTCTGGCAAGAAAGCCCCAAATGAGCATTTTGAAAATCGAGACCTTGTTTCCTGCACTTGGGTGCATTTCTGCACTTTAATTGACCTTTAGATGTATTCCCATCTAAAGGTACCGGTACCGGTATCAAAATTATTTCGATACTTTATGATACTTTTGTAAATAAAGGGGACCACAGAAAATGGCATTATTGGCTTTATTTTAACCAAAAAAATCATACGGTACATTAAACATATGTTTCTTATTGCAAGTTTGTCCTTAAAGGGGAACATTATCGCAATATCAAAAGGGTTAAAAACAATAAAAATCAGTTCCCAGTGGCATGTTGTATTTTAAGTTTTTTTCCAAATTTTACCAGTCTCCGAGTATTCCTAAAAAAAACTTTAAAGTGCTTGATTTTCGCTATTTGCGATGCCACTATCCATTTCCCTGTGACGTCATATAGTGCTGCCAATGTAAACAAACAATGGCGAATAGCACAGCAAGATATAGCGACATTAGCTCGGATTCAGACTCGGCTTTCTGCGGCTTAAGCGATTCAACAGATTACGCATATTTTGAAACGGATGGTTGGAGTATGAAAGTATTGAAGAAGAAACCAAAGTTATTGAGCGAATAGCTATTGACGCTATTCATAGCCATAGCATGGCCGAATAGCTGCGTTAGCATCGCCGGTAAAATGTGCGGACCAAACGATCAGGACTTTCGCATTTTGTGATAATGGAGCAACTTAAATCCGTCGATTGGTAAGTGTTTTTTTCGCATTAAATGTGGGTGGAAGGAAACGTAATATAGTTGCAAATGCATCTGCAGGTTATCCATACATCTCTGTGCCATGTCTGCTTTAGCACCGCCGGTAAATAGCATGTTAGCATCGATTAGCATAGCATGTTAGCATCGATTAGCTGGCAGTCACGCCAGCACGTAAGTCAACATCAACAAAACTCACCTTTGTGATTTTGTTGACTTTATCCTTGCAAATGCATCTGCAGGTTAGCAATACATCTCTGTGTCATGTCTGTCATCGCCGGTAAAATGTGGAGACACTCCGGCACATTCAATGGGGGTCTGGCGGCAGACACTTTCGCATCTTCAGGCCAGTGGTGCAACTTGAATCCCGACCGAATGTCAACCAGCAGGTTTGGGTGAGAAAATTGTGGTAAAAAGTCGCTTCTTACCGGAGATCAGCTGAGCTTGTGCCGCCCATACAGCTGCCGTCAACTTCTCTGAGACACTGCGCGTCAACACACCCATGGACACACCCCTCCGACTATCAGGTACTGTTAAACTCACTAAAACACTACCAACACAATAAAAAGATAATGGATTTCCCAGAATTATCCTAGTAAATGTGTCTAAAAACATCTGAGTTCGTCCCAATGCAACCCCCTTTTTTTTTTTTCTTTCTAGTCCGTCACTACCAATATCCTCAAACACGAATCTTTCATCCTCGCTCAAATAATGGGGAAATTGTTGTTTTCTCGGTCTGAATAGCTGTTTTTGTTGGAGGCTCCCTTTAAAACAATCTGAAGATGTGAGGAGCCATCAACATGTGACATCTTCGTCTGTGACTTCCGGTAGAGGCAGGTCTTTTCTGTTAGCAAGCAAAAGTTGCAAACTTTATCGTCGATGTTCTCTACTAAATCCTTTCAGCAAAAATATGGCAATGTCGCGAAATGATCAAGTATGACACATAGAATGGACCTACTATCCCCCGTTTAAATAAGAAAATCTACTTTCAATAGGCCTTTAATATCTGCTTACTTTCTCTTTTAACATGTTCTATCGACACTTCTGTGAAAATGTAATAATCATTTATTCCTCTGTTGTTTGATACTTTTCATTAGTTTTGGATGATACCACAAATTTGGGTATCAATCCGATACCAAGTAGTTACAGGATCATACATTGGTCATATTCAAAGTTATCATGTGTTCAGGGACATATTTCCTGAGTTTATAAACATGACATAAATAAAAAAAAAACGAAAGAAGATCTTGTGATGTTCAAAAATATCAATGTAATCCTAGTAGTTTCGACTACAAACGCTATTTTACATGGTATCATACAGTGGATGTTAGGTGTAAATCCACCAATGGCGTTTGTTTGTATTGTAGTGTCCCGGAAGGGATGGTGCTGCAGGGAATTCTAGGAATTTGTTCTGTTGTGTTTATCTTGTGTTGCGGTGCAAATATTTTTCCAAAATGTGTTTGTCGTTGTTGTTTAGTGTGGTTTCACTATATGGCACACTTTTATGATAGTGTTGGCATTGTTCATACTCCCACCCTTAGTGTGACATGTATGGCTGTTGACTAGGTATGCTCTTCATTCGCTTGTGAGCAGTGTGTTAAAGGTAGGACTGGGCGATAAGGCCTTTATTTAATATCTCGATATTTTTAGGCCATATCGCGATACATGGTATATATCTCAATATTTTTCCTTGGCCTTGAATGAACACTTGATACATATAATCACAGCAGTATGATTATTCTATGTGTCTATATTAAAAGATTCTTCTTCCTACTGCTTTAATATATGCTACTTTTAAACTTTCATGCAGAGAAGGAAATCACAACTAAATCAATTGACCAAAACTGTATTTATTAAACAGTTATTAAGCAGTGGCACTAACAATCGTGTCATTTCCAAGACAGAAAGTGCAAGATTGTCAGAGACTTTTTAAGTGTCAAATAAGAATGAGCTGCATAGTAGGAAATCAAATAGTGTTCGTCCTTCGCTATGTGGTAGGTTACTACGGACGTTTTTAAATTCTGTTGTTGACAATTTTTTTCATACGGTGTTTATCTGGAAATGTTTGCCTCAGCATTTCGTGTGGCACCGAACGTAGACGTTGACATGCGGAGTAAGCACTCTTCATTCTCTAGCAGGTGACTTTTCAAATTATGCTACATATTAGTAGTAATGCTACTTTTTGTAACAACACTGTTGGCCCACACGTATGTGAAGTAAAACATGACAGTATGTGACGTATGTAGTAATTTGGGGGTCTTGCTGTCTGTGAGGAGACAGCAAGAGCACCTTATTACAAGAGTGAGAAGAACCTGTAGTGTAATGCTCGCAGCTAAAAGCAACTGCGTGAGAACATATACTCGAATATCACGATATAGTCATTTTCTATATCGCACAGAGACAAACCCGCGATGTATCGTGTATATCGATATATTGCCCAGCCCTAGTTCAAAGTAAAGATGACTGTGTCATTAGTTATTTCTAGGGCACAATGAAATATTGGTTGGTCTGTGTTAGTAATAAATCATGACTTTAGATTTTGTAAAATGGACCAAACTCGCCATAAATTTAACAAAAACAGGACAGATTTTTCCAAGAATTTTTGAAAGATTGAAAGTTGCCATGACGTGGGAGCTCGGCATTGTCCGTGGGCCCCGAAGCACCTGCGGTATCGGCGCTTATGACCGTGGTGTGAATTTTTCATATATTTATATCCCAAATATGGTGCAGCTCCACATCACTGTTAACTAAAATCACAACACTGAACATTGTTAAATTAAACTTGATTTTGTACAGTTTTTGTAACAACTTTGGTATTTGCTCTCAAAAGCTATTTTTGGTTCTCAAATGGGGGTACGCGTACCCCTGGGGGTACTTGAAGGTATGCCAAGGGGTACGTGAGATTTTTTTTTAAATATTCTAAAAATAGCAACAATTGAAAAATCCTTTATAAATATATTTATTGAATAATACTTCAACAAAATATGAATGTAAGTTCATAAACTGTGAAAAGAAATGCAGCAATGCAATATTCAGAGTTGACAGCTAGATTATGTTCAATAAATATTGATGTTAAAGATTTTTATTTTTTTGTGAAGAAATGTTTAGAATTAAGTTCATGAATCCAGATAGATCTCTATTACAATCCCCAAAGAGGGCACTTTAGGTTGATGATTACTTCTATGTGTAGAAATCTTTATTTAGAATTGAATCACTTCTTTATATTTCAACAAGTTTTTAGTTATTTGTACATCTTTTTTTCCAAATAGTTCAAGAAAGACCACTACAAATGATCTACTCAGTGGCCTAGTGGTTAGAGTGTCCGCCCTCAGGTACTTGTAAGTTGAAGTACCACTAGAAAAGCTATATTCTATATTCTAAAGAATGCAAGAAATGGGGATTATTTAAATGGCTCATAGTAAATGGAATACACATTAAAAACGGGTTGTCAATTGCCAAACAAAGTATGACTAGTTCAGTTCTCCATTAAGTCTGAGTTCCAGCAATCCAGCCTAGTGTCCGCCCTGAGATCGGTAGGTTGTGAGTTTAAATCCCGGCCGAGTCAGACCAAAGACTATAAAAATGGGACCTATTGCCTCCCTGCTTGGCACTCAGCATTAAGGGTTGGAATTGGGGGTTAAATCACCATAAATGATTCCCGGGCGCGGCACCGCTGCTGCCCAATGCTCTCCTCACCTTCCAGAGGGTGATCAAGTTTTATGGGTCAAATGCAGAGAATAATTTCACCACACCTACTGTGTGTGACAATCATTGCCACTTTAACTTTAATATGTTGCACTGTTATACACTTTAATAAATCAGAAACTGATGACATAGTGCTGTATTTTACTTCTATATCTCTTTTTTTCAACCAAAAAAGCTTTGCTCTGATTAGGGGGTACTTGAATTAAAAAAATGTTCACAGGGGTACATCACTGAAAAAAAGGTTGTGAACCACTGATCTAGAGAGATGGAAGGGCCAGCCTTGTGGTTATCGTAGGACAACTTCTTATCGCCTCAATAATGGCTTTGAACAGGATCTACAATTCATACGTCTGAAAGGTGGGGGGGGGCAATTTTTTTTTCCGACTGCTGATAAAAATGTGCTTTACCAGGTGCAGCCGCGAACTGTCATTTGACCCCGACATGGCGCAAACACCAACAGATGGGGCAGAAAATGCGAGGCGCTGGTGTGCGGCGTGCAGTGCAGGCACAGTGAGAGCAAGGGGGTCAAGCACCCGGTTCTAAAATAGATATAGTTGTGGCGGTATTGCTGCTAACTATACAACAAGGCAACAATGTCATGTCAGGCTACCTCTGACCCTGCAGCTGAGCAGAGAAAAACCTTCCCAAAACACACACACACACACACACACACGTAACGTCACGTTCAATCTTCTTTGCACCTTTGCTCATTCCCACTGACAGGCTGACGGGTGTGTTCGTCCCACCGCGGTAATGATTAGTGCTTTTCTTGTATGCTTTTTCATGTCAATATCGCAAGACTACTGCAAAGAGGTTACATTAAATCCCGTCTAAGTGTAAAGCACAAGAAAGGATATGTCTCTTTTGTTTGCATGTGCATGAAACTTTCCAGGAAATGGCACACTTTGATCGAGAGCCTAATGAGCTGATGTTTGCGCGGCTATAAGAGGAAATGTGTCTGATGGTGTTTCATAGCTCAAAGGCAGAGTTTTGTCTTACATCTACTCAATGTGTGGACAGGGGATCTGTCCTAAATGTTATTAATCAGTGTAAAAAGTGCAGACACGCACACGCAGTCTGGACTATTTTAGTCATCTTAAGTGCTGAAAGGAGATTGGCTGCCTCCGGCTAGGTGTTGAGACAATCAAACCATGCAGGGATTAAAGAAGAGATTAATACACAGAGCAGGAAATTAAACTTCAGCAACTTAGATGATATTCATGAGTGCTGCTCACTTCAGGCAGCTGCCTTAATAAGCACAGAATATGTTAACGCCGCCAAGCTATCAATCAATCAAGCTGATGTGTAATTTAGGAAATAGGTCCATTAATTTGGTTGAAATGTTGCCCAAATATTCACTATTCTCTGCAGACAGCCTTAATGAGTATGGGATACCATTATACCTGAAGGGGAACTGCACTGCTTTTGGAATGTTGCCTATCGTTCACAATTTTTTTAAAGACATGACGACGGATGCCCTTTTCTAAAAATGCATTCTAACTCGTAAATAAACGTAAATAAAAGTCTGCTTATAACAGAGCCAATTTCAGGGCTTCTATTCAACCCATAAAAACCCAATTAAAAAAACATCCAAAAACCGCCAACAATATTTATTCTTCATTTTCGTGACTTGATTATTACAAAGTATTAGTGATATTGTTATTATAAACGCGAACACAGACCAACTATTTATAGCGGCGCCGTGATCACTAGCGTGTGTGCCAATGTTGACATGATCGACTAGTGAGCCGCTTTCTTGATTCCTTGCTTGTGGAAGTTCATTCTAGATCAGTGGTTCTTAACCTTGTTGGAGGTATCGAACCCCACCAGTTTCATATGCGCATTCACCAAACCCTTCTTTAGTAAAAAATGAAGTGCCTTTTTTTTTCAAATTCAAGACAAAGTTAGATGTTTTTGGTAACACTTTAGAATGGGAAACACATTATAAGTAACACAGACTTAATTTTGAGTTATTTGGACAGTAGTGGAACATATTCGAAGTAATAAAGACTTATTTTAGAGTTATTTGGTTATGGTTAGTGTCAGGGTTAGAGGGTTAGGGTTATAATAAGGCCATGCCGAATAAGGCATTAATAAGTACTTAATAATGACCAGTTAAGAGCCAATATGTTACTAATTTGCATGATATTAAGCAACTAATTAATGGTGACTATGTTCCCCATACTAAAGCGTTACCATGGTTTTTTTTACTAGTGCACAAAATGAACCGTGCATGAACATCCCCTTGTTCAAAGAACAAAACCCAACACAGTGCATAAACTCACAACAAATTACACACCTGCAAATCGGTCAGCTGTTGCCGTATCCGTAATACACCGACAGGGAGAAGTTTGTATTTACACGACGAGTCAGGTGTGTTTTGACCTCTGACGAACCCCTGAGGCCGACTCACCGAACCCAGGTTAAGAACCACTGTTCTAGATCATAAATCATGTATCTCACCTGGATAGTAGAAGGACGAGGGCGTATTCCAACGAGTTGCTCAACTTTGGCATTCAAATTACACCCGCAAATGGCGAGAACGACACAAAAAGACTCTTGGTTCTTTGCGAGGATTATGAGTCATTCTTTATGTAAATGGGACTATAACAATGAATGTTATACTAATGACAGCAGACCTTGTACAGTAAGTGATGTTTCATTATTTTGTTGGCGTCTGCAGTAAGTAGTAATCAGTGATGTTAAAAAAAAAAAAGGAAACATGATGTGTTTTTTAAATTAATGCATGGACAAAATACGGAAATATTAAACGTTATTATAAATGTGCCTTTTACTACATTACATATATACTTACATCATGTATATTAAACATTGATGTATGTTTTTGGATGATTTTTGAAGGGCTTTATAGGCAGAATAGAGTGACTCCAATAAGAGATTTAGCTCTAGTTTTTAATTTTTTTTACCATCCAAACACTTTTTTCTCCCAAGTCAGAATCATTAAATTGATTGTTGCAAATTAAACTCCTCCCATTTTACACAAATTAATTCCACAGGAGAGTTGTATTGTTACAACATGCAACAATGCATCTGGCAGACATATTTGATAATTCTTTTTAATTCTGGGCAAACATATCATGATAAAGATGCTACCAAAACACATAGTGTGCGATATGAAATTGCCTCCAGCCAACTGTAGGGAATGTCAGCAGGTATTTGCAGGCCTGCACACATTTTGGAGCTAAAAGTGGTTCCGAAATGTGCTGAAACTTTTATAGAAAAAAATAAAAATCAGCTAAACATGCTACACTAGACACCGTAGGAGGACACAATAGCTAACTGATAACAGCGAGCTGGACTGGAAACAATGGCGGGATCTACACCAATATCGACTGTTGACGGCACCGAGTACAAGAGCCGTATTTAGTCGACACTACAATCAATACTTTCTATTATCAGTAATAGTATTTAAAATCCTTTTTTTTTTTTTTTTTCTTTGTCATGAAAAAGGGACGTTTTTGTCATGAAAAAGGGAGGTTTTTGTGGTTGGTGCACTAATTGTAAGTGTATATTGTGTTTTTTATGTTGATTTAATAAAAAATTAAAATGTATAAAAAATTATTCTGCGGCCCGGTACCAATCGGGCCACGGCCCGGTGGTTGGGGACCACTGCTGTAAACAGTCAGTGGCACTTTTTTTAACCAAGTTCTTTAAGATGGGTATTAACAGCCCAGAAAATAAATTGTTTAAGTAGTACAAAATTACATAACATAAATAAAATAAACAAATACTCTTTCTACGTAAAATTAATAACATAGCTGTGCAATTAATACAAAATGTATCAAACTCAAGATTTAAATAAATACATTTGCAGACGGGCACTTTGTGATTTCCCTTCCTGGTTCGATGACCCACCCTATCTTGCCACTGATTGGCCTGTCCCTAACCAATCGTGACTCATCATAGTACATAACCAACCAATCATGGGTGTTCATATATGTGCAAGCACATCTTCAAAGAAAGAAGGGGAGGGGTTTAGTAGCCCATGGCGGGGGAGAACAAGGAATACAACGAATAAGCGGCGTTTGGTCATTTTAACGTGAAATGAATTATATCGATATTATGATCTTTTCTCATTTCATATCTTGTTTAAAATTATATCGATATATCTTACAAACTCGATATATCGCCCACCCCTACTTGCTACTAAAAGAAAAGTTGTCTCGTATTCTCACTATCCTATTTGATGCCAATATTTTTCTTTGATTGAAATAACAAACTTATGTTTATTGTATCAGAAGATGTTCTGTTCTAATAAAGCCAGTAATTAAATTATTCTGTGGTCCCCTTTATTTTGAAAAATATCGAAATACATTTTGTTAGCGAAATATTTTTATCTGGACTACCTTGTTCCAGACTGGGGAATAGATCAATTTCATTTTCATTACTTATGTCAGAGTTGCCACTGACAGTTTGTTTGTGTTTTAGTTTCTCCTCAGTGTGTTTAGTATTTCCTGTCCTTAGTTCCTGTCTAGTGCTCTTATTTTGTCAGCTTCCTGTCTTGTTCCCTGAGTGCTGTGTTCCCCTTCAGCTGGGCTGATTGGCATCTGGCCACACCTGTTGATAATCAGCCGGCTCCTATTTGTACCTCCTTTGTCTTGTATCAGTTGCTGGATCATTGTATTGTCATTCGGACTTGTCATTGCCATATGTTGCTCTTGTCGTGTCTGTGATTCTTTTCAGGTATTAACTGTCATGCTACATTTTGTCCTGGTCGTCGTAGCGGTAAGCTGTTCTTGTTAGCCATTAGTTGTTTCCAGTTTTTCTGTTTGCTATACACTAGCTTCCATGCTAAAGTTCTTTTTTGTTTTCTAGCTTCCAGTGCTAGCTCCCTTAGTTTGTTATTCCGCCCACATGCATCCTTTTTGTTTGTTCTTGTTGAGGTTTAATTAAATCATGTTTTCATATGCTATGCCTGCCTCCGTCTCTGCATCATGGCGTTCGACACCAAATAACCCTGACAACTTAGGTCTGAAGGTCAATCAGTGTTTGACCTGAGATGTTCCTACTCAGTGACCCCGTGGTTAGAGTGCCCGTCCTGATATCGGTAGATCGTGAGTTCAAACTCCGGCCGAGTCATGCCAAAGACTATAAAAATGGGACCCATTACCTCCCTACTTGGCACTCAGCATCAAGGGTTGGAATTGGGGGTTAAATCACCAAAATTATTCCCGGGTGTGGCCGCCGCTGCCGCTCACTGCTCCCCTCACCTCCCAGGGGGTGAACAAGGGAATGGGTCAAATGCAGAGGACATGTTTTGCCACACCTAGTGTGTGTGTGACTATCATTGGTACTTTAACTTTGAACTTTTCCACTGTACTTTTTAAGATTGTTTGTGGACTAAGAGAATAAACTGAAAAAAAGATGAAAACGAGCATAGAAAAAGTTGAAGCTCAAGTCTGCAATAGGACATTTGAAGGTGTAAAGTGAGAAGAAAATGATAAAAGTCTTCAAGAGCAAGTCGGAGGATAAAAAAAAATGGGAAAAAATAAACTCCAGAAAGGTAATTCAGTGACGTAGATATTAAAGCTTCTCTGTCATGCTGTTTCAAGCTGCCTCGTCCAACCATCACGTTGAGTTAAGGCAGGCATTATGCCTGGAAGACTATTTGTTTAGGTGAGGAGCAGCCGCAGAGCTAATATGAGCACAATTTGCTCAGCAGGTCAGAGGAGCAGAGTGGAGGAAGTAAATGAGGCAGTTGTGCCCCCTCGGGTGCAGCCCCCTGCCTCATACATCACTGGATGTTTTATTCAATACAGCCAGGAAGGCTCCATGGCAGGTGCCCTGACTGGGGTTGGCGGGGGCGAGGGGGAACTGGGCATATTACATTCAGCAAGCTGCTTGTCGGCTAGAGAGAGACAGAGTGGCTCCGTCCATGAAAAGATACAAAACATTGTGAGAATGATGGTAAAACATGGTACATGTGTATTTTTCACAGCACAGTCAGCACCATGCATGTATACTCTAAATGCCCACCTTTTCATTCCAATGCATCTTTCTTGGACACCTGTGCAATTACATCCAGAAATATTCCTCCTTTAATAACCAGTTTTGATCAAAAACACTTAAAGGCCTACTAAAACCCACCACTACCTTACCACACAGTCTTATAGTTTATATATCAATGATGAAATATTAACATTGCAACACATGCCAATATGGCCTTTTTAGTTTACTAAATTGCAATTTTAAATTTCCCGCGACGTGTCCTGTTGAAAACGTTGCGGAATGCTGACGTGTACTCGTGACGTCACGGACTGTTAGGAAATATTAGCGCTGCACACACACACAGCTAAAAGTCGTCTGCTTTAACCGCATAATTACACAGTATTTTGGACATCTGTGCTGCTGAATCTTTTGCAATTTGTTCAATTAATAATGGAGAAGTCACAGTAGAAATACGTAGTTGGGAAGCTTTACCCTTTGGCCACACAAACACACGGTGATTTCTTGTTTAAAATTCCCGGAGGTGAAACTTTACTATGGATCAGAGCGGTCAAGCGATCATGGATCACGACCAAATGTCAACTAGCAGTTTTCGTTGAGAAAATTGTGGTAAAAAGTCGCCACTTACCGGAGATCAGCTGAGCTTGTGCCGTCCGTACAACTGCCGTCGACTTCCATCAGACACTGGCCTCAAGACACCCGTGGATACACCCTTCCGACTATCAGGTACTATTAAACTCACTAAAACACTAGCAACACAATAGAAAGATAAGGGATTTCCCAGAATTATCCTAGTAAATGTGTCTAAAAACATCGGAATCCGTCCCAATGCAATCGCGTTTTTTTTTCTAGTCCGTCGCTATCACAAATCTTTCATCCTCGCTCAAATTAATGGGGAAATTGTCATTTTCTCGGTCCGAATAGCTATTTTTGTTGGAGGCTCCCATTATAAACAACGTGAGGATGTGAGGAACCATCAATAGGTGATGTCATCGTCTGCGACTTCCGGCAAAGGCAGCGCTTTTCTGTTAGCAACCAAAAGTTGCGAACTTTATCGTGGATGTTCTCTACTAAATCCTTTCAGCAAAAATATGGCAATATCGCGAAATGATCAAGTATGACACATAGAATGGACCTGCTATCCCCGTTTGAATAAGAAAATCTCATTTCAGTAGGCCTTTAAAAAGCAACTTTCTAGAAGAGTCCCTGACATTCAAAGCTTGTTTTTTTTCTATCTGAAGATAAAACATGATTTTTGATAAAGGTCAGGCATTGGTATGAGATATGAAACCATACCATTGGGTGCTACCTAAATTTGGTGGTGACTTACACTCAAATTTACACATAAATTGACTTTTCTTTGATAAAATCAAAAATATCTTTCCAATTCCTAGCAATGCATACCAGCAAAGAAACAATGTGATAGAACTGTTCCAGCCATGTATTCAAATAAGAAACATCTGTATACATTATGGCAGTGTTTTTCAACCACTGTGCCGCGGCACGTGCCGTGAAATATTGTCTGGTGTGCCATGGGAAATTATGCAACTTCACCTAATTGGTCCAAAACATATTCTTTGCAAATCCATCCATCCATTTTCTACCACTTGTCCCTTACAGAAGTGCTGGAGCCTGTTTCAGCTGCATTCGGGCGGTAGGCGGGGTACACCCTGGACAAGTCGCCACCTCATCACAGTGCTCACACAAATAGACAACATTCACACTCACATTCACACACGAGGGCCAATTTAGATTTGCCAATCTATTCATCCCCAGGTGCATGTCTTTGGAAAATTGATAATTATAATCTGCAAATAATGTGCTGTGTAAAACTCGCCAGAGTAACCACGTAATACTCCATGTCAGTAGGTGGCAGCGGGTAGTTAATTGCTTTGTAAATAGTCGGAATGTGTCGGGTGAGATGAGGATGGTTTGGTGTGATCCCAATATGCAGAGCACAGCGGGAGGCAGTGTGAAGGTAAAAATGTATGCAATGCTTAAACCAAAAATGAACAAAAGGGAATGGAAAAAGGAAAATGGAAGTAAAACTGAACTGGCTACAAAGTAAACAGAAACAGAATGCTGGACGACAGCAAAAACTTACAGTGTCCACAAAGTACATTCGTACATGACATGAGAATCAACAATGTCCACACAAAGAAGGATAGCAACAACGTACGTAGCCTTATTTGCTAACACAAAGCAGGTGCGCGGATTTGCGCTCAAAGGAAGACATGAAACTGCTACAGGAAAACATCAAGAAAACAGGAAGGGCCATCAAGATTACAGCACAAGGCAAAAACTGAAGCACTACACACAGGAAAACACCAACAAACTCAAAATAAGGCACGACGACCTTGTGGAGTTTCATTTTTTTTATGTTTTCTGCTGGTGGTGTGCCTCCGGATTTTATCTATGAAAAAAATGTGCCTTGCCTCAAAAAAGGTTGAAAAATACTGCATTAGGGCTGCAACTAGGGATTATTTTAATAATCGATGAAACAGCGATTTTTTTTTCAATTAATCAGCTAGTCAAATGATTAAATATAAGTTTGAGGTTGTGTCCATGACTAGTTTTTAAACCATATCATTGTTAATTCAAATGTAACAAAATAAACAAAACATGACAGAAAAAAACTAATGGTTTCACTTTATGACACAAAGTAAATACGGTAGTACTGAAAATCCTTTTTAAAAATTTGATTATTCACAGTTTTGAATTGTGATTAATCATTGAAACTACTATCTGTGCCCTCTTAGAACAGAGTGACTGTGCTCGTTCTATACTCAGAAGATTATGGGACAGAGCAGTTTTTACAGTGCGTTCACGGATCGCTGGACAGAGTAGGACACCACACCGCCCGCCAGAAACGATAAATAATAAAATATATATTTTTTATGCACTTTTCATTTAAATAAATCGCAAAGTGTTACGGTACAAACCAATATTAAACAATAAAAGCTTAGCCAGTAAAACAGATAAAATGCTAAGATCAAAACGCTGTCAGTAAAACATAAGAAACACAAACCATAAAAAACGGGAGGTTTTCTAAAGTGTGTCTATTTATTTTAATTATTTTAAAAAATATATAACTCGGTCCAAAGATTTCAGTGTGTGTATAAGTACTTTTTGAGCGCATTCAACAATGCAGCGATAATAATGATATCCTTGCTAATTTTAGTCATCTGATATGAAATATTGATATTGATAAGAATAATTTCACAGACGCATCACGTTTTCTTTTTCCTCCGACAGCACCACTGATTACTGCTAACTGCAGACATGAGCGGCAACAACATAATAAAACATCATTTACTGTACAATATCTACTCTCACTGATATGCCGACTGTCAGGATGTTGACATATTCCCCTTTAAAAGAATAATCAATCATAATCCCCGCGAAGAAGAAAGGGGGATGGAATGTAGCGTCTATTCGGGTGTACCAACGTTTCAGTTTGTGTCCACATCATTTTATAATCTAGAATAAACTTTCACAAGCTCCGAGGCGAGAAAGCAGCTCACCAGTTAACCTTAGCGCTTATAGTAACAATATCGCTAATACTTGGTTAATATTCAGGTCCTGAAATGTAATATTGATGGCGCTTTTTGAATGAATATTTATTGGGTTTTACGGTCGGTAAAAACGTAATGACGTCATGACTACCATTGGCTCCATTGTAAGCAGACTTTTATTTACATTTATGTCCAAATCCGAGTTCAAATGTTTTTTAAAAAAAAGACATATATGTTCTTGCCTCTCACAAGGAATTTGAATCTTCGGCAAAAATCTGAAAAAGTGCAATTCTATTTTAAGGTAAAAGAGCACAAAATAGATTGCATAGTTAATCCGGGTGTATACACAATTCATGCATTATATTTTGTGATTAATTCCATGAGTTACCTTATTATAGTTTTGGTAGTTCTAATGTATATACAGTAAATGAAAAATAAATCAAAAGACTTAAGTGTGTAAAGACTTCAGTGCAAAAAGTATTTTTACCCTGTACTGCTAGAGTTGCACTTAGCTTTGTACGGTATACCGGTGTTAGTATAGTACCGCGATAATAAAAAATCATTTTGGGTACTATACCGCCTCTGAAAAGTACTGATTGGTACCCAAATTTGTGGTGTCATCCAAAACTAATGTATCAAACAACAGAAGAATAAGTATTTTTTACATTTTAACAAAAGTGTAGATAGAACATGTTAAAAGAGAAAGTAAGCAAATAATAACAGTAAATTAACAAGTACATTAATAATTCATTTTCTACCACTTGTCCTTAATAACTTTGACAAAATAACGGAATGGAAAATGACACAAAATCTTATTGTAAATGTCAGCAGCTAAATTAGTAGCCTTTGTTTGCTTACTTACTAATAAAAGACAAGTTGTCTTGTATATTCACTATTTTATTTAAGGACAAACTTGCAATAGGAAACATGTTTAATGTACCGTAAGATTTTTTTGTTAAAATAAAGCCAATAATGCAATTTTTTGTGAATTATATAGTCCCCTTAATTTTAAAAAAGTACTGAAAAGTATCGGAATAATTTTGGTACAGGTACCAAAATATTGGTATCGGGACAACACTAGTTGCACTAAAAGAACAAAATTGTATACATGAACATTTCAACCAAAAACAAATCTTTGTCGATATATTCCTTTTCTGACCCAATACGACCTTCCAACCACCATAGTTATATATACTAAAAGTAGAGTGCAGGTGGTACATAAGCTAATAAAGTAAGTGAAAGTGCATGTTTGCATGGGAATAAGCTTAAAAGCTCAAGAGTCGAGAAAAAAAAAGCCTCAAGTCTTCTAATTTCCATTCACATTTAAATAAAAAAATAACAAAAAGTACTTTGGAAGATAATTATCTTGTGTTTGCATTCAAAGCTGTGCCTGCCTCCCTGCAGACACACACACACACACACACACACACACACACACACATGCACACACACACACACACACTCACATAAACACACAAACACACTCTTGTATATGTTACCTTATTGAGACCTCCGAAAAATGCCTAGGACCACCCTTTCTAGATACATAAAGATTTGTATTTACAACACTAATAACATATACATACTATGCAAGAAAATGGTTACAATTTCACAAGAAAAACGTTGAATTTTTGAGGTATAATAATAAAAGTCGTAATTTTCCAAGAAAAACTGAACATTATTATGATAAAAGTTGGAATTTTACTCATTTACAGTCGCAATTTTACAAGAAAAGCTAAAAATGTTGGCATTTTTTATGAAAAGAGTCGTAACTTTAGTCAACAAAAGTCACAATTTTATAAGAAAACAAACATTTTATGTTATAATAATCATCGGAATTTCACTTGTCAAAATTATGACAAAAGTCATAATTTTACTGTAGAAGTTAACTGTTAATGACCACTAGAATCTTAGTACCATAGTGAATTTGTTCATCCTACTTTCACATATGGGACGCGCGTTTTCTTACGTCAGCTCCAGAAGACGTAAAATCAGCTGCTTTTTTTGGGATGAATAGGGAAGTCCTTCTTTAGCTGCCGTCTTGTTTTAGCTTATATCGCTGCCCCTGAACCTGTCAATGTTTACTTTTGTATGCACATGGAATCAACCAAAAATCCTGACTTTGGAGCAATGTTCACGGACTGTAGTGTTTGGCTCTCTATTAGATGCAATGGTTTTTCCGTATTGGGACCATGATTTTGGTCCTAACTTGTTCACCGGTCCTCATATGGAAGGTACTTTTCCTTGTTGAAGTCTCAGGAAGGATAGAAATACAAGAACACACACACACACATTCGTGTATTTGCTACAATCTTGAGACCTCAGAAAAATGCCTAGGACCAAACTTTCTAGATATAAAAAGATTTGTATCTACATCAATAACAACATACATGAATACATACTATGCAAGAAAAAAGTCACAATTTCACAAGAAAAACTTATAATTTTGGCAGTATAATAATAAAAGTCGTGATTTTACTCAACACAAGTCACAATTTTACAAAAAAAACTGAATATTATTATTATAAAAGTTGGAATTTTACTGAAAAACAGTCGCAGTTTTATAAGAAAATCTTTAAATGTTGGCATTTTTATGAAAAGAGTCATAACTTTAACAGACAAAAGTCACAATTTTATAAGAAAACTTTAAAATGTTGGCAATATTATAATAATAATATGACAAAAGTCATAATTTTACTACAGGTTTAGTACCATAGTGTATTTTTTCATCCAATGGTCACATATGGGACGCGGGTTGTCTTACGTAAGCATCGGAAGTCATAAATCAGCTGTTTTTTTTGGGATGAATAGGAAAGTCCTTCTTTCGCTGCCGTCTTGTTTTAGCATATCCTCTGCACCTGTCTATGTTTACTTTTGTATGCACATGACACCAACCAAAAAATCCTGACTTTGGAGCAATGTCCACGGAACCTAGTGTTTGGCTCTCTTCCATCCATCCATCCATTTTCTACTGCTTATTCCCTTTCGGGGTCGCGGGGGGTGCTGGCGCCTATCTCATCTACAATCGGGCGGAAGGCGGGGTACACCCTGGACAAGTCGCCACCTCATCACAGGGCTGTTTGGCTCTCTATTAGACGCAATGTTTTTCCCCGCATTTAGACCATGATTTCGGTCCTAATTTGTTCACCGGTCCTCATATTGAAGGTACTTTTCCTTGTTGAAGTCTCAGGAAGGATAGAAATACAACACACAAACACACACACACACATTTGTGTATTTGTTACCTTCTTGAGACCTCCAAAAAATGCCTAGGACCACATTTTCTAGATATATAAAGATTTGTATCTACATCAATAACAACATACATGTATACATACTATGCAAGAAAAAAGTCACAATTTCACAAGAAAAACTTGTAATTTTGGCAGTATAATAATAAAAGTCGTGATTTTACTCAACACAAGGCACAATTTTACAAAAAAACCTGAACATTATAATTATAAAGTTGGAATTTTACTGAAAAACAGACGCAGTTTTATAAAAACATATTTAAATGTTGGCATTTTTATGAAATGAGTCATAACTTTACCAGACAAAAGTCACAATTTTATAAGAAAACTTGAAAATGTTGGCAATAGTATAATAAAAATATGACAAAAGTCATAATTTTACTACAGGTTTAGTACCATAGTGTATTTTTTTAACCTATGGTCACATATGTATTTTGGGTATATGTCTTACGTCAGCATCGGAAATCATAAATCAGCTGGGTTTTTTTGGGGATGAATAGGGAAGTCCTTCTTTCGCTGCCGTCTTGTTTTAGCATATCCTCTGCACCTGTCTGTTTAATTTTGTATGCACATGACACCAACCAAAAAATCCTGACTTTGGAGCAATGTTCACGGACCCTAGTGTTTGGCTCTCTATTAGACGCAATGTTTTTCCCGTATTTAGACCATGATTTCGGTCCTAACTTGTTTACCGGTCCTCATATGGAAGGTACTTTTCCTTGTTGAAATCTCAGGAAGGATAGAAATACAAGAACACACACACACACACACACACACACACAAACACACACACACACACATTCGAGTGCTTCTTACCTTCTTGAGACCTCCGAAAAATGCCTAGGACCACACTTTCTAGATATATAAAGATTTGTATCTACATCAATGACAACATACATGTATACATACTATGCAAGAAAAAACTCACAATTTCACAAGAAAAACCTATAATTTTGTCAGTATAATAATAAAAGTCGTGATTTTACTCAACACAAGTCACATTTTTACAAAAAAACCTGAACATTATTATTATAAAAGTTGGAATTTTACTGAAAAACAGTCGCAGTTTTATAAGAAAATCTTTAAATGTTGGCATTTTTATGAAAAGAGTCATAACTTTACCAGAAAAAAGTCACAATTTTATAAGAAAACTTTAAAATGTTGGCAATAGTATAATGAAAATATGACAAAAGTCATTATTTTACTTTAGGGACGTCGTGGCGCAGTGGGAGAGTGGCCGTGCGCAACCCGAGGGTCACTGGTTCAAATCCCAACTAGAACCAACCTCGTCACGTCCGTTGTGCCCTGAGCAAGACACTTCACCCTTGCTCCTGATGGGTGCTGGTTGGCGCCTTGCATGGCAGCTCCCTCCATCAGTGTGTGAATGGGTAAATGTGGAAGTAGTGTCAAAGCGCTTTGAGTACCTTGAAGGTAGAAAAGCGCTATACAAGTACAACCCATTTATTTATTATTTATTTAGAGGCTAACTGTTAATGACCACTACAGGTTTAGTACCATAGTGTATTTTTTCATCCTATGGTCACATATGGGACGAGGGTTGTCTTACGTCAGCATCGGAAGTCATAAATCAGCTGTTTTTTTGGGATGAATAGGGAAGGCCTTTTTTCGCTGCCGTCTTGTTTTAGCATATCCTCTGCACCTGTCTGTTTACTTTTGTATGTACATGACATCGACCCAAAAAATCCTGACTTTGGAGCAATGTTCACGGACCCTAGTGTTTGGCTCTATATTAGATGCAATGTTTTTTTCCCGTATTTAGACCATGATTTTGGTCCTAACTTGTTCACCGGTCCTCATATGGAAGGTACTTTTCCTTGTTGAAGTCTCAGGAAGGATAGAAATACAGGAACACACACACACACACACACACACACACACACACACACACACACACCCACACACACACACACACACACAGATCCTGTCATCCTTGGGGAGTGAAAAGTTTTACAGTTGGACGCTCACATCTCGGTGAATTTTACGAGGTCTGCAGTAAAAACGCTGCCATAATATGCAAGGAAGACTATAAAAGCAGGGTGGCTGCCATTAACACTCGGAGGTGAAGAAGCACTAATTGCAGCAGACATTCGCACCACCAGTGGACACATTTTTACGACATCGCCTTCAACCCACACTCATTGGGGACATTCAGCCAACGAGTTGATTGTGTGATGTCGTGTATATATGAAATATAAAACATATTTACCATAAATTGCTCCGAAGTGCAGACTAGAGCTCCATGCAGGTTTGTAGCACCGAGGAAGCGGCGACTGCTCCCAATCAGAAAACCTTCATTCTGCTCCAATCCAGCAGTGTCAACTTTATCCTCTTCTTCTTGTCGATTTAAATCCAACACTTCACTTTTGTTTATTTTCTTTTTTTTGGGGGGGGGGGGGACTCTTTTCACGGCGCGACTGCCGATCGAAGCGGAGGGCAAAGCCGGGCAAAAGCAGAATAAGATCGAAGAAATGCGCACCGCCAAGTGCGCTTCGGGATGTCGACGTTGCACCTCCGGAAGAAAAAGTGAAAGGTCCTGGTTGACTCTTAATCGATCTCCAAGCTTTTTTTTTTTTTAGTGGGGGAAAAAACAGGAGGCGTGATTTATGCGCTGTATATTCCAAGAAAACCCAAACAATTCCAGCTGTTACGCGTCGGCTCGACGTGGTCCGGGGTTGATTTTGCGAATAGTCGCGAAGAAATCCCGACGCGAATTAAAAGGGAGAATCCTGTAAAAGGAAAGAAATCCGCTCGGTCCGTCACTTTGTGTTTTGGCTGCCACATCCACAAGGTGGATCTTCTATTTTTGCTCTCTTTAAAAAAGAGGAAGGGCAGGAATAAAAGCAAAAAAAAAAATGCGTAATTTGGGTGGAAGGGGCTGGCAGCTCCGGGATGCTGCGGTCCTGCCCTGGTGCCGAGCTGCTGGGACTGACAATAACCCGGAACGCTGCAGCCCGGCAGGCTGCACAGACACGCCCACCGACCAATCAGTGCAGCCGGCCAACACAAACATTCCCACGGCTCGGCCAATCAAGATAAAAGACGACTGTTACCATAGAGACGCACAGCGTCGGAGCGTCTGACACCACGTTGCTTATTGACATATAGGAGTGGTTCTCAAATGGAGGTACGTGTACCCCTGGGGGTACTTGAAGGTATGCCAAGGGGTACGTGAGATTTATTTTTAAATATTCTAAAAATAGCAACAAATCAAAAAACCTTTATAAATATATTTATTGAATAATACTTCCACAAAATATGAATGCAGGTTCATAAACTGTGAAAAGAGGTGCAACAATGCAATATTCAGTGTTGACAACTAGATTTTTTGCGGAGGTGTTAAAGATTAATTTTTTTGTGAAGAAATGTTTAGAGGGCACTTTAAAGGCCTACTGAAACCCACTAGTACCCACCACGCAGTCTGATAGTTTATACATCGATGATGAAATATTAACATTGCAACACATGCCAATACGGCTTTTTTAGTTTATTAAATTGCAATTTTAAATTTCCCGGGAGTTTCGTCTTGAAAACGTTGCGTAATGATGACGTGTACGCAAGACGTCACGGGTTTTTAGGGAGTATGAGTGCTGCGCGCACACACAGCTAAAAGTCGTCTGCTTTGACGGCATAATTACACAGTAATTTGGACATCTGTGTTGCTGAATCTTTTGCAATTTGTTCAATTAATATTGGAGGAGTCGAAGTAGAAAGATGGAGTTCGGAAAATTTAGCCTTTAGCCACACAAACACATGGTGATTCCTCGTTTAAAATTCCTGGAGGTGAAACTTTGCTATGGATCAAAGCGCGGTCAAGCGAACATGAAACACGACGGAATGTCAACTAGCAGGTTTCGGTGAGAAAATTTTGGTTAAAAAGTCGCCACTTACCAGGGAAAAGCTGAGCTTGTGCCCTCCATAGTTGCCGTCGACTCACCTGAGACACTGCGCGCGCGTCAAGACACCCGTGGACACACCCTTCCGACTATCAGGTACTATTTAACTCACTAAAACACTAGCAACACAATAGAAAGATAAGGGATTTCCCAGAATAAATGTGTCTAAAAACATCGGAGTCTGTCCCATTGCAATCGCGTTTTTTTTTTTTTCTAGTCCATCGCTATCAATATCCCCAAACACAAATCTTTCATCCTCGCTCAAAATAATGGGGAAATTGTCGTTTTCTCGGTCCGAATAGCACTTTTTGTTGGAGGCTCCCATTCAAATCAATGTGAATATGTGAGGAGCCCCCACACTTGCGACGTCATTGTCTGCGACTTCCGGTAGAGGCAGGGCTTTTCCCATAGCACCGAAAGCTGCGAACTTTATCGTGGATGTTCTCCACCAAATCCTTTCAATAAAAAATGGCAATATCGCGAAATGATCAAGTATGACACATAGAATGGACCTGCTATCCCCGTTTAAATAAGAAAATCTAATTTCAGTAGGCCTTTAAGTTGATGATTACTGCTATGTGTAGAAATCTTTATTTATAATTGAATCACTTGTTTATTTTTCAACAAGTTTTTAGTTATTTTTATATCTTTTTTTTCCAAATAGTTCAAGAAAGACCACTACAAATGAGCAATGCACTGTTATACAAATATATAAATCAGAAACTGATGACATAGTGCTGTATTTTACTTCTTTATCTCTTTTTTTTCAACCAAAAATGCTTTGCTCTGAATTTTTTGGGGGGGAATTATATTTATATAGCGCTTTTCTCTAGTAACTCAAAGCGCTGTACATAGTGAAACCCAATATCTAAGTTACATTTAAACCAGTGTGGGGGGCACTAGGAGCAGGTGGGTAAAGTGTCTTGCCCAAGGACACACCGGCAGTAACTAGGATGGCGGAAGCGGGAATTGAACCTGCAACCCTCAAGTTGCTGGCACGGCCGCTCTACCAACCGAGCTATGCCGCCCCCCACAATAGGGGGTACTTGAATTGAAAAAATGTTCACAGGGGGTACATAACTGAAAAAAGGTTATGTACCATTATACTTTACATATAATTGTAAAAAAAAACAACAACATTGTGATTTGTACAATTTCAGAATGTGCTTGATCTATTTTAATCAAATAAAACAATCTGAAGTCGTCTTTATTCTTAAGTTATTGTGCCGTGATTTTACCAGTCCACTTGGGAGTAGATTTTTCCCCATGTGGCCCCCGATCTAAAATGAGTTTGACACCCCTGCCTTAACTCATGCAAAAGTAAACATTTCTTGCACGTTAATGTTTATATGTATGACGATCTGTCACTTAATTTCTGTTTTTGCTTCCTTGTTATGTGTTTATTTCCTATCAGTGCTCCTATTTTGGTCCAATTTCCTGCTTGTCTCCCTGAGCGCTGTTTTCCCCTCACCTGCTGCTGATTTTCAGCCTGGCAACACCTGGTGCCATAGGCGCCGATCTACATTTGTGCCAGTGGGTGCTCAGACGAGCAGTAAATCTGACGCTACTTTTCTGAGAATGCGCGGTTTTTGCTTGGTAGTGAGAAAGAATTGGCCATCAATCCCACGTTGGTGTTTGGCATTTTCCGTAGGTTATCGGGCCCCGAAGCACCCATGGGATCGGCACCTATGCCTGGCGCTAATCTGCAGGCTTCTATTTATGCCTGCCTCGCCTGCTCCTCAGCGCTCGAGGATTGCTAATGTTAAGAGCCTTACATGCATGACTGCTTCCTTCTCCGTTTTGTATATTAAAATCCTCTTACCTGATCGTCACTCTCCTAGTTCCTGCATCTTGGGGTCACTATTACCGCAGCCACGTGAGTTCCTCACAATATTAGTGCTGAGAATAATGAAAAAAATAGATTACTTACCAGTTTGAATTTGGATTTAGTCACAGTAAATTACTTACGTGCATAATTTAAATTACCGTATTTCCTTGAATTGCCGCCGGGGCGCTAATTAATATAAAATCTCTTCTCACTCCTGCGCTTACCAAAGGCATGCGGTAAAAGTAAGCATGCGCCAATTATTTTGAAACCTCTTCTCACTCCGGCACTTACCAAAGGCATGCAGTAAAAATTTGAGCGTGATGTAAGCTTGGACCTTAAATCCTACTGAGTAGCTCTTAATCTTCTTCCCTTTATGCGATTTCAAATTACCGGTATTGAAATCAGCCTCCTCCATTTTGAAAATGATGACAGGGGAAGTGTCACTCGTGACGTCACGAGTTTGACCAGGCGGTAATACTAAGCATGCGCTAATTATTTTGGGAAGCAAGTTTGACCCGGCAGTAATTCAAGGCAGGCACATACTATATGCCCTGCGGCAATTCAAGGAAATACAGTAACTTTAAAAAAAGACCCCAATATTTGGACACAAATGCAGTTTGGTCAGATTTCAGAATTTTTGGGTCAGAATATCATCCAGGAATTTTTTTTAAAGGGGTCCTATATTGCAAAACCAACTTTTATTACCTATCGGGCCATTGGCCTACTGCATATTTTGGAACTGCATATGGTACCAAAAATTTAAAACAAACCGTGGCGGCATAGTGGATATATTTATAAAACAATCTTGCCTTCCTACATACTTCCTACACATGAGCCGTTTGGAATTTTCCCCAAGTGAGACGTTTTTCCCAAGTATGATGTCACAGATTATCCATATATGTTAGAGAGTTACCTAAACATCCTTGCGCCAGTCAGCCATTGTTAATTTGTGTAAAAAAAATGTGTATCACAACATCATATGCAGGACAAAACCCAATGATCTGTTGTTTGTTTGCTTTAACCAGCACAAGTGACGACACAAACATTCAGCCTCATCTGATGTACAGTGTTCCTTACTTTTACTTTTATGATTTGTGGCAATGTGGCTCTAAAGGAAGTCGCTCTGAGTGTGTTCAAAGAAAAGTCCTGCTTCAAGCACAGTTCTTCGTAAATAAATGGATTTTCGGAAAAACTACTTTAAATGCCAGAGTCAATGACTACTATTTATGGCAATGGAGGAAACAATGAAACGGTAAGTGACAACAGTACGTTAGAAATTTGTGAACGATAAGTTAGCAATATTACCGTGATTTGTTTTGTAGCTAGCAGAGCCTTCTAATGTAAGACAATAGTGTCACCGTTCTTCAGTAAATAATGGAATAATTAAAGGCCTACGGAAATGAGATTTTCTTACTCAAATGGGAATAGCAGGTCCATTCTATGTGTCATATTTGATCATTTTGCGATATTGCCATATTTGTGCTGAAAGGATTTAGTAGAGAACATCCACGATAAAGTTCGCAACTTTTGGTCGCTAATAGAAAAGCCCTGCCTTTATCGGAGGTACGTGCGTGTGACGTCACGAGTTGCAGGGCTCCACACATATTCACATTGTTTATAATGGGAGCCACCAGCAGTAAAAGCAATTCGGACCAAGAAAGCGACAATTTCCCCATTAATTTGAGCGAGGATGAAAGATTTGTGAATTAGGATATTGATAGTGAAGGACTAGAAAAAAAAAATAAAAATAAAAAAGCGACGGCTCTGGGCAGCGGCAGTGTGAGCGTTTCAGATGTAATTAAACACATTTACTAGGATCATTCTGGAAGATCCCTTACCTGCCTATTGTTTTAATAGTGTTTTAGTGAGATTTTAAAGATTGTAAAGACATACCTCGAGGTCGGATGGCTGCGGGAAACACGCAGTGTCTCAGAGAGAAGCCGAGGAGCCAAGCTCACAGCTGCCTTTTTTGACAGCTGCTGCAGGACGACGAATAATCCACTGATGTCTCCGGTAAGATATATATCACAATTTCCCCATCCAAAAACATGCTGGTTGACTTAGAGAAAACATGTTCGCTTGACCGCTCTGCTTCACAACAAACAAAGAAACACCGGCTGTGTCTCGGTGCCATAGACAGCTGCAATACACCGCTTTCCACCAACAGCATTGTTCTTTATAGTCTCCATTATTAAATGAACAAATTGCAAAAGATTCAGCAACACAGATGTCCAAAATACTGTGTAATTATGTGATCAACTCAGACGACTTTTAGCTGCGAGTGGTGCAGCTGCTAATATTTCCTGACAGTCCGTGACGTCACCCGTACGCGTCATCATTCCGCAACGTTTTCAACAAGAAACTCGCGGGAAATTTAAAATTGCAATTTAGTAAACTAAAAAGGCCGTATTGGCATGTGTTGCAATGTTAATATTTCATCATTGATATATAAACTATCAGACTGCGTGGTCGGTAGTAGTGGGTTTCAGTAGGCCTTTAATATTATAATCTGTAATTATGGCTAACCTCTTGAGCCTCTATTGTTTACAGTGTTTCTATATTAGTGCGGTAAAATTATTAACATGATGTATAGAACAAAACGTTGATTAGGTGGCAGATATATATTTGCAAGGCCACTTTTAAGAAGGATATTTAAAGAGAAACTACATCTTGTGAGACAATGTCGGCCAACCTCGGAAGCTAGCTCAGCTGTCCCAACGATGAAATGGCGAAATGCCCGCCACTTCCACCCGAATTAACCGACTACGAAGGGTACCACTGGTTTATACGGCATCAAATGTGTGCTACAAATTGTGAGTTCAAATATTTGATTTCTTTATTTTTTTCACGTTGTATATGTTTTTTGCATTTTTTTAATTTTGACAGTACCACATAAGATATGTTTTAGTTGCTGATGCGGGTTAATAGATTTTTCAAATGCGCCAGAAAATAACCCGTTTTGTACACTGTTGAGGTGTTTCAATGTACAATAGTGCGTAAATGTGTTCTTGTGTAATATTTCTCCAGTAATGGTCATGTGGTGACATCAATGATGGTATTTTGAGAGGTAATGATTGAAGTTGGACATCACTGAAGGCCTAGGTGGGAAACGCACTGCCCGCCACTGCTTTGGTTGACACTGAGGCAAACTGTATGTGTTTTGCACAACAGCGATATCGAATCTACAGACGGAGATAAAATTGTTAGAATCCTCTGTGAAAGAAAGAAAAACCCACAAAGGCCACTGACAGTAGAAAGCTTGGCATTTCACATCAACTCTGTTTACTTCTGCAAAATTGAAGCATACAGAGAAAAGAACAGTGAAACATAAATATTCGATCGACACAGGGTGTCTTTGTTCTGCACAGAGTTTATTGCAATCCCAAGACTCCAGAAACCTCGGTCTCAGACACAAGTCATGGATCTACCAACAGGTCAATGACACAAAACACACAACCAAACATTGAGCTATTCTGGGGTGGCCTTCGATGAACCCTAATTTAAATTTAGTTAAACGTGTGTGTAAGGCAGTGTAGTGAAAATACCCATCAAATCTGAGAGAGCTGGAGTAGTTTGTTCATGACGAGGGGTCCAAAAAAACTGTCCACAGGTGCAAGAGTTTTATTGAGGATTACAGGAAGCATTTGATTGCAGTAAGCTAATTGCTTCAAAAGGTTGTGCTACAAAATATTATGTGCTCTGTGCAGTCTTCAGACTTTAGACGGACTGCTAATGGGTCTTATGCTTGGGTCAGTGTGGTGTGGTCACATGATTCAACCAAGCCGATAGAGCCTCAGCAAGTTCCTCCTTTGCAGGGACAAGGAAAAACCGCTTGTCTTTTTTATGCAACTCAACTCTTGCTCAAAACACCACGGCATCGATTGTAAAGTCAATCTGTAAAGATATGCACACAAGTGTTCTTCAGTCCGATCACGTAGATCTGTTGATATGATTGAGAAGAAAAGCTTGGTTGCACTAAGTTAATCCTTTATTAGTGATTAGTGATTAGTTTAGCAGGTTTAACCATTTGCCAAAGTGCATGTCAGATATGTGTGTAAATTTGTATGCCTGCAGCACGCATTGTTACTCGCTATGCACCCACTGATTAAGACCAAAACACGTGTGCGTTCTTGGGTTTCAGACCTTTGTACGTGTCAAAGCATAACGATCCAGGTCAAAGATCGCGGCCCCAGCTATGTAAAACATTTCAAACAAACACAAAAAAAGTTCTGTTCTGAACTTTTCAGGTCACCCCGAAACTTGGCGAGCACATCACAGTAAGATAGCCACTTGGCTGAAATAGGCTTCAAGGAACGCTTTTTGCTCAACAAGTTCACCAGTAATAATTAGGGCCTGACCTACTAAGATTCAATTACGATTGCATGTGCAATTGTAAAGTGGTGCAAACTGACTAAAACTGTTCAACAATTTACTTACAAATTGGTGACCCTCGCCGCTTCCTTGCTTGTGGATTACTTAGCATTTCATGGAAGCTGCTTTTATACCCAATCATGGCACCCACCTGTTCCCAATTAGCCTGCACATCTGTGGGATGTTCCAAATAAGTGTTTGATGAGCATTCCTCAACTTTATCAGTATTTATTGCCACCTTTCCCAACTTCTTTGTCACGTGTTGCTGGCATCAAATTCTAAAGTTAATGATTATTTGCAAAAAAAATGTTTATCAGTTTGAACATCAAATATGTTGTCTTTGTAGCCTATTCAACTGAATATGGGTTGAAAAGGATTTGCAAATCATTGTATTCTGTTTATATTTACATCTAACACAATTTCTCAACTCATATGGAAACGGGGTTTGTATGTTGACAAGCATACGTAGGAAGGAGCTGCTGCCAACTCGCATGGTTTCTCACAGCTGTGTATGTAACTGTTTCACTTTGCACGTACTTTTCAGATGTGCAAAGTAAAGATGCAAAAAAAAGCGCTCGCAGTTGAGTTGTATTCTTGATGAATCGAGTTGCGTTTGCTAAGTAATTAAATGTGCATCTTCTCCTCCCAGTATTGTGGGCATTTTCATGATCAGCATATATTCTGCATATTCATTGAGACGGACACACTAAACAGATTGCCCTCCTCATTCTGCTCATGAAAGAGACACAATTTTCTCTGCGCACAATTAGTAGATCAGCTTTACATGTGCTATCAAGTTTGCACATGTTTTAGTACACGGAAATCTTTAGTAAATCAGGCCTTCAATGTCAAAAATCACATTATAACTCAATTTTTTTTTGCCAGTCCAGGCTTTTGTTGCGCCCTACAAAGTGTTTGTATAGTAAATGTTACACATTAGCTGGTTTTAATGTAATTTGCATCTTATCTTTGAGGACACAATTAAGAGGTGTTGAAATTGCCATTTAAAACTTCTAATGCTAATCGGTAGCATGTGTATGACATATCCAATGTAAATTAGCATTGAGCAAGGGAATTTAGAAAAAAGTTGCCTACTGTACTTACCAGTGTTTTCTATTATTCTCATTCTCTGGGTGCTTAAGTGGGTATTTCCCCGCTAAGTGCTTGTGGATCGAGTCTGCACCCAAACGCGTCATGTGCAACAGAGGTATCTAAATATGGCACTTTTTGACTTCTGTTCAAGTGTGACATCAGCGGATTATCCTTATATGGGAGACATTTACCAAAACGTCCCTACCACAGTCAGCTAATTTAAATTGATGTAAAACCGGCTGCGCAACATCATCATGTCGACGA